>NC_043001.1:65022162-65157162 GCF_006345805.1 Octopus sinensis
AAAAAGTTTGATCAATAGGGATTTGTGGGTTGTGTGGTGTATAAAAAAGCAATATATATATATAAAGTTCACAGTTTAGGTGTAGCCTTGGAAAGAAAAACCTACAAAAAAGACCAAGGTCACCTCAGACAGTTCGAAAATGAACACATGAGTAAGTCGCCTTACTTCTCGTTCTCTTTTGGTTACAGATTTATGCTTAAAATAGTGTCGTCTTTCATACTGACCATTTTTGCCACTTTTACCCACTTTTTATTAAAACATTCGGTCGACTAAGCCTTCTTCTCTATTTTCATCCTCCTTTTCAAGTGGTACTTGAAAAAGTTGACGAGAGACTGACCAGAGAGGAAGGTGTTTGTTTGCAGTCCTTTCAAACGCGTCCACCACACACATTCTTTCGCCATAGCCATCAGCGTAAGGAAAACCGTTTTCCCTTCCCGTTTAAAGGAAGGTGGTGGAACAACATATACACAATAGACTCGGCCGATAGGCGGGCCCGACCTACACGTAACAACAGCTGTTCGACGAAGGTCCATAGCTCTGAAATATCTGGACACTGCACGAGTGCGTGCAGAACGGTTTCGTCGCTCTGACCGCATCTCGGGCAGGTCGGTCCGGTGATGGTTTTCGAACCGTGCCTGTAGCTCTTCTCTCGAACAGGTAGTGTGTCTCGATAGCACTGCCAAGCCAGGGATTTCTGGAAGTTATCCATAGGCACCGGCCCGAACGTCATCCTGAACAGGCGGGTTAGGAATTTCTCGTCGACGCCCAGGTTTGCCCCGAGTGTGTCGTCGGACCTCCCCTCCACTAGTCCTCTATAGAACGCTTTAGTCGTTTGTAAGTTGCACAAGTTTGACCCCGGTCGGCAGAGTTGCTGTAGAGCTTGGTGACACTCTCGGTGCCAATCGCCCAGTTTCGGTCTCTTCTTGATCCACGTTTGCAGTTCGGTCAGTGAGACGAGCTGCAGGAAGGCTCGCCTCACAAACGGCGCCCACACCTGTTCACCGTCGTCGATGAAGTTCCAGAGATGTTGCAGTCTCAGCGCATGCCTGCGCATCATCAACCACGGCATGCCCAGTCCTCCATTCAATGGATGTTGACAGCAAATGGACTTCCTCACCATCGGAACGCCACCCTTGCACAGGAAGCGGAAGAGTATGTGTTCAAGTTTGGTGATGGTGGCGTCGGGACAAGGTACGACGGTCAGGCGGTAATCGATGACGGATGCGATGTACGCGTTCGCCACCGCCGCCCGGCCTTTTAGAGACAGCTTTCTCTTGGCCCATGTATGGCTGAGAGCGACCACTCTACTCGTGATCTCGTCCCAGTTCTTATCCATTTGGAGGTCCGGACTGAACCAGACCCCGAGCAATTCAACCGGTCCGTCAGTCTAGCGTCCCACTACTGAGCCGCATTCGGATGGCATGGGCTTGCTTCTCCAGGTGCCAAGTAGCAAACCCACTGACTTTTCCGGGTTAATCTTCGCTCCCGTCACCGTTTCGTATTTTCTTAGTGTCTCGCCTATCATCTGGATGTGTTTGTCGCTCGACACTATGACGGTGACATCGTCCGCATATGTCGACATGCTTGTCCCGCAACCCAGTTCCCGTGGGATGCCCCTCAGTGTTGCCAGCTTCCGTAGTAGCGGCTCGAGAGTCAATACATACAGAAGCGCCGACAAGGGACACCCCTGACGGACCGAACGCGTGATGTCAAACGGTTTCGACAGGTGACCGTTCACCCGAATCACTGATCGGATGCCACTATACAAGGCAGCGATCCAACCGCGGAAGATGGGACCGAAGCCAGCCGCCCTGAGGACGGCCGCCAAGTACCGATGGTCGACCCTATCGAAGGCTTTAGACTGATCCAAATTGATCAGCCAGGATCCTTAACTACCCTGTCCACAATGTAGCGCATCAGATGGAGGTTGTCATGTATGGTTCTGCCCGGCACGGCGCATGTTTGCGCCCTGTCGACCAGTTTACCAATGAGAAGCGCCAACCTCTTGGCTATTACTTTGGCCAAAATTTTCAAATCTGCGTTGAGCAGAGTGATGGGCCTGAAATTATCTATAACATTTCCCTTGTTTGGATCTTTCTTTAGCAACGTCACTGCACCTCGGCTCACGAAACCAGGGATTCTCCCTTTTTGTTGCCAGTTGCAGTAGACTGATGCCAACAGGTCGCCAAACAAGTCTGGCATTTGACAATACAGCTCATAGGGTAAACCATCCAATCCAGGCGACTTATCCCTCGCACAGCCCGCCATTGCATCCTGCACGTCCGCGGCTGTGATGGGACTTTCACAACACTCCGCTTCTCTTGCCGAGAGCCGCGGCAGGTCGGTCAGGTAGGCACTGAAATCCATCCCGTGTTCCGACCCACCACTCGCACCAAACAGTCGAGCAAAGTGCCGTTGAAAGGCCTCACACATCCTTTCGGGTTCGAGTAAACTGCATCCCTGTTGATCTATTAGAGACCGAATGGTGGCTCTGTTCCCATGCTGCTCCTCCGCTATCCGGGCCTCTCGCGCAGCTTCGATTCCTTCGTTCCTTAAGGCACGCATTTTAGCTCTGACGACGCAACCTTCGTGCTTGGCGTTGAGGTGTTGGTCGAGGGCCATCCTCGCAGCCAGCACGTTGGTTGCGCTGCCAGTGGTAAGTGCCTCTTCTAGTTTCTTAACCAGGTCTCCCTCTACTCTATTTCGATCTATCGCTAATTCCTTGCTAAACCTAATTGATTCCGATTTTATTGCCATTTTTCAGGGCATACCACCAGCGGTTGTTAACGACGGCTCCCGTCAGCGCCCTTTTAATTAACTCGCTAATCTGGTTCCTGTAAACCTGTCGCGCTAAGAGCGACATGTTCAGTTTCCAGTAACCGGGACCCTGTCTATGTGTCTTATCTAAGTCGAGCGTACACGTCACAAATTTGTGATCTGTGTAGCTGACTATTTTAAATTGTGGACATCCTACACTATCCCTATCCGCTGTTCTGCATAGAATTCTATCTAGATAAGATCTTGACGATCCGACACGGTTTGTCCAAGTCCACGTTGGCACGTTCGGATGGTCGAGTCGGAACCTGTCAGACAAATGGAAACGTCTGAGTAGGTCTTTGAGGCACTTACATCCCCTTCTATTCCTATCCATTCCCACATAATCTAGATACGTGTCCAAGGTAGCGTTCCAATCCCCTACTAACAGTAAAGTTCTAGACGTACCCAGGAAAACCTCTAGACGTCTGAAGAAATCCGCCCGACCCGTTAAGGATGGTGCATAAACTGCCATCAGACAGAATGCACACCCATTTCTGCCATCCACGTCCAAGACAACCAGCCTACCCTCCGGGTCTAGGAATATTGTTCTTACTTTTACATTTAGACTCTCTCGAAAAAGCACCGCGGTACCTCCACCACCCATGTTCGGCAGACAGGGAGAAAAATAAATGTCAAATTGATCGCCACACATGGACACGAGGGCCCGTGGCTTGCTGAGTCTGGTTTCACTGATAGCTACTATATCCACGTTCAGTGACTTGATGTTTACAAGGTAACCTTGCTTCCAAGCCGACGCCAAGCCATGCGCATTCACACAACCTAATTTAAGCATAATTGACGTTTACGAAAATTGTGTTTCACACACTACATTGGAAGAGACAAGAGGCAAGAGGGAAGGTCACTTACTCATTTCGAAAGTTTCATTTTTTTCTTCTTCTTTTGTAGTGTCTTTGATGAGGTGTTTGTATAGTTTTTTGGAGAGGTATCGTTGAAACCCGCCTACCGCATTTGGAAATCTTGTTTTCAGTGTATGGTGTTGTTAGTTAGTTAGTTAGTTAGTTAGTTAATTTGGCTCAAAAGCAAATAGCAAGGCCATGTAGGGGGACATGGAGTTAAGTACAGGGTGGTGTTCATGTAAAGAGTTCAGGCCACTTGAGGTCCAGGGAGGCTTTGAACAAAGCGGTCGTCGGCATCTTCACCATCTCGTCTGGCAGCTTGTTCCGCGGATCCGCAACCCAGACGGAGAAAGCTCCTCTCCTTCGATTGAGATGAAATCGTCGCAGGTAGAGCTTTTCGGAATGACCCCGCAGCCGACGCTCTGGAGCAGGAGTGAAGAACAGCTCTTTCGAGAGGTTACACTTCCCGCTTATGATGTTGTGGGTGAGAATGAGATCACCACGGCGGCGGCGTTTTTCAAGAGAATAAAGGTCGAGCGTCCTCAGCCTTTCTTCGTAGGACAAATTTTTGAGACCATGAACCATGCGGGTAGCCAGCCTCTGGACTCTTTCGAGGTGCTGTATGTCTTTGAGTAGATAAGGAGAAGAGGCTTGAATCCCATACTCCAATATGGGTCTCACCAGCGTGTTTGTGTTATGTGTACAATTCTTATGTGTTTTGGTGGTGTGGTGCGCGGATGATTGTTTGTCTTAAGGTCATCTTCACAGATGTCCGTGTTTGATGCAATGTAATCTATTAATTTTTTATTGTCTGTGTCTATTGCAGTTAGTTGTGTGTGTGGTTTTGCGGGTTCATTGATTTTTTGATTGTCTAAGGGGATGCTGTCCGGAGTTAAATATTGCCCTGCTTTACTTCCTTGTTTGGTGGGCTTTTTTGATCTTTTCCTTTTACCCCCTGTGGCTATTTGCCATTCCGTCGAACTTTCGTCGTCCGACGAATCTGAAGGGGGTAAAGGCAAAGCATTTGCGTTAATATGTATGCTTGTAGAAATTGTTGATGTTTTGTGCGGTGTTTGTGTTGTTGTGGTGTTAGGGGTAGAATTTGTCTTCTTGTCACTGTTTTCTGTCTTTTTAATTGTCGTCCTCGGTGTTGGTGTTGGTCTATCTTTTGGTTCAGTATGTTGAATTGGTTGCGACGTCAACGGTGATTGTGTTGGTACTGTTTCTTTTCTTGGTGATGTTGTTGGGGTTTGTTTGCTGGTTTGTTGTTTTTCTTGGCATTGTTCCATAACTGAGTGTGTTGGTGTTGGCAACAAGTGTTTTTTATTTATTTTCTGATTTGTTCTTTCTTGTTTTTTCTGTGCCAGAGCGCACTTGGCAATTAAATGTTCTGGGCTGCCACAGTTGTAGCATCTAGGCTTTTTGCCTTCCGCTACAACATATAGGCTTTGCCCATTTTCTAAATGGATCCTATCAGGTAGGTTCTCGATAGAGGACCCCTCAATCTGGATGGTCACTACTATTGTTTTACCACCCCAATTGTCGTTTTTGTACACGGCGGTTTCTAATATATTTATCTTTTTCAAATGGTAACAGATTGCCCCTGTTATCCATTTGTTAGGTATCTGAGGGGTACATTTTTAATGCTAATTCTACTCACTCTCTGGCTTTTGTAATATGGTACCATAATGATTTCATCATTTTGCAAAGACTCCGTAGTGAGCTTTTGCCACTTCCTGGTTAGGGAAGCGGACCACCACTGTATTAAACTGGGGACCCCAGTTTATATATTCTTTTTTTTCATTATGCTTTTTAAACACTTTTCTATGTCCGTTTTTGTAATCTGTTCATTTTGTTTTTTGTTTTTTCTTATAATTTTATATATAATTGTCTTATTTTCTATTTCTTCCTTTATGTGTTGAGGTGTATGCAGCACTAAATCTTGCCCTTGGGTTGTAAAGAGTGCTCTCGTTTCTATTAACTCTTCATTCGTAAATTTTACTATTTCTTTTTTCTGATGCAGAGTGTCAGCGAAATTTACTGGTGTTGTTGATTCTTTTATATTAACATCTTCACTAGTAGATAGTAAGATATTTATTTCCTTTTTATTGTTCTTGTTGTTTTTGTTAATAGTTTTCGCGTGAGTTTCATTTTTATCATTTATGTTGGTCATGGTGGTGGTGGTGGTAGAGGTGGTGGTGGTAGTAGTAGTAGTCTCGTTGTTGTTGTTAGTGGTGGTGGTGGTGGTGACAGGGCTGTTACCGCAAGTGGTTGCAGCGTTCACTACCACGTCATTCAGGTTTGCACTTTGCATGCATAAGTTCTTTTTTTCTCCTAGCGTTTCCAGACTAGGAAAATGCTGGTCCATAAAGGAACGTGACCAGCGTTCTACAATAACATTTCACGACATTTTCAAAATGTCGAGAAGAAAAATACACAAATTAAATAGGGTTGAAACTGCCCCTAGGGGCGAATTCCTCCCTTGGGAAAGCACTCAAACGAAAGTTGGGTGCCTTACACACCTTATTTACAAAAATGTACACAAAATATGGGCTATAAATAGTCAAAATAAACGATTACCTTCGGAGCCAAGGTGACAACACATCCGTCGATAAATACGAGGGGCGTTCAATAAGTAATGCCCCTGACCCACTTCCCATAGCAGTAGAGCAACGAACTTGGCACAGTTATTAGTCTTTTTCTACATAGCAACCACCCAGAGTTACGCATTTCTCCCATTGTTTGATGCAGCTCTGGAGACCGTTTTTGTAGAAGACCCCAGCTTGGTCCTCCAACCTGAACGTGACTTCAGAAATCAAGGCTGCATCATCTGGGAAACGCTTTCCTTTCAAAAACAACTTCATGACTGGGAAGAGGTGAAAATCAGAGGGTGCAAGGTCAGGAAAGTAGGGGGATGGGGGAGGAGTTCATAGCCATACGCCTGTGCTTCTGATCTGGCAACAAGCGAGTTGTGGACCGGAGCGTTGTCCTGCAGGAGGAGGATGCCTTTGCTGATCTTGCCCCGCCTCTTGATTTTGATAACTTCTCTTAATTTCCTCAAAAGTGAAGCATAATAGGCTCCTGCAATTGTGGTACCCTTTGCCAGGAAATCTGTCATCACTACTCCGTCCTGGTCCCAGAAGACTGTGAGCATGACCTTGCCAGCGGAGGGCTGCACCCTTGCCTTCTTTGGAGGGGGTGAGTCACGGTGCTTCCACTGCATTGACTGGGCTTTGGTCACCAGATCAGAAGCACAGGCATGCAGCTATGAACTCCTCCCCTTGCACCCTCTGATTTTCACCTCTTCCCAGCCATGAAGTTGATTTTGAAAGGAAAGCGTTTCCCAGATGATGCAGCCTTGATTTCTGAAGTCATGTCGTGGTTGGAGGACCAAGCTGGGGTCTTCTACAAAAACGGTCTCCAGAGCTGTATCAAACGATGGGAGAAATGCATAACTCTGGGTAGTTCCTATGTAGGAAAAGACTAATAACTGTGCCAAGTGTCGTTGCTCTACTGCTATGGGAAGTGGGTCAGGGGCATTACTTATTGAACGCCCCTCGTAATAGAAAAGATTAGCTTCATGTGAGAGGCAGGAAAAATACTCTCTTCATCATAGTCAACAATTCCTTTAACTTAGGGTTGAGCTAACCAAGGAAACTTGTCTGTTGTCTGTACTTTCTATATGTATCTCTGATGTGTTTTTGACTAAGAATTGGTTGGTTACTTATTTGTGTGGCAAGAGGTGTGGATATTGTGTTCATGGTACATGCTTATTATTTTTTATTATGCTGATGATCTTGCTCTAATTACTGAGTCACTATCAGAACTAGGGGTAAAGTTTCAGGTGTGGAAGCAAGGATTAGAATTGAAGGGCTTTAGACTCAACCTAGCTAAAACCAAAGTTTTAATAAGTAGGAAGGCAGACAAAACTTTAGGTAGATGTCCCTGCTTGATCTGTAGAAAAGGTGTAGGTAGAAACTCCATAAGATGTACCCAGTGTAAGCTATGGACACACAAGAGGTGCAGCAATACCAAAGGGAGGCTAACTGAGAAGATAGATTTTGTATGTGGCAAATGCCTTAAAATATATTTTAATAATGAAGAAATGGTTAGACTCAGAACATAAATATAACAAGATATGAGCACCAAATTTTTTATGCAACCCATTTTTCTTAAATGGAAACAAGAAAAATTTTTTAATTGGAACATCTAGTCATTATTGAGTTTTTCAGCTTCAAGATATTAATTAGTTAATCTAGTATAGCTCGATTAATTTTATAACTGAGTTTTTCAACATTATTCTCAAATAAAATTTACCCCAATTAGTGTCTGAAAGTACATACAAATGTAGAAATTTATTGGGTTTTGTTTTTCTTTCTAATTCACAGCACTAATCTTTGATATAACTCTCTCCATTAATGCCTATCACTGCAATCTCTTTGACATCATTCAGTGTCTGTTTTCTGTGCTGGTATGGGTTGAACAACTTGACTGGTTCTGGAAAATCACAGGGTTGCATTGAGCCCCTTTGTCAGCTTTGGCATGGTTTCTGTGACTGGATATCCTTTATGATGCCAACCACTGATCATAAGTGAGGTCACCAAGTAACTTTCAAGAGAAGAAAAGAGCGTGAAGAAGGAAAAAGGAAAAAGCCTCCTCCACTAAATGGTGGTGGATATTTGAGAAGAGTATAGGAGAAGTGGTGCTCCAATGCCAGGTATTGAGAAGCTGAAATGTCTTGCTATAGAAAAGATACAAGACTGCCCCGCCCCACCCACATTAGGTGGGTGGTAGTAGCTGGAAATAAAACAGATGGTGGTGGGATATCTGGGCATCACAACATACAAAAAAGGTGCATATAAGGGAGGATATAGTCAGTGGATCAGGGGTGGGAGGGGGAAGTTTTATAAGAGTGTGAGGGGTAAGTAAATAAATGGTTAGAAATAATAGTGGGGAATGTATGTAGTGATAAGCAAGGTGCAGTTGATGGGAAATACCAGTATAGAGAGGGGTGAGATGAGAGATGTAGGAGTGGTTTAGGAAGGTCAAAAAGTAGGAGAATGATGTGCAAGTTGTAGGAGAGGTGAGGAAGGATATGTAGTGGTACATAAGGTGGGGGTGGGGCATAGTAAGTGGGGTGTGATGGCAGATATGAAAGAGTATTGAGAATGATAACAGATATGAAAGGTATTAAGGATGGAATGATATAAAAGGCAGCAAACTGGCAGAATCGTTAGCACGCCGGACAAAATGCTTAGCGGTATGTCGTCTGCTGTTACGTTCTGAGTTCAAATTCCGCCAAGGTTGACTTTGCCTTTCATCCTTTCGGGGTCGATTAAATAAGTACCAGTTACGCACTGGGGTCGATATAATCGACTTAATCCGTTTGTCCTTGTTTGTACCCTCTGTGTTTAGCCCCTTGCGGGTAGTAAAGAAATAGGTATTAAGGATGGAATGATATATGTGCCAATTCTGCTCTCAGTTGATCGCAGTAGCTGAGTAGCACCTTCTAAGAAAGATACAAGACTGGAAATTTGGGGTTGGGGTCAGTCGATTAAATCTACCTCAGTACTTGACTGTACTTTATTTTATCAAACCTGGAAGGCTGAAAGGTTAAACTGAAATTAGCAAGATTTGAACTCAGAACATAAAGAGCCAAAACCATACTGCAAGATATTTTGTGTAATGCACTAACAAGCCTACCAATCCACATAATTAGTAATAATACCTGAATTTCTGCAAGCTTAATTTTAATGACAGGCTTTTTGTTGTTGTTGTTTAACTCCAGGACAGTCCTAATTGAGTAGTTCTATGATCATAGACATTCTAGATATGACCATCCTCTTCTTCATGCAAAATATATCTAGGACTACACTATCTAACATATTCCATTTTGCTTAAAGATGGCAGGGAGATTTGGTTGCTATTTATAGTATGAAATGCAACCATACTGAGGTGTTCTGAATGGCTTGTTATACAGTTGTTGTTTAATATCAGAGTAAGATGACTTGGTCACAGCCTGGAAGGGAAGGACACATTAGATAATGTAGTCCTAGTTAGTCCTAACATGACAGGATGGTCATGGCTGGTCTACTAGATTTGCTCAATCAGGATTGAGATGGAGATACACAACAGCAATGACAGCTGTCTTGTAATCACCCTGTTACTAATTCACTTACAACTTGTTGTGATTTTAGTCTTGATTACGTGATTTTGATTGTCTCGATTGCTGCTATATGCCTGCACTGCGACTGCGTGGAGTTCTGTTCTGTTTGCAGACGACATGTTCAGTGTTGATTTTAGTTAGTTGAGAATGTAGAAACTCGCTGCATAAGAAATGTTATTGCGTTGAAGTTTGGTTTTGCTTACAATTTAGCAATCTTTGTTTGTATCATATATTGCTGTATTTTTAGTCGATTAAAACCTTTTAAACTTTGATATTTGAGTATGGGTTCATAACACAACTAACACTAAATTGGTTTCAAGTATATCACTTCGTCATAATCATTGTCATAGTAACTTCAATGATCAACACATTCAGTTGTTTCTCTACCCACTTATAAACATGACACTAAAACACCTCATTAGTTGCTTGTCTTGCTAAGTGTCAGGGTGCTAAGCAAAATTCTATAACAACAAAGCAACCATGAACCAACAGTGCCCTGCAGCTGTAACTGCATCATTAACAAGTGGGTAGCTGCAATATTAAAAACAAAATACTTATCATTTCCTCAAGAAAAAAACATGAACTGTTGTGTAGCAAATTGTCTTTCAAGTCACCATTCATGTCTTAAGTATAACAGCAATACAGTTAGAGCAACTCATTTCTCTTTTGCCAATCCTTTGTAGTGTACAATAATTGCACAACCATAATATTTACTTTCTTTGAATGAAGATAAAAGAATCTCTCCTTTCCCTCATTCTTTTTAACTTATGCCTGCTCAAAAAGTAGATGCTGCTTCATATACTAATAACAACAATGTGTTAAGATGTACCCCAATATATATTTTTTTAGCAATATCAATGTGCTAAGATGTATCTCACCAATGAGAATTTGAAGGAAAACCTGCCATGCTGCGACTGAATTAATCCTGGTCATGCCCTCTGTGGCTACCACCGAAAATATCTGATACACAAACATGAATTGTTTGTGTACAGGGAAGCAGCATGTCTGGATTGTTAAAATGGATCTCATACGACAAACATTGCATGTTGGGATGTACTGTATAGTTTTTCAGTTTGGCAGAGGTATGGAATTAACTGAAATAGATTACACCTAATTGTTTCACTGACTTTATGAGTACCACACATATGCTTACTTAGGGGTTGGCTTAGGGTTAAACAAGAACAAAACAATGCCATTAAAGGGAAAATAAAGTGATTCCCGATGAAGAATTTCGTAGGACAAAGCCTATATACAGAAAGTGAATGCTATTGTTTAGCTCTTAGTCATTCTTGATTGAGTTGATCTATGATTTAAGGCATTCCAGCTGTGACCATCCCACTTACTTATTTACAACCCATCCAATGTGTTCTTCCTTTTTCAAAATGGTAGAGTGTGATTTGAGGGAGATTAAGTTGTAATTTTAAGCAAGATGACATGTAGAGGCTGTCATTGTCTTCCATGTCTGTAGTGTGCCAGTGAAGATAACAGCATTAATATAAAGGTTAATGAAGTCAGAGATGACAGAACCCTGACTCTCACTAATGTTGTTAACATTGAATAATCCAAACTATTACAACTGTGAAACTTGATAGGGATTTGTTTATTGTAAATGCAAAATAGATTTGAAAGGGCAAACATATAATCACAAAAAGCCTATAGAACAAAACAAGTGTTTACTGTATATCTTTGTATGCATTACTATTGGATAGTTTGCTGTATATCTTTATACAAATTACTAAATGATACTATTATAATAAGAAATATATTATATCTTTACAGAGATATATTTGTAAGTAAATATATACTTTCTCTTTCTTTTCAGGTTCTCTATTTACAATATTTGACAAGTCAAAAGATGACAGAACATCTGGTATATTGATGTATTTCAAAGATGATGCTTCATCAGTCGAAACTTCAGTGAATTTGTTTTCTAGTTTTACACAAGCTCAAACCAAATCATTCCTTCAGCAATATCAACTTGAAGTTCTTCTTAGTCCTTCTAGTTCTTCTTATTTCCAGTCTAGTTCATCTATTTTACTTTCCTCAAATAATTTACAAACCAATGGGCCCTCAATTTCTTTGGCATCGTCTTTAGTTACAGCTTGTCTTTCAATTTCTATGTTTAACAGTCTTACTGCCAATATTGAAGACCCTAATAATTTACATTCCATTGGAATATCACAAACTGAATTTGTATCTGAAGGTGACAGCTCCATTTCAGATATGTTTAATCCATATTTCCAACCACTTGATAACTTTTTTCCTGTATCTAATTCCTTGTTACTGGATTCAACTAGCCAAATATTGAAATCTATTTTAGCACTAGAAAATTTAAATGATTCTATGGCATTAGAAAACTTTCCTGTTCTCAAAATGAAACCATTAATGAAGGAGCAGAACATCAACCAAAGTAAATTTGATTCACAGATCTATACCATTTCTACTGGAGTCAGTTCTTTAAATATTAACAGCAGACTATTGAATATAAATACTAGTTATGTATATAGTTTTAAACAACAGCCACACACTCAAATTAATTCAGACTCTCCATTTGATGAAATGATGTCAGAATCACAAATATTTTCATCATCATTTGCTTTGAAATCATCACAGCCTTATATATCCCCTATTTTTCAAACTACAAGTAAACTTCTCTCAGAGACGCAAACTCGATCAGATTTTGATCTTAATGCAAAACAATATTTTACTCAGAAGAATTTTTATTCTTTATCTACATTGAAAGATCTTATAACCAAAAAGTCTGGCTCTACTGAGACAGAGAATCTCCACGGCGCTCTAATAATTTATTCTACCCAACAAATGCTATGGGCTAATTCTAAGACAGAAAGTATGTCACCATATAAATGTGATCAAACTAAACTATTTGTTCTCCATCCTTCACAATCACAAATATCTCAAATAGATGAAATAGAAAGTCTGTATCCAATCAATAAAAATCAAATATTCTTATACAATGACCATTTCTTGGGATCTTTTCAAAGTGCAATATCCCAGAGTTATTTGAGCCCATTTAAACATTTTACCACAAATGAGAGACCATTTTCTGATTTGAAGTTCTCTCTATCAGGAAATACTTTTGCCTCAGTGAATGATCCAGCTTCTTCCACTTTTAGAAGACCTATTACTAATTCATTGGAATCTAATTCATTACATCAGCCAAAATTTATCAAACTAACCATATCTCAGTTGATCTCAGCTTATTTTGATGAATCTCAAATACATTTTGATAGTAAAGAGCTTTTATATATGGCAACTGCTGCTGCCATTTCTGAAATACCTCAACAACAAGCAAAATGGTTAAGCAACTCTTTCAATTTTCAGAAATCTTTTCACAATAATTTGTATCAGTCTATCATACCAATGTCTCATTTTAACGATAATCAATCATTACTACCATCATTAAAGTCTGAAATTTGGGATGTATCTAATGAATTTTGGAAATCAAAACTTGAGCCAGTGATAATGAAATCACCTGAAGCTAATCTTTTTGGCTCTAATAGTGATAATTTAGTTCCAACTTTGAGACATCGAACAACAGATATTGTAAATCCTACCCAGAGCATGTTACAATATTTCTTGGAGAATTTGTATACAGAATCTATGACAATAGATGAATTTGATACAAAAGAATCTCCTCACTTATCAAATACAGAAATATTGGAACCATCTGAGGCTGTGAGTTTAGTTAATGTTGAGGACCTTTTATTGAGGACCTTACAAAATATTTTCCCATCATTTGTGTCTTTAGGAAAAACTAATACAGACACTTCCTTTACTTCATCTTCAGAAGAATTATTTCATTTACTAAATTCAGGTCTTTCATTTCATACTCAACCTTCTCACAGCATGGAACTTTTACAACCATCTACTCACACATACATTCCTATTACTGATTTATCTGAACTATCTTTAGCTTCTTCACAGATTCAAATGCCATTAAGTTTTCAAAGTCCAGTTAATTTTGATCTTATGAACAAATTTTCTTCACCTAATATGATCTTTTACTCAGATTCTGAACAAATATTGCAAACCTCTCCTGAAAATTTCCAACCATCTCTTACTATGACCAAATCAAATGTCTTCAGTGAGGGGCATGATAGTTATGTTTATGATAGCTTACGCTCAAAATTGGAAATTATTACAGCACCAAAAGATTCATTTGATAAAACTCAGAGTTATTCCAATCATGTTATTTCCAGCCATATTCCAGAATTAATTGATTCATATTCAAGTTCTTCAACTTTAGAAATACCTGAAAATATTTATTTCTCTAAGTCTTTATTACCTCTAACATCATTGAAGAACTTAATTAGTACATCATTAACTCCTGAAGTAATTTATTCAAATCCTTTTCTGCCTAATTCCATTCAGTTTGATGATCCAAAATTTTCACTATATTCTCTTGAAATAATTGAAATATCTTCTATGATTGATCAGTTTACACAAGAATTGCCATTGATTACGCCTCCAGTTTTTGGAAATACCATAGAATCAAATTTCAAATATTCTCCAACAACATCTACTTCCTCACAAAGTTCAGATTTCATTAGTTCCACAGAAAATGGAAATACTTCCATATTGGCATCATCCTACTCCAGTAATTCAGTGAATCCTGTTTATGATTCTTCAATGATAAATGTTGCTGTCACCAATTTTACCATGCATAATAGTTTGGTATCAACCTTACATTCTGACATTGACTATCAACTGGAATCTATATATTCATCATCAGAATCTGTTTATCTATATTCGTCTCAGATACCACTGTTTGTGTTGTCAAGTTTTATTAGTGAAGATAAAGAATCAAACCATTTAATTCCAGAATTTAGTTATCTGTATTCATCTCAGACATCTATGCTTGTATCATCAAGTTTTATTAGTAAAGATAATTCAAACCCGAAATCTTCCTCAAATATATCTAATTCTAGTTTATTCACTTCAAGTAATTTAACACTTTCATCCAAACAAATGGCAACTTTGTTGATATCAAATTATACTTTAGCATCAATTAATACCAATACTTCAACAAAACAGGAGTCATTGAATAATAATAACTCTGAAACAAAGAGAATTTCAAATCTTTTGACTGCTACAGAAAGTAGTTCCATGCAAAAAACTGAATTTTATGTTTCTACTTCATCTGTATTGGAAATGTCTTCTCGAAACATGCAGCTCAACAACAGCCTTTATTTTCAACATTTTTGGATTGTTACAAGTAAGCCAATTTTAGTGATATTTCTATTTTTATTTGGTCACACAAAATACTTTACTGTTCTGTGTCTTTCACATTCTTCCAATATATATATATATATATGTTAATGTCTTATTTATACTCAGAAATATGGTAGATGCTGCTAATGATGATGATAATGACAGTGATGGTGATGATATGATTCTCATTGCTGAATCTGTTGAAGCATTGCTGTATAAAGAAAGCAAAACATGAAGTTTGGTTTATTTTCTTGGGTCTGAGTGTCAACATGTCAAATACTAAACTTAATATCAGTAACATGGAGTATGGCACTGCATGGACCTTGGCAGATATGTAATACAGGAGATGGTAATCTTGTTTAATTCTGTTGTGATTTTCTTTCTGTTTATTTTGTTTCCTCAAAGATTTTCCATTTGGTGGCCAGCTTGGAGTTCCTAAAATATCTAATCTGTAAGACCCAATTAAAACATATGTTGCTGACCCACCAAATTTGTTGAATTACCATTTTTTAATTGTATTAACTTGTTCTGAACTGCCCCACCATCTTAGGCGCTTTCATGCAGAGCTTTGTTTCCTTTCCTTATAACTACTTTTGTTAATCTCTTTCTCTTTTCACTTTTGCTGCTGTTTCTAGCACAGTGAGTATCTCTATAGATACTACCACATTGGCACATTTTTAGCAGGTCTCTTTTTATTGGTTTGTAGGTTTTTGATGTGAACAAAAACCATTGTTCTTCCTCTATAGGGAAGTCTGTGAATCGGTCTGTTAAGGTTTCTAATAGAATCTAAAAGAACTGTGGCTTAAAGATAATGTAGCAGCGCAGAACCTCAAACACTGGAGGTATTTAGATATTGTTCATGATTAATAACTACTCTGAGTAAAGCTATATGTAAGCCATGTTTAAAAAAGGGACAACCTTGAAAAAATGATTATTTTCAGGGAAGAAATTATTATTTATGATTCAATAAAATTATGAATATTATAATTGATGTATATGTGTGTAAATCCACTGAAATTCTGAAGTTCACAACTGATTTTCTCCAAACTGGGAACTTGGTTGCTTGTTGGTTCAAGGGACAGGACTCTTGATGATATCTTTTTCTACCACTATATATTGGGTCATTCCATAAATAATATGTTTTCTTATACTTCTTTTATTTTTCAAAATTATAAGATAAATAAAGTTCCTTTTTAATCTAAAATGTACTCTCCTTAATTTTCTGCAATGTTCTTCCATTTATCTGGTAGACTTGCAAAGCCCCTCTTCCAAAATTCACTTGTCCATGATTAAAAATACTCTTCCAGTACTGTTCTGACCTCATCTACAGAATTCATATTTTTTCTGTCCAAATGATTTTGAAGAGTGCAGAATAAATGATAATCAGAAGGGGCAATGTCCAGCAAATATGGTAGGTGGGGCATTGTTTCCCATTCAAACTGCTCCAACCTTTGGAATGTCATCCTTGCTGTATGTGGCTGAACATTATCCTGATGGAAGAACACCTTTTGTCTTGAAACCAAAAGATGGTCGTTTTCCAATGGCATGCAGGTGTCAATGAATGGTTGAATGACCAAATCCAAGCTTCTCTGCTCGTTCCTCAACAGTTACAATGGAATTTTGTTCCACCAGGGTTTGTTAGGATGTCCTCATCAAGCTCTACAAATCTTCCAGGACAAGAATCATCTTCTAGGCTTGGAATTTCTGGAACAATCATTGACATTGGCTTACCCTTATTGTCCAATTCCCATATACTGCATTAATATTCCTCACACTTTCCATTGCATTGTTGCCTTTATTGAACTCATAGAGCAAAATATGCTGAATATGCTCTTTTGTCACTTCCATTATAGCTTTGAAAAAATAAGTGTTAAAATTGAACTGCAATCTTCAAAATTTGCACTAAGAATAAGTACAAGGTAAAATTACTACCTGTTTTTATAGTAAGCTGATGCAGATAGTTTATCCCATCCCCCTCCAACTTTTAGTGCATGTGATTGAAAAAATTGCATTATTTATGGGATGACCCAATATTATGACTTTTCTCTACTGATCTGTTATGGAGCTGAATTGATGCTGCTTTCCAGTGATTGATAGTTATCTGAATTTACTGCCAGTCAACAGTTTTTGTAGCAATTACGGAATTCAGATGGTTCTGAGATTTTACTACTCTAGCAAAGCTGTTATCAAATTGTATTACAGTAGCCAGTAGTTGTTCATATGTTCTAATGCTAACAAAATGACAGACCTAGGAAACAGAACATTTGTGGTTGCATGGTAAGAAGTTAGCTTCACAACCACATGGTTCCAGGTTTAGTCCCACTGTGTGACACCTTGGGCCGACCAAAGCCTTGTAAGTGGATTTGGTAGATGGAAACTGAAAGAAGGTCAATGGATGGATGAACGATGGATAGATGGATGGGTGGACAGACAGACAGATGGCCACAGTCAAGTGACTGAAACAAGTAAAAGATAAAGGATAAAATATATACTCTCCAATACTGAAAAATTGTACAAAATATACCAGAATCAGCAATAAAACAAACATGCAAATTGACTAAATATTATTTCTCATATAGATATGTCCAACTATGAAGAAAGTTTTAAATCCTTTCATTAGGCAGGCTTTTGATCTCTGCCTCACAAGGCATTAAAACTTCAGCACTTCAGAAGAAAAAGAGGAATTCTGGTTTAAGCACCCCATATAACCCCTCATATTTTTTTTATTTTTTGGAATTTTCAGAAAATTTTTGTGAATTTGTGTTCTACACATGGGAATTCATATGATTATGGAAGGAAAAAAATTTTTAACCCCATAAATCCTAAAAGTTCCACTTTTTTTCTAATGTTTTCTGAATTCAGAGTTTGAAATACAGACTGCCCTTGAGTGCATCATCATTCCATTAAATGTGTTTATAAGGAGAAAAAAATATTGAAAAGCATAGACCAGTGGTTCCCAAACTTTTTAGAGTCACGACCCACTATTTATCACACCAGTTTATGACGACCCACTTTACTCTACTCTACTTAACAAATTTATTTCAGATTACCTCTTCAGTGAGGCCTGTGAGAAGGATGAGCCTGTTTCTTGCTACGCTCAATAATAGAATTAACATTAGGTTCAATGCGTGATAGTTTCAGGCATAAAGAATTTGAGAGCTGCAGTTTATTTCGATATTTGCTTTTAATCCCAACCATTGCTGAAAATCCAGCTTCACAAATATAAGATGATGTGAAAGGGAGAAGTACTTTTAATGCTTCGGTGGAAATGATTGGGTACGAGGTTTGAAGAGACGCCCAGAACTGTACCAATTTTCAGGTGTTAAATCGATAAGTTCCTCATCGGCTTTTGTTGATATTCCAGTCGTCACGTCAGGCTGAAAGGGGTTCATAATCCATCTTTTCTGTTGCATAGTATTCATCTCTTTATGAAAATAAAATTCAAAACTTTCATTTAACTTATTCAAGTGTTCAGATATCTCAATGATTATACCATCATCAACTTTTGCTTTATTCTCCATTACAAAAGTTTCAAAACAGTCATAATTTCGGTTGTTAATACGATTTTTCCACAAGACAAGTTTTTTCATAAAACCTCGAATTTTCTCATGAATTGCAAATATACTGATACCTTCTGTTCCTTGTAAATACAAATTCAGGTCGTTTAATTTCGAAAAAATATCTGCTAAATACGTAAGCCTCAGAACAAATTCTTCATCGCGCAAATATTTTGCAAAATCGCTTTTATCTTCTAAAAATATAGCTACTTCTTCGCAGAGTTCTGCAAGTCTTGTTAACACTTTTCCCCTAGAGAGCCATTGTATTTCTGTGTGCAAAAGAAGTGATTTATGATCGCTTCCCATCTCTTCGCACAACTTCTGAAATAGGCGTGATTGCAAAGGCTTTGACTTAATAAAG
Organism: Octopus sinensis; assembly: GCF_006345805.1. NCBI lineage: Eukaryota > Metazoa > Mollusca > Cephalopoda > Octopoda > Octopodidae > Octopus > Octopus sinensis. The sequence continues at coordinate 65,041,153 of NC_043001.1, forward strand.
TTCACTATTTTGACTGAATTATTCAAAACATTTTCAAAATTATCAGTTTTGAAACTAACGCTGCCCTGTGAAGGTTACAGTGAGTCCATGATGCATTGGGATTAAGTTCAAGTATTCTGGTCACCATACCACTATTTCTACCGCACATAGCCTGTGCGCCGTCTGTACATATTCCGACACATTTATGCCAATCAAGATTTTTTTGCTCTTATATAAGTATTAACTGTATTAAAATTTCATCGTTGGTACTTCGACTGACAGGTTCACCGAACCACATATCTTCATGAGGTACAAAGTTCCATTTGTAATGTACAAAAACAAGTAGCTGGCACAAACCTTGTACATCAGTAGATTCATCAAGTTGTAAAGAAAAAAAAAGACTTCCACGAATCTGTTCAATAACTCGATTTTCTACCCATTGAGACATTTCATCAATTCTATGCGTGACTGTGTTATTAGAAATAGGAATTGATTCAATTTCTTGTTCACTCTTATCACCAAAGAAAACTTTAACTGTATCTTTTATAGCTGGAAGAACTAGTCTCCCCAATTTTGTGTGGCTTACCAGTTTTTGCGATTCTTAAACTGATCAAGTAAGACACATACAGAGATTTTTCATTTACTTTGGTGTAGTGTTGCATAATGCTCTATCCTATCTTTAACTTGGTTAACATTCGCTCAAAAAAATCGAGAGGCTTGTCTTTTAACTCAGAGTGCTTAGTCTCAAGATGACGACGCAATTTGTTTGGACGCATGCTCTCGTTTGCAAGTTGTTCATAACAAATGATGCATCGTGGTTGTGGATCTTCTTCAACTCCATTCCATGTAAATCCCATTTTTAAGTACTCGTAATCATACTTTCTTAATACTTTTCTTCGCTTTGACTGGCTTAGTTTTGATTGGTCTTTTCTTCGTTTCGATCCACTGAAGACTCTTCGTCATCAGCTTCAACTGACTTTTTTAACCATTTATCCATAATATGAAGGACTGAGTAAATACGAAAAAATCGAATTTAGAAAGACAGATAATTTCGATTTACCGAGAGATTTGACAGAATTAAAATACAATGTTTGGGATCATGCGAACTTCTACAATTAATGATAAACGTCATTTCAGTTGATGTGATGCTATTTAAACCGTTTATCTGATAGACTCTATTGATCTATCTACCGTCTAGCTGCTGTCTATTCCAATCATTTCTTTGGCTAATTGATAGCCCCCTGGTGATCACTCCCATACTTTTTAAATAATTTATAAACTTACTAGTGAAATCCATAATGTCTTATTTATTAAAATTTTTTGCTATTTATATTAAATGTGATACAAAACGTTTTATAACTGTTTCAATGTCTCTATCCCCTATGTGTAAATACTAACACTAATACAAAACCTTGAAGTAGTAACTATTATCGGCTCGATCAGTGTTATACTTCGCCTTGTTAAAGTTCTCAATAAATAGGTAAAAACAGACCTTTCCTTTTTACGATTACGTACGAATAAATAACTTGAGAAAATGACAACCTCTGATTTGTTAAGTTCATGAAAAGGCTTTCTGCTTGATAAAGCAAGTCTGGTATTGAAAACATAAGTCTTGAACTATCTCGATAGACAGTAGTTAATCAAAGCTAATGCGTAATTTTATAACTTTTTGCCACCTACTAAGATTCCGTTCGCGACCCACAGATGGGTCGTGACTCATAGTTTGGGAACCACTGGCATAGACACATATCAGAAAGAAATGAGTATAGCTTTGTTAAGCTACACACAAATAAACTCACAGAGACGAGAATGTATTAGTGAAAGATCTATTCCCGTAAGTACATCAGGGTGACAGCCACCAGTTACTTCTGCCTCTTTGAAGCCCTCTCGACTGAAAGTCTACTTCACTGCAGACCAGATCCCTAGCTAGCCTGCAGCAAAGTTCCTGTCTGCAGATTGTCTGTCATAAACCCTGCTCTACATAGCTTCCCCTCCCCCCAGAACTGTTGACTGTCATTGGAACCAGGAAGGTGTTTTAATTGGAGAGTGGACCAGAACTCGCATCCCCTGTCAACAAGCCAAGGTTCATCAGCACACCAAAGCACCCCTTGGCAGCTATGAATCACCACAAGCTCATTTCAGCTGCTGAGATTTTCTTTTGAGGTGGTGTGGTTTCCCAGCATCACCATGCAACTGGGCCTGTTAAGTCTGGTTGTCAGGGATTCCTTCAGGTGGCAATGTGGATGATAGGCTGTTGTGTGGTTCATTGTGATTCCTAAATGGTCACACATCTTCCACAGCTTTGAGGTGAATTGTGGACCCCGATTAGATGAGAGGCTGCCTGAGACACCAAAACGGGTGACTCAGTTTGCAATGAAGGCTCGGTTGCAGAGAGGGATAGCCACAGGCCAATGAGTGTAGCGGTCTACCAAGGTCAGTAGGTACAAGCAACCTTGTGATGGTTGACAAGGGACTGACAAGATTGATATTGACGTGGCTGAAACAGGCCTGTGGTGGTTCATAGTTGCCAAGGGGTGCTTTGGTGTGCTGGTGAACCTTGGCTTGTTGACAGGGGATGCGAATTTTGGTCCACTTTCCAATTTGCTTGGCCTTACCATTCCAGATAAATCTGCTTGTCAGCAGGTGTTGTGTGGTTGTAGTACCTGGGTGGGACAGTCTGTGAATGACATCGAAAACGTTCCTGCACTAGGCTGATGGGACAATCGGTTGTGGCTTCACACAGTAGGGTTGTGCCGTTGGAGCCAATGTGCACATTCTGCAAGGAAAATTATGTGATGGCAGTGTTGTAGGGCCTGATCTCATCTGTCTGTTGGGCTGTAGCCATAGCCATGTAATCCAGGCCTTCTGTTATTGGAGCTACGTAGGTGTGAGAACATGTAGAAGCACTAGAGAGTGCATTGGTGACTTGGTTGTCCTTTCCAGCTATATCTTGGATGTCTGTAGTGTACTCAGAAATGGCCGATAGCTGTTATTGCTGGCATGCAAACCAAAGCTCTGAGAGCTTGCTCATAGCAAAGGGGAGTGGTTTGTGGTTTGTGAACACTGTAACCGTGCAGCCTTCAAGGAAATAACGAAAGTGGCAGACACTTAGATGGACAACCAGTAGTTCCCTGTCAAAAGCACTGTATTTCTGTTCAGGGGGTCATATTTGTCGACTGAAGGTGATTGGTCACCACTGACTGTTGATGTGTTGTTCCAAAATACCCCCAAAGGCTGTGTCGGGTGTGTCAACTGTAAGTGCAGTCCATGCTGACATATGAAGATGGGACAACATGGTTGCTTTAGCCAGAGCCTGTTTTGTGGATTTGAAGGCTGAGATCATTGCACCATCCCACTTCACCTGTTTTTTTTAACCATCTTTTGACAGTGCCTTGTATAGGAGTCTCATCACTCTTGCTACAAAACGGATGGAAAAAATGATAAAAGTTTACCAAGCTCAGAAATTAGCATAGAGCCTTGCTTGTGGTGGGGTGTGGAAAAGATATGATAGCTTTCACTTTTTCTGGTAGGGGTTTAGCATCTGCACCTGTGATTCGATGTCCCAAGAAGTTAATTTCTGTAACACCAAAAACATATTTGGCAGGGTTGATTACTAGGCTATACTGTTCCAGTCTATCAAAAAAGAGCCACTAGGTGCTTCTTGTGTAGCTCTGCATTTTGGCTTGTGATAAGGATATCATCTAAATATGCAAAGACAAAATCAAGACCTCTGCATACTGTGTCCATCAAGCAGAAGGATTGTGCTATGTTTTTCAGGCTAAAGAGTGTACGTAGGAATTCATACAGACCAAAAGGAATGATCATGGTGGTTTTCAGTACATCATCATCTTGCCCTGGTATTTGGTGGTAACCTCGGATGAGGTCGACCTTCAGGAAAACCAAGCACCCTGCAAGTTGGGCTGAGAAATCCTGTATGTGTGGAATAGGGTGCAGTCTGATGTTGTATCAGCATTGAGATGGTGGTAATCCCTGTGGGATTGATAACCTCCATTGGGTTTGGGGGACACATGCAGGGATGACAACCAGGGACTGCTTGATCGACGTACTATGCCCAACAGCTCCATATTGTCAAACTTGGCATTTGCGATAGCAAGTTTGTCTAGTGATAGATAATGTGCACAGCTGTGCACTGGGAGAGGCTGGTGGTGGGGATGTAGTGTGTCACTCCATGGTGTGTTGCAGGAATGGAGAATGTTGGGGTAGTGAGATTGGAGTGATTCACAAGGAGGTTTGAGAATTCATTCTTGGTCTGAGAGATGGTTGCTCTGTGGGGGCGGGGTGCAGATGCTGCCAGAGACACAGAAGTGTATGTGTTGCTGTTGATGAGTTATCTACCCTGCAAATCAACCAGTAGCAAGTGTGCTTGAAGAAAGTCTCCCCTGATAATGGCTGATGGACATCAGTGATGGTGAATGCCCATGTGTATTTTTGTGAGCCAATGTTGAAAGAAAGGATGTGGTGACTGTACACCTTGATTGTGGACTTGTTGCAGCTGTTAAAGGGTGGCCTCACTTTCCATAATGGAGGTCCCTTGCCAATGCTGGGATCACACTGACTTCTGCTCCTGTGTCAGTTAGGAACCTACATCTAAGGCCATTTACTTGATGGGAGTAGAGTCCTGTGTGTTTTCCTGTTCACTAGAACTTTGGTCTTTGCTAAGTTAAACTATAAAGGCCTTTGATTCCAAGTTTGATGCTTGTCTTTTCACTTTTGTAACTTTGACTACCTCACAGTTTCACCACCAAGTTACTCTCAGTCTGGCTAGCACCAGTCACAGATTTGTTCTTCAGCCCTTAGTATGTTGTCCCAGAGGAATGTCCAGTTCTTTCTTTACCAAAGTGGATTGTTTCACTGAGTCCTCCTTGCTCTAATTCCATTCTTTTGTGAAATTACTCTCTTTTTCCTTCATATCAACTGTGTATTTTCTTTCATACTCACTCATGTATGAGAATATGTGTTGGCAACTCAACACTATCTTTATCTTATTTTCCAGCTACTCCCACTTATTTTATATTATGTGGGGTAGCCATGTATCTCCTCTATAGTAAAACACATGGTTTTGTCTCTCATACTTTAGTCTTTTAAAACCTGGCATAAAGCCATCTTCCTTCCTCTCAGATACATCCCCACTCAGTTTTCTTTTCTTGTCTTGCAACTAGTACCAGTATCATGAAGAAAGTACCCAGTAGACACTGTAAGTTGTTCATATAAGGAAGGAGATTCAGTTCTAGAAATCATGCCAAAACAGCCATTGGAGCTTGTCAGATCCTCTCAAACTGTCCTACTCATAACGTCATGGAAAACTGATGTTAAATGATGATAATTATGATGATGATGATGATATCTATCTGTCTATCTACCTATCAATAGATAGATAGATTTCTGTAAAGTTATGAATAGTTTGACAGTTAATTATTATGATGCAATAATTTCTGTTACAGTCATTAAAGTTAGAAGCGATATCGATGTAAATTCATTTGAATTCAAACATGGCATGGAAGAACGTTTAGCCAGAAGTTATGTTGAAGCATACAAAAGAGGTGAACACATCCTGAATGGAACTTACCGTCCTCTTCGGAAAAAACGTTTTGCTGTTGTAAAAGACATTGCTTTACAGGTGAATTCTGTTCAATTAATTGTTTTAATCTACTGTACTAATTAATCTGTTTTACTATATAGTTTCTTTTTATCTTATAGTTTCTTTTTATCATGATATTTTAAAAATTTCAGTAATTTTATGGATAGTAAATTCCATTAATTTCTGACACGATTAAAGAATTTCCTGTTCCCTGTGTTGTACTTACTTGTTTGTTCCTTCTATTTCATACAACTGGTCGAGAGGAAGAGAAGCTGATAGAAGAGGGCTAGAGTAATAGAAGCAAGAGGATGATGGAAGACAGAGTAATGGAAGAGAGCCAGAGTGAGAGTGTGATACATGAGAGAGTAGTTGAGAGAAAGAGAGGGGTAGACAGGTACATCATACTTGTTAGTGAGGATATTGAATACAAGTAATATGACTGAGAGGATGATAGAAGAGAGAGTAATGGAAGAGAAGCAGAGTAATAGGAAAGTAGCAGGAGGCTATGGTAACAATGATAGAAAAGAGAGAAAGAAGATATAGCATGTCTATGGGCCTGTCTGTAAATGATTTAATCGCAATCAGTCAAGAGGCTTTTCTCTGAGATTTGGTCCTAGCTATATTAAGGATGTTTTTTCTCCAAGAAGATCTTTAGTGATAGTGACGAACAGCATTTGGAGTGACTATGAGGTATCTAACTAGGTGATCACATGTTTAGGTAGGGTAGGTGTAGTGGTCTTTTCTTGATATGAGTAGTGTTTGAGTACTTTTGCTCTTAAAAGTTAGTAAAGCTTGACTGGAAGATATGTCTAGAAATGGAATCAATGCCAGTTTGGTATGTAGCATATTAATTGCTTTTGGATGTTACATGGTCAGGAAAATGAGGAAGGAATGAAGAGTTGTGTCATCTGCATTTGAACAGACATTGTTGGATGTGGTGGAAAATAGATCACTGATATATTAAAGGAAGAGAACAGAGGACAAAACTAAGCCCTGGGAAACACCAGAGTTGATTGAGAGTGGAGCAGAGAAAACTCTATTTAAACATGACATGAGAGTGATTTAGTAGGATGCTGCCAGTCTAAGAAATGAGGGTTGGATGGAGTTTGTATTTTAGCAGTTTTGCCAGGAGATTGCTTGTCAGAAACGGTCTTCTAAAGCAAGAGCCCCCTGGTGAGTGACATAAGAAAGTAGGTCTCCAGTGGATCTGGCTCTGTGGAAGCTGTACTTGGGTCACTGAGGAGAGAGAGGTCCAAATTGTTGGAGATTGTCATTGTTAACGGCTGTCTCTGTTACCTTGGATATGTTAGAGGTGAGAGCAATAGTGTAGTATAATGTTTTACATTCCATAAGTTGATGTTTTTTAGCTCAGATCAAACCTAATCCAGTAGACCTATGGTCAAAGAGACTCCAGCTATGATCATTCCATTTTTCTTGCTGTCATAGTATACCTAGAATCACATGATTCCATGTCTCTTTCCGTTTTAAGACAGTATGATGAAGTATGAAAGATATTTTGGTTGTTATTTCTAGCAGGTTTTGTGTGACCCCTAAAGAAGCTCCCTAATTAATTTAACATTTGTGTTTACGGTAGTATATTCTGTCAAATAAACTATGTTAACCAGATTCTTTGAAAAATTTTGGTGCTTGCTCTTTCAAAATAAATTATTGGAAATTTAATTAGTTGGAGATATTAATGAAGAATTAACTTTATAATTATATCTCATGGTTATGTTTGAAGACTGAATCAAAGAAACCTTTAAGTTTTTGATGAGTTTTGGAAATTAACAAACATCTAGTCTTAGTTTGAGTGGAACAGAAATTAGAAAATGTTTTGGTCTGAATATCAGAAACTGGCGAGAAAATGGAGTTGGGAGTCTGAGAGCTGTTACACAACTCCAGCTCCATAAAGAATATGAGTTGCTTGATCTGTTAGAAATAGTGACTAATTCTCTTTTATATCACACCATACCATTTTAAAGGAAAAGATAAGACAATTAAAAGATGTTTAGAATTGGAATACCTTTGATCATAGGGAACAACAGTAAACTAGCTCAGAATCTGAAGTGAACACCCCCCCCTGCCACACACATACAACATACCGTGATATACAAGAGACAAGACATTTGAAGATTACAACGCCAATGTAAACCAATGTGTGATGTCTTTCAGATAATGAAAATTGTGCACTTTAATCACGGAACCTCCCAAAATGTAAGTTTGGTGTATTATATGGAGAAAAATGGCAGACCAGTTCCAGCTAAGGATGCCATAAAACACATGAATCTTATTCAACTTCAAGAACTTGCTATTTATCTCAATCACGTTGTTGTTCTTAGAGCAGAAGGTAAGTCAGTTTGAAGTTTGGTTTGATCAATTTTTTAAAAGATTTTCATATAGAAAATATTCAGTTTATAAGTAATACATGACTACATTAAGTTGTCCATAAAAAGTTTTCCCACCTCAATATTTGAAATAGCAGGTAAAAATTTTAATGATACAATAAGCACCTATGATGTGAAGAAATTAACCCATTATCCAGTTTATCATCACCAGGTTCTAAGGTGCTTTTAACAGATGTTAAATGTTGCAAGCATTTGTGTTGGGTCTTCTGTTTGAAGATACTGTCCTTCCACCCTTCTATTTAACTGGGATGTCCTATAAAGGGCCACGGTATGGCCTTTTCTACTAAAAGATATAGGGATTAGAAAACTAGGCTTAATTACTCAGAGTTACCATCTGCAGTAATAAATAATAGTTAAGTCAGTGTGGACATTAATACAAAGAACATCAACACTTTAATTTGTGGTAGACAAAAAAACAATGAGAAGGAGGAGGAGGAAGTGAAAGGACAGCAAAAGGATTAAAGAAATGAAGAAGTCTGTGTGTATATCTACATGTGTATGTGTGTATATATATATATATATATAGGGAAAATAATCTTATTCAAAAATACAGACCACAACTAAACATACTCTAACATACCCCCCAGGTACACATCCAAAACAAACACGCACAGAAACACATACAGATATACAAAATCACACACACACAAAAACAATGCCAACTTCAGACGCAAATACACTTGCACAAACACAATATCCTCCCACTAGAACACAAACCCTCACACATCCCAGAAAAAAACACATACACATATACACTTGCAATAAGATTTTAGCATCCATAACCAACACTTTTACACATATATACACATGTGAACACGGATATGCACACACCTACACACACCACCCCGAAATTACAAATCACATCCACACAACCACAACCACACACACACACACACACACACAATACGCCCGCACCCCAGTAGTAATATCACACACAGACACTCACATTCAAAAGGAAAAAGACACACATACACGCACATTACAACCACAACAAACATTCACAAACATACATACACACAAGCATGCACACACACAATGACAAATACAAGACGCATAAACACACCCACACACAAACACATACTCAATACCAACACACATAAAACGCAAATACCAATCACGCACATACATACACACACACACACAACACCAAGACAATCACACACACGGTTGACAAACGGGCACGCATATACACACACCATCCTACCAAATTTTAAAAACACACACAGACACATCTATTTACACCACAATGGACCCTGGGACCAATCAAAAATGGCCCACACACACAAACACATGTATATATATATATATATATACACACACACACTCACACCATTCTGACCCGCATACAGATGCACATATATACACACACATGCGCACACACAGCACCATGACAAATACTAATCCCGCACATACATACACACACAAACACATGTATATGTATATACACACACACAAAGACACACACACTCGCACCATACATACGCACACACACAAACATACTCAATACAAACACACACAAAATGCATAAACACACACTCACACCACCCAGACAAACCTAACACACATGGACACACATACGAACAAACACATACACACACTAGCGCACACACAACACACTAACACACATTAACCACACACATACACACACACACAAACAGGCACACATATACACACACCATCCTACTAAATTTTAAAAACACGCATCTATTTACACCACAATGGACCCTGGGACCAATCAAAAACAGCCCACACACACAAACACATGTATATATATATATATACACACACACACACACACACACTCACACCATTTTGACCCCCATACAGATGCACATATACACACACGTGCGCACACACAGCACCATGACAAATACCAATCATGCACATACATACACACACACACAAACACATGTATATGTATATACACACACACATAGACACACACACTCGCACCATATATATGCACACACGCAAACACATACTCAATACCAGCACACACAAAACGCATATACACACACACACACACACCGCACAAATACACCCAACAGACATGGACACACATATGAACACATACACACACTAGTGCACATGCAACACACTAACAAACATTAACCACACACATACACACACACACACAAACGGGCACACATATACACACACCATCCTACCAAATTTTAAAAACACACATCTATTTACACCACAATGGACCCTGGGACCAGTCAAAAACAGCCCCCACACACACAAACACATGTATATATATATATACACACACACACACAAAGACACACACATTCACACCATTCTGACCATACAGACACAGATATACACACACATGCACACACACAACACCATGACAAATACCAATCACACACATACATACACATACACAACACCAAGACAATCACACACACGGTTGAAAATTGGGCACACATATACACACACCATCCTACCAAATTTTACAAACACACACAGACACATCTAGTCACACCACATATGTATATATACACACACACACTCGCACCATTCTGACCTCTAAAGACCAATCCCCCAAATCATTGATGCTTGAAGGAGAGACAAAAAGAAATTTTTTTCAGTTCCACATTACTCTTCCTTCCCCCCACCCAAACACACCTACAGTGTCCCTTGAAATAGAAAATAGTCTTTTACAATAACATGGTGGACCAGGTCAGTTTGAGCTTCCCTACTACTATAATGTAAACTTTTTTGAACTCATAATATTCTACTGAACTTTTCAATAATTCCTTCTGGAAACTATCTTTAACATTTTCTTGAGAATGTATATATATGTTGTAATATTTTGTGCCCAATATTTTAATGAACTTGTTAAACTTTTTTATGTTCTTAACATGTTCTTGTTACCAAAGAATGTATATATGTATTGTAGCATTTTGTGACAACCAATAATTAACACAACCAATCTTTTACATGTTACCTTTTGACAATCTTTTTCCAAAGAGTGAAACCAGTAAAGTAAATAAGCATCTTTTAAAATTGCATTTTCAAACCTTCTTTCATATATAATTCCACTCGTGCAGTACCTTACAACTCCACTTTGTTATATATATATATATATATATATACACACATACATATATATGTATTTGTATCTATGTTAATATATGTACCTGTATAAATTTGGAGTAAACATTTTCTGGTGTGGGTGATGGAAACTTTCATCTATCAGGTCCTCAGCTTGTGGATAGGGGAATGGCCTGTAGATATACAGGTTAGCTGCAAATACTCAAAAAGCAGTCCTGGAAAAAATCAAGGGTTGCCCTTTGGCAAGACATAGCAGCTCTTAGCCACCCTGCCTGGGTCATGGTGAAATCCTGAAGCCTTGAAAAGAGCAGAAATGGCACTATCGTTGGAAAGGAGGATGATAGTAGGGAATGAAATGCAAAGCATAAAAAAATACTTTTCATTTGGATTTCTTCCCACTTTGTGGAACAAATTACACTTTTATGAATCTTGGTCTGGGAAACCTGTCAGTTTGATTGACACTGCAATTGTTTATATGACCTGTAACTGTAGATGAGAAATTAGTAATTGAAAGATATTCTATGACTCACATTAACTTAAGAAATTTACCCTGCATCACTTGTCATGCAGTCAAACAAGGAGCATTTTCTGCTGTAGTCCTGGCTCTGGCTTAGTGTTCAAAAAATCAGTTACAGACACAAACACTACATAATTTCTGAAGTGCAAGCAAAATACACTTGTCTCCACCTTCAATGTGCACACTCTCAGAAAACTAAACCAACTCCCAGAACTTGTTGCCTCAGCCATCCATCAAGTACAAAATTGATATTATTTGTGAGCAAGACCACAAGCTTTATCATGATAATGTTGAGCTGAAATACCATGATGCTGGTAGCAGCATCATGGTATTTCTTCTCAACCTCAGCTTGGAAGATCTACCAATTGTACCTTTGGTGTGTAGGCATGCTGCTAAACCTGCTTACCCTCAAATCTTTAAACAGCAAAATGAAAATACATGCAAGAATAAAAACAGTGTCTTTTTAAGGAAATCCAGAAACATCATTCACATCTTATTAGTCACCAACAAACACAGTGGACAAAGAGGTTTCCAATTTTTATCAGACTTTCTCCTTATCAGTTGAGACTAATACCAAAGTGCAGGGCTCTCACAATTGGAGGTGATTTGAATGCTCATGTTGAAAAACCTGTAGCCCATAAATATTCATTCCATACAACCATGAACAGAAATGGCCTATATCTAAATGAATTTATTTTTGCAAATCAGTTAGTATGTCTAAAAGCCAAATTCTAAAAGATACCCTCTATATATATTTACTTATGCTCATGTCTCAAATGCCCAACGAGATTACATGCTAATCAATAAGAAATGGATGAATAGCACCTTAAACACTGAGCCTTACAATACTTTAGAAGGAGTGCGCAGCTACCACAAAATTATCACATTAAAACTTCACATTAGCCTTAGAGCTAACAAAACCAAATCACCCTCTAGGCTCACATGACTGGTCAGTTTTAACAAACAACGGAGAAATCTGCAACCAATACACTATATTAGATAGAAACAGATTTGAGCTGCTACAAAATGAAAATGAAGGAAATTCCTCTAACACAACTTTCAATAGTTTTGTAACACCCAACAGAGAGGTTGCAAAAGAGATCATACCCATAAAACCTAGAACTAATAAATGTATCCCCAGGGCTAACCAAGAGATAATAAACAAGAGAAAACACTTCAAAGAAGTGGCCCAAGCTAAAATTATACATCTAAGCCCCTCAAATGAAGCCAATTTCTAAAAGCTACAGAATGAACTAGTAGACCTATATCAATTTGAACAATGAAACTACATCCAAAGTAAAATAAATTAAATTAAACATGCTGCTGTAAACAAGCAGACATCACTACCCTGGCAGATAGTAAACAAAATAAGCAAACTCAAAAACTCCAGTAAGTCAAAAATGAAAGCTAAAAATCTCCAGGAATGTTTAGAAAAGTGGAAGAATCATTTTCAGAATTTGCTTGGGAATATAGCCTAAGTTTCTTATATAGATGTAACATCAATTATTGATCACACTGTTGATATCATAACATTGACAAATTGAAAGAAGTCCTTAAAAGTCCTAAAAACTAAAAGGCTGCTGGACTGGATAACACTTCACCTGAAGTCTAGAAAACAGGAGAATTCAGTGATATTCTGTCAGGTTTCTGCAATACAGTCTATAATGGTGACAACATTGATAGACAGACTGTATACTCCCATTTCCAAACAAAGGTGATTTGGGTCTCACAAAGAACTACTGAGGCATCACTCCTACATCAATCACTGCAAAAATTTATAATTCACTTCCACTCAACAGGATACAACCAAAAATTGAGAAAGTTTTGAGAAGAAATCAAATTGGCTTCAGAAAAAATAGGTCAGCTATCAGACAAATACTTACAGTTTATCATCTACTGGATGGAGTAAAATTCAGAAATCTTGAAGCAGTATTACTATGTGTTAATTTCTCAAAAGCTTTTTATTCTATCCACTGTGGTAAAATGGAAGAACTACTACTGGCCTATGGTATCCCTGAGGAAACAACGGCAGCAATTATGATGCTCTATAATAACATAAACCTATGGTAAGATCCCCAGATGGTGATACAAGTTTCTTTGATATCAGAGCCAGAGTACTCCAAAGGGACACATTGGTATCTTTTCTCTTTGTGATCTCTCTGGATTATGTCCTCAGAACATCACTTGACAATCTAAATAGTCTTAGTTTCACACTTGCGAAAAGAAGATTGATTGGACATCCAGCTCAAAAAATAACTGATGTAGACTATGCTGATGATTTAGCTTTGATGCGATATCAGACTCCACCCAATTACTTCATAATCTAGAATTAGCTGCACATGATGTTGAACTACTTGTTAATTCTAGTAAAATCAAACTCATTGCTCTCAATCAACAAGGACCCATCACCAACATCAGTGGAGATCCCATCTGTTAAGTTGATGATTTAACGTACCTCTGTCCTGTAACCTCAACTAATAAGGACATAAAACCTTAGACAGCCAAAACATGGTTGGCCCTAAACAAACTGGATTTTATCTGGAAATCAAACTTGTCAAACAACCTTAAGAGGAATTTTTTCTGAGCAATGGATGAGTCAGTCCTTTTATTTGGAGCCTGGATGCTTATCAAAATTCTGGCATTCAGTCTAGATGGAACTTACACCTGAATGTTAAGAACAGTCTTAAATATATCTTGGAGAACTCATCCCACCAAGAAACAGCTGTATGTTTCCAACATTATAAGGGAAATGTGCTTGCACTTTGCAGGATATTGCTGGCAAGCTAAAGAAGAGCTTGCAAGTCACCTACAGCTATGGATGCCAAGTACCAACTTGAGCTGGTTGTCCAAACACAATGTATGTAGTTCAACTCACCAGGTACACTTGATACCTCTCTGAAGACCTCCATTAACTAATGTAGAACTGAGATGGATGGTGTATGCAGGTTAGAAATGTCTGAGCAAGCTTGACAAGAAGATGTTAAAACAGCTGAGTGCTGAGCATGCTGCTGTACTCCATCACTGAATTCAGGAGCTGATGTCTCATCAGACAGTGAAACAGCTTTGTAATGTGAAAACAGACAGTGAAAACAGCTTCCACCATGACACCAGAACTGCCTGGGGCCACCCACTGATGTAGGTGAAAAAACTCCCACGCTCATCGCAAGCTTTGCTGAGTCAAAAGTTTGTAACTCTGGGCCAGCTGTTTCTACCATCTTCAATTGCTCATTTTTGCTGCATCATTTGTCCTCTCTCTCAAGCTAGATGTAATGGTCTGCTTTCTCGGCAGCTTCTGACAATTTTCTGGCAACATCTTTTCTCTCCTTCACAAGTCCAAGACTTTCGAGTATTGAGTGAATCTTGATTCCATAAAATATATATATGTATATATGTATCTGTGTGTGTATGTACTTGTGTGTACTTATACAAACACATACATACATACATATGTACATACGTACATATGTACATGCATACATAGGTACATACATACACTCATACGTATGTACATATGTACATACATACATACATACATACAGATATATGCACACACACACACACACATGAGGGGTGCTGAAAAGTTCCTGTCTTTGGATCAGTTAATTATGATTTCATTCAACATATTCGTCTCTCAGATTCACACATTGCAGTGGTCCTTCAGTCTTTCTAAGCCCTATAAAAAAAAATTGGAAGGTTGGGCCTCCAACTAGGCCTCTGTAGCAGCAATCACTTCCAAATCGGAGTTAAATTTCATTTCCTTGAGATGTTTTTTCCATTGTGGAAAGGGGTGATAGTTAGAGGGGGACAAGCTTGGAGGTAATAGTTGGAGGAGATCAAGTAAGGTGGGTGGGTGGTCTACCATTTTGAAACCAAAGTTGTTTATTTTTCATAGAGTTTCATGTGCTATGTGTGCTGGTTCATTGTCCTGCAAAAACAGGACACCATGACCTGGCTTTCCATGGCGTTTCTACTTCAAAGCTTCTTCCACTTCATCCAACAGAGATGTAATATTCTGTGTTGAGGGTGTGACCCTTTGGCAGGTATTTTATGAAGAGTCTTCTGTCTTTGTCCCAGAACACTGAAGCTAAAATCTTTTCAGCTGACTTCTGGTCTGAAACTTTTTGGGAGGCAGTGAACAACTGTGGCATCACTTCATTGAGTGCTGTTTCGTCAGCAATCATAAGGATGAAGCCATGTTTCATTCATGGTGACTAAACAAGCCATAAAATCCGCCTCTCCTGCTGCAAACTGGTCCAAAATTGCCTTTGATGTCATCACTCTGATGCACTTCTGATCTGTGTTGAAATATTTCAGCACCCATTTTGTGGAAAGCTTTCTTATGTCCAGAATGTTGTGGATGATGCAGCCAACTCTTTTGTGGGAAATCCCCAGAGCCTCAGTTATGACTTTAGTTGAAATCCAGCAGTCCTTGAGAATCATGTGCATAGCATTTGCTTTGTCCTATGTGGTTGCAAGAGTTGGCTGTCTTGACCAGGGTTCATCTGTGACCTCGGAATGACTAGTCCAAAACCTTGACACCCAGATTTTCAATGAGGAGTAAGATGGGTAGCTAACCTTCAAGACCTCCTTCATCTTGCTTTAGATTTCTGTTGCTCCTGTGCCTTGCAAAAAGGAACTTCATGACCACCTGAGCTTCAATTTTACTAAAATCTACTGTAGGATCTGCCATCATACATTAAATCTGCCAATCATCCCCTCATAAAGGTAACAGCTCTACCCTTTTGTGATACCCTTAAAGCCAGGATCTTTTCAGTACCCCTCATATATGTGTATATATATATATATATATATATATATATATATATATATATATATATATATATACCTGAGTAAACACATAAATGTGAAACAAGGTGGGAAAAGAGTACTCAAATACTAGTGGTAGAGTAATATGCTTTATTTAAAGCAGCGGAAAATTCAACAAAACCTGTTACTCTGAGTTTCACGTCCCCGTTCGTTGGACAGTTTTCTAACAAAAACTGTCCGACGAACAGGTTTTGTTGAATTTTCCGCTGCTTTAAATAAAGTATATATATATATATATATATATATATATGGCAGTACGTAAGATACCTAGATGTGCGTCTGCAAAAGTTGAGGTGTTCTGTTTTGTATTTCAATGAGATTTGTCTTGGAATGATATAAAATGCTTTTCACTCAAGCACAATGGACATCTCATAAAATTTCAGTGTAAGCTATGCCTGTAAGAGTTAGCTTTCTCTAAAATATCTTAAATGGGGTAGAGCCAACTTCTTTTAATTGCCATATGTGCTTAGCTAGGCTCATTGCCAACCTGTACTCAGGATATTTGAAGGAACTTCTGTGTGAGTTAAGTCTTATTTTGAAACTGTTTTCTGTGATACCAGTATAAGTTTTGTATGTAGGGAAGTTGTTAATTTGTATCTTAGCTGTGTATTATGTGCTTTCCACCATGTTACATTAATCTCTCCCCTCCCACAATAAACTAAACTACATCTCATCATGCACTACTGTCTTTCTACCTTACCCCCTGGTCCTCAACACCACTTTGTCATATCTCTCTCTCCTGTCCTCACCTTGCCAGCTATGTCATTGCTATTCTGCCACTTCCTTATATACCCATGTTCACCACTTATGCACTCCCCTTCCGTCCCCTATATCTTTTACTCTCATTTTACACTCTCATGAACTCTTTACTTGCTGACTCTCTCTAATCCTCTGTACTACTCCACTTAAATTCACCTCCTTATACCTTGAGGGTATGGTTTGGCACACCTTCGCCACCTTTCTCTCTCTCTCTCTCTCTCTCTCTCTCTCTCTCTTTCTCTCTCTCTCTTCTCTGACTGGGGAAGCCATGTATTGCATCTACAGCAAGACACCTGTTTCTGTCTTTCCATTATTGCTTAACCTCTCATCACCTGGCTAGAAGCCTCTTCTCTCAATACTACTACTCCCTCAGTTGAAGAGTCTTTATCTTTGTCTCGTACATTGCTTATCTTCCAGTATAGGTGCAGGAGTGGCTGTGTGGTAAGTAGCTTTCTAACCAACCACATGGTTCCGGGTTCAGTTCCACTGCGTGGCATCTTGGGCAAGTGTCTTCTGCTATAGCCCCGGGTCGACCAATGCCTTGTGAGTAGATTTGGTAGACGGAAACTGAAAGAAGCCTGTCGTATTTATGTATGTGTGTGTATGTGTTTGTGTGTCTGTGTTTGTCTCTTTAGCATTGCTTGACAACTGATGCTGGTGTGTTTACGTCCCCGTCACTTAGCGGTTCGGCAAAAGAGACCAATAGAATAAGTACTGGGCTTACAAAGAATAAGTCCCGGGGTCGATTTGCTTGACTAAAGGCGGTGCTTCAGCATGGCCGCAGTCAAATGACTGAAACAAGTAAAAGAATAAAAGAATAAATAATACTCTCTGTAGCATTAGAAACAGTATTCAGCTGTAGTAACTATGCTGAAGCAGGCAAAAGAGCATGATACAGTCCTTTGGCTAACCAGCTTCTGTCAAACCATGAAGCCCATGCCAACATGGGTTCGATGATTTGACATCCATATTCCATGCTGGCATCAGTTGAACAGTTTGACAGGAACTTGTAGTGACGCCAGGTTCCAGACGCCATTTTGAGATTTTCATCTGCGCATGCGCAAGGATTAGTGTCTTCCAGAAGGCCTGCCGGAAGTCTCTGATGTGCAGTAATCAGCAGCAGCTAGCCTTTACCACTATTCTTCCTTTTGCTTCCTGCTGCTGACAGAATCAGACGCGACCAGATAAGCTCCATTGAAGGCGAATACGACTTGGCGAGCTGTGAAGAATGCTTTCAACAATTGTGATTTAAACCGACTCTGCAGTTTCCATCCCCCAAGCGTCTAGGCTACTGATGTCCAGAGATGAAATGCTTATTTCGGCGAAAATAAATTATTATTGTTATTCGTTCGGAGATTCGTGTTCCTGCTATTTTTTCCTTTCTACAACTATGTAAGGAAGTGTGAGGCCCCTAACAAGTGCCAACATCACATTCTACTACAACTGATGAGAACTGCATCAAGCCTCAGTGTCTGCTTTGACATGGTTTGTATAGCTGGACTAGCAGTATCGCCTGGTGTTGCTCGGGTTTGTAAGGGAAATAACTATAAAGCATCTTTAGAGAGTTATAGCCAAAAAATAGCAAAAAAATGGGAAAAAAATTATGGTAAATTTTTTTGAGAGTTAAAAAGGTCGAGTCGCGTCCCCAAGGCAGTCTGTGGTTTGTGTTTCTGATTCTCGACCCCATGTTGAATTTATCAATTTTTTTCAGAACTGGGGGAACTTTTCAACGTTAGTTTTGAATTATGACATTGGGCTATGTGTGTGTCAAGTTTCATCAGAATCGGTTGAAAGCCGTGGTCAGGGTGAGGGTACAACCTAACAGACACACAGACACGCAGACAGACAAACTGCCGTTTATATAGAGAGAGATGCCTTTGCTAATGTCAACCATTTTACAGAGTGAACTGGGTACTGTTTTTCATGACACTTTTATCAGTGAGGTTACTAAGTAACTTGCAAGACATGACCCCTCAACTAAGTGGAGGCATAGTATTGAGGGAGGTGAAAATATAGAGGAACAGCAACAAGTATCTTGTTAAAGAGAAGATACATAACTTTAACATTAATCTATTATTGTTTACAGCCTACCTGAAAACTCCTGATGGAAAATATACTGAGAACTGGATCATTGGAGTTGTTCTTGGATCGGTTGCTGTAGTTCTCCTTTTCATGTGGTGTGTTCTGTTTATCTTCTTTAAATGCTTCCGACACCCACCTCTGAAGATTCAAGAAGTAAAACCTATCAACTCCTGTCTTGCTTCTTCATTACAGGTATTTTTTTATATTTATTGTTTTTTTTTTTATTGGACTCAGAGTATGAAATCAGAGGAAATAGTTTAGACCGGAGATAAACACCTAAAAGTTCACTCCCAACATTCAAATATCCTGAAGATTCCTGTGATGCCATTAGACTAAAATCTCAAACAAATATTTGGAATTTTCTGATAATCTTGTTTTCAATTAAAGTACTAAACTGGCAAAATGACCATTCCTAAATACAACAACATACTAAATTATAGTTTTTTACATTATGTCAAAGAATTTAAGATTATAATTAATTGAACTTTTAAAGTTCATCTTCAGGGATGGAAGATTTTAGTAATATTTACATTAACCTGCATTTCTTAGCTTGATCTCCAATTATTCTCAGGTGTCTTATATTCCTGAATATGTACATTGTATCAAAGAATTAGTAATTTTATGTGGGAGATACAATGTAATACAGCTTATAATGAATACAGGGTGGAGAATGAAAGAGGTGCAAAATGGTCTTTGATTCTACACAAGGAAGAAATTGTTCAGGAAAAAAATCTGCAGAGAATGAATATATACATAAATATGTTGTCATTGAAACCCATCCTATCAATAACAAATAAATATTAACCCAGACTGATCTGTGACAATCAATACAACCATGACGTTGCCATTTCCCCCCCTCATATTTAGTACTACATATCCTTCTATTTTCTTAAGACAGTAGGATGTGCTATGAGGGAGATTTAGATGTTCTTTCTAGCAAGTCAAGTGAAATTTCCTTTTTGTCTTAATTACTTCCATCTTAATGGAATCTTGGTATTAATTCATTAAAAACTTGGCAGGAAATCAAATGCAACCCAGAATTGGTGCCAGAGGATTTAATATCAAAGAAAGAAAACCAAAGATCTCTTGAGGAAAGAGACAGCCTAAAGAACCAGAATGAAATTGAGAAACATTATGTGAAAATTCCACTTGAAGAAATGTCAAAGCCAAAGAATATCAAGAAAAGTTCCAATAAAAAATCTTGGTCAGTAAAAAGGAAATATTTATTGACATTTTTTAGAATTTTAATTAATCTAAAATATATGTATGAATAACTGTAGATTATTTCTAAATCTGAACTTAATTAAAGTTCTATTATGAATACTTTGAATTCCTTGATGCGTATATTATATATTCATATAGGATACTTTAGACTAATAAAAGTAAAATATAATGATGTCTTTGAATAATTCTTTCAGGTTTTGAATATATATTATCTTAGATGATAGTTTGTACCAAATATTTTAGTTGTATGAAAATAAAATGTAACCAAAACAGGAAAATCAAACTAAACATCTCCATGGAAGTTCATGAGATTACAAACAAATAAAATCTAAAATCCTATGGATTAGTTAGTTGATGATAAATTTTTACTTAATTTCAGCAAACATGCCTACAAAAGCTTGAATAAAGCAAAAACAAATAACACTGTTTATGTTCAGTGGTTTGTGTGGAAATCTTTTCATTAATATTTCATAATTGAGTATCAATTAGAATTACTTGAAATGTAAGAGTTGTATTGGTTATTTCTTTGAATGACTTGTACTTGTTGATTAAATATATTAACCATAGCTAAGTAAATTGCTACATTGCTATGTAAATTGCTGCATTGCTATGTGAATTGCCACTTTCACTATAAAACCAATCTTCTCTGCTTCTAATTCACAGTTTCATGGCTTGTGTATATTAACGTTTCTATAAGCCTTCAGCTATTTTTGTATATATTTTTTTAATCCCCACTAATCTTAGCCCCTTCCGGCTTATTTCAATTGTATCCACTGCCAGGGGACTCTGACATCCTGCTGCTAGTATTGGACTTTGACATGAACTTTAAATATATAATATTTTTAAAATTTTTCTCTGCAGTTATTTATTTATTTATTTATTTATTACCTTATGGCATTTACTGTCAATTCATTGATTAGTGGTCAGAATAAGTATGTTGTCAAAACTGTCATTTATGAGACTAATGTTTTGAATGGAGAATTGATTGCTATAGCAGATAATTGAACTTATTAATGTAGGCCACCACTCTAAATATCCACAGCCTTCACTGATTCAGTGTAGGTGGATTGGCTTTAAATGGGATATGGCTTGGCTTGCAAAGACTGGCTTTGAATAAGATGTGGCTTGAGTAGGAATAGATGATGATTGTGGATCAATGAGGGCTAAACTAGAGGAGATGACTATGGCTAAAATCTATTGATTCAAATATATGTATGCAAATTTGTTGAGCTAAATTTACAAATCTATTGGACTAAATATACAAATATATTGGATTAAATAGGGTTTGTCAGGTGCACTAGCTAAACTGAATACAGTAGGTTCAGAAACTGCTTGAGATCTAAAATATTGTCTTGAGAAGTATAAGGAAAATATACATCATAGTGAAAATGGACGATGTATATTAAGAGAAATGTCTTGAAAAAGCAGTTGATATCACAAAAATCTAGCAGCATACTGTATGAGATCACAAAATATATGACGTGGACTGTAGAAAGTCACAAGTGTACTAGTCACAAAAATTTACAAGTAGATTATAGAAGGATTGGGGTTAATAATCAGAATAGATAAGTTTTTCTCAATACAATGTTGAGCTGCATGGAAGAATAATGCATGAAAAATTTATCCATGAGGAAGATGATGTTTAAACAGCTGTAATCATCTCACCAAAATCTAGAATATTCCAAGTCAAGTGATATTATCAGCTGTAGAAGTTTCATTATTGCTGTCAAAACAAAGAAGAAAAAAATCTCTAAGATATTGACTTGTTAGTTGAAATAATAAGAAATGGTTTGTAAGTTCTTTCATAAGTGTTTCTGTTTAATTTCCTACAAATCTGTAATTTTACACTTTTGTGTTTTCCTCATTTCAGTAAAATAGTTTCTGAAGAACAAGAGGTACCAGTTAAAAATAAAAAGCTAAAGGCAAAGTTGGCCCAGTCTGTTGGTTCAACAAAAGGTAACAAACATTTGTAAAATTAGCAGTAAATTAATCTCAAGACATTTGAATGAATTGACCAACAAATGTGGTTTCAAATGTTGCTACATCAATGCCAGTATACTCACCTGAATGCTTAGCTGTTAATAGACCAAGAACAGTGAAAACATTTTCAATGAAAAATAGAATATTGCAATACAAATGTATTACTTTTCAATAAAATAAAGCACCATAAAGGTAGAAGTATAAATATAGAGGCGTAGTACAACAAAGCACGAGTGTTTACTGGAAATAGCAGCCGATACATTTACGACACTATAGTAAAGCTTCAATGTGTATATACATGTGAGCACAGCGAACATAAAAAATTTTGTTTTACCTCAAGGAAGAACATTATATAAATGGACAACCCAGAATCAGATAATCCAGTACCTAGATTTTAGACTCTTCAAATACATTTGTCATTGTAAATTTGATTAGTCTTCATCAGCTGGATTTACCTGGACAATATATATATATATATATATATATATATATATATATATAATATATATATATATATATATATATATATATATATATATATATAAATTTTTTTAAAGCCTGGTGCTTATTTTCTTGATCACTTTTGCTCAACTGCTTGTCAAGTGGTGGTGGGGCACAAACACAGACACAAAGACACACACATAGTATATACACACGCACATACACATACACATACATATATATGGTGGGATTTCTGTTTCCATCTACCAAATTCACTTGCAAGGATTTTGTTGGCCTGAATCTAGTTATATGTTTTATGAAAATATATATTTGTTATTTATGTTTTTGTTTATGTCTATCACTGTTTGAGTTGCATAATAGTGGTTTTATCTCTGATTTATGTTTATATATATATTTATTTAAAAAAAGTTTTATCTAGTTTTAGCTCACGAGCTGTGGCCATGCTGGGGCATATATATATATAAAATATGAAGGGTTTTGTTCATTTGTGATCTAAATGAATATGTACGATGGGTAATTGCTATAATTGGTCGACCATTAGGTTCCAAGATCACAGCTAAGGCTGGATCTAGGCATCTGTGTTAGGTTTCCGTTATAGTGTGTATATATTATATTAGAGGAAAAATCAAAACCAAGGCAGAATGAGTATCTCAAGTCATTTAGAATAATTTAAATAGGGTAAGGTGAATTTGAAGTCTTACAGCTGTTTCTAGTATTACCCAAGTGGTTGGTTAGCATGTTCATGCACTGGGTATTCCATCATCAGAGACAAGGTATGAATATTTTAGATGGGGTAAATTAGAAAATAGTGTATACACACACACACACACACACACATATATATGTATATATATATATATATATACATACATATACATAGACATATGTGCATACATATATACATATAGAAACATACACATACATATGTACATATATGCACATAAGCATACATATAAAGCATGCACATATACATATACACACATACATACACACACACACACACATATATACACACATATATTGTAATGACCTTGGATGGATGTGTTGTGCATGTTGATTTTGTTTGCATTTGGATGTATGGAAGAATTTAAAGGTGTGATAGAACCTATGACAACATGTAGAAAAAGCTTTGTTTTGTTTTTTTTGATTATTGTTGTGAATTGTGTATTAATATTTGGAAGGCTTCTTTTACGCATAGTCCACAATTGGATCGCTGGCCTTGATATGGGATCCTGGAATCTATTATGGCCCAAGATATACTTTATAGTACCTTTCTGTTTATTAGATGGTGTATATGGTTGGCTAGTAACTATTAAGGACCTCAGGTGAGACACTTTTGTCAGCCCTGCACTCACCTGTATATCACTTGATTGAAACTCAAACAGATAAACAACAATGAAGCCTACGCATCACCTCTAACAAATACTATAGATTATACTTGCCCTGTTTTGCCTAACAAAAGCATGGGTAGATCGATTCTCTGGTTTACACCCCCATTCGCCTTAAATGTTAAGGGCTTAGCCAAAACATTCTTTCAAATAGTAGATGCTAACTTCCCACATCACCATAAGTACCACTCAATCTTTAATAGATCTACTCTAAAATTATCCTCTCTGCCCAATATATAATATATTGTTACCTCTTCCAATAAATGTAAACTTAATTCCTACTACCTAAATATACATAATCATAACATTAGTCAAAGCTACGAAAACACTAATACCAACTTTGATGGTACACACCACACCCACAACCCTAACACTACAACCAGAATTAACCAAGATACAAACATACCTGCATCCTATGAAGGTCGAAGTGTGACTGAGGTGACTGTTGATACTAATAGCACTACCACTAATCTGGGTCAACCCATAAATAATGCAGTTTTTTTTATACTTTTATTTTTCAAAATTAAGATAAAGAAAGTTCTTTTTTAATCTAAAATATACTCTCCTTCATTTTCTACAATGCTCTTCCATCTATCTGGTAGACTTGCAAGGACCCTCTTCCAAAATTCACTTTTCCATGACAAAAAATACTCCTCCAGTACTGTTCTGACTTTGTCTACAGAATTCATATTTTTTCCATCCAAATGATTTTGAAAACTGTGGAATAAATGATAATCAGACTCAAAAATTTTTTGAGGAACCCATTGACCCAATTCACTGACTCTTCTGATTGCACACAGGTGTCAATGAATAGTTGAATAACCAAATCCAAGCTTCTCTGCTAGTTCCTCAACAGTTATGATGGGATTTTGTTCCACCAGGGTTTGCAGGACATCCTTATCGAGCTCTACAGATCTTCCAGGATGAGGCTTGTCTTCTAGACTGTAGTTTCCAGCTTGAAATTTCTGGACCCACCATGGACACTGGCTTACGCATATTGTCTGATCCCCATATGCTGCATTAATATTCCTTGCACTTTCTGTTGCAATGTTGTTTTTATTGAACTCATAAAACAAAATATGTCAAATATGCACCTTTGTCACTTCCATTATAGCTTTGAAAAAAATAACTGTTAAAACAGAACTGCACTCTTCAAAACTTGTTCTAAGAATAAGGACATGGTAAAATTATTACCTGCTTTTATAGCCAGTTGATGCAGGTAGTTTATCCCTTACCCCTCCAACGTTTTTTTCTCCTACCTCTCTATCAACATAAGTATCTTAGAAACTAGCTAATTTCAACTCAATTTAAAAAATTTTTATAGTTTTTTCAGATTTTAATTTTCTTGCTTTGTAATTTTAAGTTTAGGTTTTAAATTTAAATTTTGAATTTTAGGTTTAATTTGTAGTCATTTATCTCATCATTTATGGCTATGAAGCTTGAAATACAGTTTTAAATATCTGCACTAAACTATTGTCCTTATAACCTTACCTAGATTGAACTTCCACCCCCATTCTACTGAAACTTTAACGTTTGACCTCTAACCCTCATATAATATTGATATATCTATATTGTTACCTTTACTTTTATTTATTTATATCTTATTCTTTACCTTGTTATTTCTATCTTATTTATTTTTATTTCCTTTCTCCTCCTCCCATACACAAAACCCATTTAGGATATATCTGTCATTACCTTTTCTTTTATTATTTTATTTATATTTATATTTTATTCTTATTTTCCCTATTAATACTATCTTCTAATTTTTCTTCTATCCCTATCTTTCTCTCTCTCTCTCTTAAATACCAACTCACAAAACCCACTTATGTCCATCATACTTTTTCGCGCTATATACACATTTACAGTATGAATACATCATTCAGAACACAGCCAAAATATTGCCTGGATTTACCTGGGATTTTAACTAAAAACCTGTACCTTCATGGATCAACTTCCATATCCTCTAGAAAAAGATGAGTTATGAACATTATTCTCCTCCTAACTACTTTTACTCTTCATTCTTCTATTTTACTCCTTTATTTTCTATTTTATTCCTTATAAGCTGGGAATTTTATTCCTTGTAAACTGTAAATTTACCCCATCTAAAATATTCATACCTTGTCTCTGATGATGGAATACCCAGTGCACGAACATGCTAACCAACCACTTGGGTAATACTAGAAACAGCTGTAAGACTTCAAATTAAATTATTCTAAATGACTTGAGATGCTCATTCTGCTTTTGTTTTGATTTTTCCTCAAATATAGTATATATAATTATATATATGTATATATATATATATATATATATATATATATATATATATATATAAAATATGAATTAGAGATAAAACCACTATTAGGCAACTCAAACAGTGATAGACATAAACCAATACATAAATAACAAATAACATAAATATAAATAAATATAATTAATATAATATATAATATATATATATAAAATTAAAATTTTTTTCCAATAAGTATAAAAAGAATGATAAATATAAGGAACATACGCGTTGATATATATGGAAAAAAAAAGTCAAGGTAGAAAATGCTAAAATAATTTTACCGGTTTCAGTCATTGAGACTTTTTCAACTGTAAGTATGACCTCAAACCCACAAGAGAAACAGAGACAGGCAGAAACAAGAAAAATGCCCCTTGTATATGAATACTATGCAAATATTCTTTTAAAAAACTTTTCTTTTAATTTTTCCAAAATTTAATTGTTTTCCATACTTACAGTTGAAAAAGTCTCAATGACTGAAACCGGTACTGAAATGTATTTAAGAAAATTATTTTAGCATTTTCTACCTTGAGTTTTTTTCCATATACATATATATATATATATATGCATATTATCATCATCATCATCATCATCGTTTAATGTCCACTTTCCATGCTAGCATGGGCTGGACATGTCACTGAGGGCTGGCAAACAAGATGGCTGCACCAGGCTTCAATCTTGATCTGGCAGATTTTCTACAGCTGGATGCCCTTCCTAACGCCAACCATGCCGAGAGTGTAGTGGGTGCTTTTACGTGCCACCGGCATGGGGCCAGTCAGGCGGCACTGGCAACGACCTTGCTCGAATCTTTTACACATGCTACCGGCGCGGGTGCCAGTAAGGCGATGCTGGTAACAATCACGCTTGAATGGTGTTTTTTACATGCCACCTGCGCGGAGGCCAGATAGCTGCTCTGGCAATGATATATGCACATATATCTTAATGTAGGATGAAATTTTTTTCGAAAAAATTCTTTTCCAAAAAAAATCTTATCAATGGCCAGCATATTAAAAAAATACCTTTAAAGGTTAAATTTGTAAACAATTCATAAATAAGGGCAAACGAAAAAATTTCTAATGCCAAATATGCCGAAAAATTGGACATATTGTCCATTAACCATTAATTTTTTCACAATCGTACGCTACTCGAAATAAGGTTGACAGAAATTTCTAAAAAATTCCATTATTACCATATTGGACCGATTTCAGGGTTAGCTTGTAACAGCCCTTCCTTCGTCAGTGATACATGTGGCAAAAGAAATAAATGAGATACTTACTCATACCCATGGAAGAAGCAAACACTAAGTCATGAGCACAATTAAGTACCCCAAATACATCCAAAATAGAAATACTCCAGCCCATTCGAGACACGTGCGATTTGAACTGATGCTCTCACAGAGTGAAAGAGTCCGGAAGTGAACGCTTAAATTTATATCTTAATGTAGGATAAAATTTTTTTCAAAAAAAATTCTTTTAAAAAAAAAATTTTATCAATGGCCAGCATATTAAAAAATACCTTTAAAGGTTAAATTTATAAACAATTCATAAATAAGGGCAAACGAAAAAATTTCTAATGCCAAATATGCCGAAAAATTGGACATATTGTCCATTAACTTTTGGAAAACAATTTTTTTTCGAAAAAAATTTATCCTACATTAAGATATAACAGCTACAGACGCGTTTCAGGGTATTTGCCCCTTGTCAATGTAATCTCTTTTAGAGAGACTTAGTAATTTTAATATTTCTATTATATATATATACACACACATATATATATATATATATATATATATAATATATATATATATATATACATATATATATATATATATATAATATACATATATATATATATATATATATATGCATATATATATGCATATATATATGCATATATATATATATATATATATATATCATCCTATCAGTTTCAGCTAAAAGCCGTGGCCATGCTAGGACACCGCCATTTTACTACACCTTTATTATTGAGACCTTCCTGTGGTAAATAAGGGAGTTTGATGTCACTACCCTTATTTACACCTCCTACTGCAAGGTAGGTTCATCTGTGACTCTTGATTGGAAGAGATCCAGTTTTGATTTGAAAGCACCTACATCCACTTTGTGTAGGTCCCTCTGGCTCTTTGGGAGAATATTAAAAAGCTGTGGGCTCCTGAAATCCAGGCTGTTTCAGTAACTGGCCCTGTAATGCGATGGCATTGCTGGGATTTTTGGCACTGTGCAGTGTCTACTCGTTCTAGCATTGGTGTAGCTTTCAATGCCAAAATTTGGCGTAATCCCTTCCAGGATCTTCCAGATGTATATTACTGCATATCTCTCCCGCCTTCACTCCAGAGAGTAGAGTCTTAGCTGTTTCAGCCTTTCCCAGTAGCTGAGCTGTTGCAATGAGATGATCCTCTTCGTGAAGCTTTGCTGAATTGCTTCAAGGTCCACTGTTAATTTACCACTGTGAGGTGACCATAGCTGGGAGCAGCAGTTCCGGTGGCTGAGGACAAATGTCCTCCAGAGGACCATCATGGTTTCTTTCTCTCTGGTTCTGAAGGTTCTCAGATTCCAGCCAGCCAGCCAGCCGTCTGCACTTTGTCACCATCTTGGCAATGTGCATTCGGAAAGAGGTATTACCACACATGTCGATACCCAGGTCCCACACTGATTTAGGTTCTGGGATTGTAATCCCCCTCGGGCCAGTGTATCTGTGAGTTTTACATTCAGTTTTGGGTGATGGTTGTGCAAGGCTTGGATCTGTCCAGCATTAAACTGCATATTATTCTTCTCAGCCCATCTGTAAATTGAGTCCAACTCTTACTGCAGGTGTACAACATCGCTAGGGTTTTGTATTTTCTATGAGACTTTCATATTGTCTGCGTGGCTATTTGGGCAGCTGAGAGCCACTATTAACCAGTCTTCGAGTTGTCCAGCTATGCTGAGATCACACAGTTTGTGGCATATCATACCATGATCAACTTTATCAAATGCTTTTGCAAAGTCAAGGTATATTACGTCCACATTTGAGTTGTTGAGTAACTGCCTCAACACCCAGTCATAGTGCTGTAGGAGCTAGATAGGCAGCTTCTACCTGGTTGAAAGCCATGCTGGGTATCACTCAGCAAGTCATTTTCTTCAAGGAATGCAATTAGTTTCCCTCTGACTATTCGTTCCATGACTTTGCTGATGAGTGAAGTCAGAGAGATAGGCCTATAGGTTTTGGCATCTGCTCTGCTTCCTCCTTTATGGATTGGGCATATCATTCCCTACTTCAGCTTGCTTGGCAGCTTGCCATTTGCAAGAAAGCTCTGGAAGAAAATCTGTAGTGGTTTTGCCAGGGCACGTTTACATGATTTGAGGGCGACTACTGGGAAACCATCAGGGCCAGCAGTTGAGCCTGCATCCACCTCATCTATGGCTAGTATTTTCTTCTTCCCCAATGTCAATGTAATCCATTGTAACTGCCTTGCTGTTTATTGGTGAGGCAGCAAAGAAATCCACTGGCTCGTTTACTTTTCTATGTTGTACGGGGTGGTAAAGACACTTTTGAAATGGTCATTCAGTACCTCACTGATCTTGGTTGGGTTATCTGTGAGGGAGCCATCATTCTGGAAGACAGGGTCCTATTTTGCAGCATATTGAGGCTGTTTCTTAGGCATAATGAAAGAAGGCCTTTGGTCCCAATTACACTGATGGAGCATTAACCCAAAGCTATAATAGAAGATACTTGTCCAAGATTTCATACAGTGAGATTGAACCTGAAATCATATTGTGAAACAAACTTCTAAACCCACAACCATGGTTTAACCCATTTATGACTTATGTTCATTCATGTTCTTAAAAAAATAAAACATTTCATACAAAGTATCTAATTAATTAAACAAAGATCATTAATTCTTGCATTTTACCAATAAATTAATAGATTTAAGCAACAACTGATCCTGATTTTTTGGTGATATGTCATTCAGTTTACTTCTTTTTTTTAGATTATGATGAGAAACCACTAAAATTTGGAAATTTTGATCAGAATATGGAAAAGTCAAAAAACAATGAAGACGTTTCTTCCTCATGTTATGTGAATTTACCTCCAATACCATCCCATATCAGTTTAGTAGCCACAAAACCAAAGGTAAACTTTTGGATATAAATAGTCAGCTAGCATTCATGGTCTTTTATTTCTATTAATTCCTTTGTTTCATATCATTTCAATGTATTAACCTCTATAATGTATTGACTGTTATAATGTGTTAACTATTATAGTGTGTTAAACACTATGTCTTAGCTGCTTTATGTGGTATCTGTTGTTGTATGTTATATATTTGTTATGTATTGTTCTGGGCAACACTGCAATCTGCATTCAGAAGTGAGGCTCTAGCTGAGGAGCTATGGAGTTACATCTTAGTCACCCATACTCCCGGTTCTGTTCAGTTTCAGAGTGGTAGTACCTATCAAGGGACTTAATAATGCATCAAATAGCAAAAAATGGTTCAATGGCTAAAGGCATAAAGGACTTAGAAGAGAGATGGTTACTAGACTTGTGTCACACGGATTCACTGGTGTGTGGACATACCATCATTTCACATGAACCAGTCTCCCTTCCTAAGGATTAAATATGCCATGTCTCTCAAGTACAAACTCAAGAGAGCAAGAGATTAGTAGAAGGTTACAGGAAACCACTGTTGTATTTTTCTTCAAGAAAGATCATTAATCTTCAGACTAAGAAGATCCATGATTGCCTATGCTTGTAGGTGTGGAACATAATGTGAAAGAGGTTAACTGTTATAACATGTTAACCTCTATGTGTCAATTGTTATGTATTAATGTACAATGTGTTGATCGTTATGCATTAATTTTATTGTTAACATCATTGTTTTATGTCTGCTAAATTAACCTTGGGGTTATATCTTTACTGTGCTTGTAATTAGACACAAGGTCGGAGAAACCTAATATCCAAACTAAAGATGAGGAAACAAATGGGAGAGAAGGGTTTACGAATCCAAGATGGGCAGATAATCAAGTCCTACCTCTGGTCCCATGCTGTAGTGCTGACAGGGAAAGTGATGTGAGGGCAAATCGAAGTGAAGTTGATACCCCCGTCAACGATGCTATCTCTGATACCCCTTATTCTGCTTGTTCCCCAACTCCCGCCCCTCAGACTTCACAGCTCAGCATCGTCTACACCAACTCGTGCTCCTTATTCCCAAAGTTCAGTGAACTATTTACACTGGCCATACGTGACTCCCCTGATGTGATAGCTATCACCGAGACTTGGCTGACTCCAGCAGTAAAGGACTCAGAAATCCACCTGCAGGGCTACGTCCTTTTCAGATGTGACAGAGGAAAAGGGCGAGGTGGAGGTGTTGCTGTGTGTGTTAAGTCTGAGCACAAACCGTCCAGCGGTATTCTACCCACTAATGCTCAACCTACAACAAAATTCGATGCCGTCTATTGCAAGCTGAGCCTATCTGAGTTTTGCCTGCCTGTGTTGGCTGTCTACAGGCCGCCTCTTGCCGACCCCCAGGACGATGCTCATTTACTCGAAGCGATAAGATTCGTTTCAGCTTCGCATGACTGTTTGGTACTAGGAGACTTCAACGCTCCCACGATCGATTGGCCCGCATCAATTTGTACAACATCTTCCCGGTTTGGTCAGGCCCTTCTGGACGTGGCTGAAGATTGTTTTCTATCGCAACATGTTGAATATCCGACAAGGCATCGGTCTGGGCAGCAGCCATCTATGCTGGATCTGGTATTCTCCCGCTATCCAAGATCAGTGTCAGACGTATCTGTGTGCGCCCCTCTTGCCAAGAGTGATCATGCGGTCCTGAAGTTCGTCATGCACACAACTTTTTCTACGCCCACGACTACTTCGCTGCCACGTAGAGTCTTCTCTGCAATTAATCTTGAAATTCTAACCGAGGCTTCCGCGCTTCTGGACTGGCGATCCCTGATGACGTTGTCCTCAGTTGACGAACTATGGTCATCCCTCAAAGCATATGTAATCTGTTTGACTGACCAGGCAGTTCCCGTTGGGCTTCCCAAGAGGAAGAAACACAAGCCCTGGGTGACGAAGAAGGTTAAATGAGAACGTCGACTCAGAGATATTGCTTGGGCTGAATTCAAAAATCTGGATTCGACTGCAGCTTTTGAGGTGTACAAAACTCAACGAGACCGAGCCGTGAAAATTGAAAAGAAAGAATGCTTCAGTTATGAATACAAAATCGCAGCAAATGCCAGTAGCAATCCAAAAACCTTCTTTGCCCATGTCCAGCGGAATTCCCGCTTGAACAACCAGATTGCAACGTTGGTAGACTCAACAGGCGTATCGATTGAGGACCCTTATCAACAGAGTCAATTATTTGCCGAGGCTTTTTCAACTATTTTCAAACAAGATGATGGTCGTGAACCCCCTCCATTTGATAGATCGGTACCTCCAATGCTTCGATTGGTCATCGCGCGGGACGAAGTCAAACGTGTTATTCAAGGCCTCGATGTCAACAAGGGTCACGGCCCTGACGGCATACACCCACGGGTTATCAAAGCGTTGGCTCCGGTCATCTGCGAGCCCTTAACACGACTATTCAATATGTCATTGGCGACGGGTGTTATACCTGCAGACTGGAGAACAGCGATAATCTGCCCAATTTTCAAGAAAGGGAGCCGCGAAGACCCGCCTTAACTACCGACCGGTTTCCCTTACATCAATAATCAGCAAGATGTTCGAAACCATCCTTAAGAAAAGTATGATGCTCCACCTCCTAAACACAGCCTCTATCTCTGATTCCCAACACGGCTTCGTGCCGAAGAGATCATGCTTGACCAACTTACTAGTAATGGAAGAATTGGTGACGTGCATCCTCGATGATAGTGATGCTGTTGACATCGTTTTATTGGACTTTGCCAAAGCTTTTGACTCGGTAAACCACCGCCTATTACTTGTCAAGCTTCAAGCATATAGTTTCCATCCGGATATTGTACGATGGGTTGGTGCCTTCCTCTCAGATCGCTCCTTCCAAGTCCAAGTTAATGGTTCGCGGTCCGACGTCTCCAGTGCAAGCAGTGGCGTGCCTCAAGGTTCAGTGCTTGGGCCCTTGTTGTTCTTAGTCTTCATAAATGACTTGCCCGACGACCTCACGCAACACACCCTTCTATTTGCCGACGATATCAAACTGGTCGCTCCTCGCGGTAATATAGAGGTTCTTCGTCGATGCCTCCACCAAATTTGGAAGTGGTCTAACGATTGGGTCATGTGTCTGAACGTGTCAAAGTGCTGTCATCTGCCTGTCGGCTCTACTCCTGCAACTCAACTTGATTTCGAGCCGGGTCGTCTGCTGCTGGAGAGGACCGATCAGGTAAAGGACCTGGGTATCTTGTTGGATTCCTCCTTTTCGCCTTCGGCCCAGTGCATCCATGCTGCCAACAAAGCACGCGGAATTCTGTTCTTGATTCGACGGTCATTCGGAATGCTCACGGCAGCCATATTCCTACCACTCTATGTCACGGTGGTGAGACCCATATTGGAGTATGGGATTCAAGCCTCTTCTCCTTATCTCCTCAAAGACATACAGCATCTCGAAAGAGTCCAGAAGCTGGCTACCCGCATGGTTCTTGGTCTCAAAAATTTGTCCTACGAAGAAAGGCTGAGGACGCTCGACCTTTATTCTCTTGAAAAACGCCGCCGCCGCGGTGATCTCATTCTCGCCCACAACATCATAAGCGGAAAGTGTAACCTCTCGAAGAGCTGTTCTTCTCACTCCTGCTCCAGAGCGTCGGCTGCGGGGTCATTCCGAAAAGCTCTACCTGCGACGATTTCATCTTAATCGAAGGAGAGGAGCTTTCTCCTGTTTCCTGACCGGGTGGAACAAGCTGCCAGACGAGATGGTGAAGATGCCGACGACCGCTTTGTTCAAAGCCTCCCTGGACCTCAAGTGGCCTGAACTCTTTACATGAACACCACCCTGTACTTAACTCCATGTCCCCCTACATGGCCTTGCTATTTGCTTTTGAGCCAAATTAACTAACTAACTAACTAACATACATATATATGTACTAGTAATTAGCCATTAGTTACCAATAATTAACTATCAATGATGTAGATACTGTAATAGTACAGTTCCATATTAGTTGCGTCTTAGTGAAGCAGATTACACAAAATGGTTTTATCTTTGAAGATTAACTTTTCCCCTTACTTTTATTGGATTAAGCCTATGGAGCTCTGTCTTCAATGAGTTAATTATATCATTTCTAACACTTTTGTCTGCTCATTGTTTCATAATTTTTTGTAAGCTACAAATTACAGATAAGACACTGGGAGATATAAGGTTTTTGTGCAAATTTGTTGGTGCATAACCTAATGCGCCTACGAGGGATGTTCAATAAGTAATCCCCCTGACCCACTTGCAGTTGTTTGATCTAGCTGAAATTGTGCATGTGCAATTATTTATATCTCTTTAGATTAAGTGGCAAATTACAGCTCTGAACTAATTGTGGTTTCTGATTTACAGGTGTTTGAACTGAGTCAAGTGTGAAATGGAGCCTGTTGAGTGTTGAGCAGTGATCCGGTTTTTGTATTTGAAAGGACGCACACCACGGGAGACTTTTGCTGAAATGAAAGTAACTTATGGTGATGATGCCCCATCATATGACCTTGTAAAACGCTGGCATCGTGAATTCAAACATGGTCGGAACTCTGTGGAAACAGCTCCCAGATCTGGTCGCCTCCTTTCTGCCATTGATGAGGCATCTGTCCGTCAAGTTGAGGCTGCCATTTTGGAAGATCGATGCATAACAATTCGCCAAATAGCCCATCAGGTCAAGATTAGTACCGGGTCTGTGGAAACTATCATTCATGACCATTTGCATATGCAAAAGGTGTCTGCCAGATGGATTCCCAGGTTGTTCACACCTTTCCAGAAGCAAGAACGCGTCGAGTGCTCGAGGATGAATTTGGAGATGTGCCAAGAAGATGAGTCAAAATTTTTCAAAAGACTGATTACACAGGATGAAAGCTGGGTCCATCACTATGATCCAGAGACCAAAGCCCAGTCAATGCAGTGGAAGCTCCGTGACTCACCTCCTCCAAAGAAGGCAAGGGTGCAACCCTTTGCTGGCAAGGTCATGCTCACAGTCTTCTGGGACCAGGACGGAGTAGTGATGACAGATTTCCTGGCAAAGGGTGCCACAATTACAGGAACCTATTATGCTTCACTTTTGAGGAAATTAAGAGAAGCTATCAAAATCAAGAGGCGGGGCAAGATCAGCAAAGGCATTCTCCTCCTGCAGGACAACGCTCCGATCCACAACTCGCGTGTCGCCAGATCAGAAGCACAGGCGTGCGGCTATGAACTCCTCCCCCATCCCCCCTACTCTCCTGACCTTGCACCCTCTGATTTTCACCTCTACTCATCCATGAAGTTGTTTTTGAAAGGAAAGCGTTTCCCAGATGATGCAGCCTTGATTTCTGAATTCACGTCGTGGTTGGAGGACCAAGCTAAGGTCTTCTACAAAACGGTCTCCAGAGCTGCATCAAACGATGGGAGAAATACGTAACTCTGGGTGGTTCCTATGTAGAAAAAGACTAATAACTGTGCTAAGTTTCGTTGCTCTACTCCTATGGGAAGTGGGTCAGGGGCATTACTTATTGAACGGCCCTCTTATAATAAGAGGTACAAATGAGAATTCATAGTCAGGGTGCAAGAGCTGTCATTTTCACATTAATTCACCATAAATGTTTTCTTTTTCTTAGACTTTTGATTGTACATTCACGTCCACTGGATGTGAATGTATGTATGTATGTATGTATTTATAGATGGATGGATGCATGCATACATGCATGTATGCTCTTTCTCTTTTTAATTTAGAGTAAATTTTGACCAGCCACCTACTTGGTAACAAGGTTGTGAAGGATAGCATCTTGTTTTGTTCATCATCCTTTAAATCTTAAGGTCTTGCAGATTTTTATTGTTCCAGATATTGTGATCATTTGTAGTGTGTGTGTGTGTGCGCGTGCGTGTAAAACCTCATTTGATAACAAAGGGTCTCTACCTCAGAGTGAAGGGCAGATTGAACTGTATGATGTTTAATGTATGAAATATAATGCTGCATGGTAGAGAATTTGTAAAGACTGACAAAAAATGAAGCAAGTTTTAATGACCATGTAATGTTATCTACAGAATGGCAAAGTACAAATAAGCCAAGAAAAAAACTGGATGTAAGGGGAATTAGATATAAGGTGCAATGGAGAAGACTGTATTAGTATGGGCTTGTGATGTGTATAGAAGAGCACAGCTGTATAAAGAAGTGTTGTGGAAGAGAGCCAGACTGAAGAAGCTTTGGAATGAAATGGTAAAGATTTATCTCAAGGTGTTGTGGGGTCAGAAGTTTGCTTCATAACTACATGTTTTGGGTTCAGTCCCACTGCATGGCACCTTGGGTGTCTTCTACACACCCCTGCTTTAGAGCCTCATTTTTACTTAGATCACCGGGTTTTCTCATGCACAGCAAATTGTCACTCATCTCAATCTTTTGTCATATCGTTGGTAAGGCTCAACATCTGAAATTAATTTTTTACATTATACAATGTCATCCTGGGTTTCCTTTTTCACAGGTTCCATCCAAACTCAGTGATCAGCACTTCTGTATGCAGCTGTCCTCATCATATGCATCACATGACCACAGTCTTTTCTTCTGCCCACTACATCTGATGTCTCTTATGCCCAGTTTCTCTCTTTGCACATACTTTGTTGTACATGCTGCACAGTCAGTGGAACATGCTAATTTTGTTTGTGTCATGCCTTTACTTGTCTGCAGCATCCACAGCCCACATCTCACTACCATGTAGCATTACTGTTCCTGCACAAGTATCATACAATGTTCCTTTCATTCTGAGAGAGAGAGAGAGAGAGACCTTTGTTGCCAACAGAGGTAATAGCTCTCTGAATTTCCTCCGTCCTATTCTTATTGTAGCAGCTATACTTTCAGAACTATTTCCTCTGCTGCTAATCAGATCACCTAGGTAACAAAAGTGTCTACTACTTCTAAGGTTCCTTCTGGTCATTCAAGGAAATCTATTCCCTCTTCATTCATATTGTATTCATGTGTATTGCTCTTAGGAATCTTCTGCACACAAAGTCCAAAGTCTGCTTTCTCTATTAACCTTCCTATGATTGCCCTGCACCTCTTATGTTTACAGTTGATACACCATATGGAATTTCTACCTACACCTTTTCTACATATTGAGCAGGGCCATTTTCCTGAAGGGATTAGTGATTTGCCTATTTTCTTGCTTACTAGAACTTTGGTCTTTGCTAAGTTATCTTTAAGGCCCTTTAATTCTAGGTTTTGCT
Organism: Octopus sinensis; assembly: GCF_006345805.1. Taxonomy (NCBI): domain Eukaryota; kingdom Metazoa; phylum Mollusca; class Cephalopoda; order Octopoda; family Octopodidae; genus Octopus; species Octopus sinensis. The sequence continues at coordinate 65,079,069 of NC_043001.1, forward strand.
TCTACACCCGAAATTTCTTTCTTATTCTACTATAGATTTGGCTATAAGAACAAGGTTATCAACAGTCTCAAACTCTTCTGTTATAGCCTGGAGGTCTATGCTAAATAAGAGGTGATTGAGAATCAAGCCATAGTGAACTACTAAAATTCATTATTATACTTATTAAATTCATTACTATACTCATTTCTAACTCTCACCTTACTGACAACACCTCTATACATTGTTTCGATGGCTCTCACCAGCCATTCATGTATCTATCCTAAACTTCTGCAGTGACTACCAGATGAGTGAGCAAGAGACCTTGTCTCCATGTCAACAAATACCAAGAGTACAGTGCTTTATTTTTGGTTAAATGCTTCTCCTGCAGTTGCCTTACTGTGAAGAGAGCATCAGTATTACTTCTCCCTGATACAATCTGCATCTTATCTATGTTAGCTCTCTTCTTAATTAGTTGGGCTATAACCCTTTCTGTGACTGTCATGACCTGGTCTAGCAATTTGATACTTCTATAATTACTTCTCTCTAAGGCATCACCTTTATCCTTGTAACAGTTGATTCACTAGGCAATAAAGGTTTTGTTACAGAAGACTAAGTAGGTGTTCCTTGCTAATTTTGGTATGCTGGTTTCAAATCTATAATTAGATTTTTCTATCATGTCTAAATTTTGAGGAAAATGCAAGTCACTTAATAAAATTTCCTACTGCATCTAGATTATCGTTGCCGTTGCTGCCGCCACGGGTCGGACAGTTTTGACTGAGGTCTAGAGAGCCAGTGGCTGCACCAATCTGATCTGGCAATGTTTCTACAGCTGGATGCCCTTCCTAACGCCAACCACTCTGAGAGTGTAGTGGGTTCTTTTTATATGCCACCGGCACAGGAGCCAGGCAGGCAATACTGGCATTGGCCATGATTTGTTGGTGCTTTTTATGTGCCACTGGCATTGGAACCAGTCAGGTGGATCTGGCATCGACCACGTTCGGATGGTGCTGGTTTTAATATGAAACTTGCCCTTCAAGGTCATAGCAATTTTTATTCGCCAACTATATACAAACTCTATCAATTTTGATCAATAAAATTTATCCCAAGTTGGAAACACTAAGTCAGGAGCATAGTAACAGCTCAATAGTCTGTTGCTACATGAAGAAAGTCAAGTAGACTGGTTTTTGAAGAAAGTAGTTCATCTGGAGATTCTGCTAGTGATATAGAAATAGGGAAAGATGGTGTATATGTTCCAGATGCAACTAGTTCCTCACATTTATTAAGTCAAGTGGATGTTAAATGACTTAGTGCTGCACAATTTGGAATTACCAAAAGAAAAGGCAGAGTTACTTGGTTTCTAGATTCAAGAATGGAATTTCCTCCTGCCAAATACCAAAGTTTCCCATTTCCACCAAAGCTATCTGCAGTTTTCATCATTTTACTTACAGAAGGTAAACCTCTGTTTCTGCCACAACCTCAGTGGTCTGATGGAAAGGATTGACTTTCACTATGATCCAAAAGAATGGAGACTGTTCATTGACTCTAGTAAAGCTGACCTTAAAGCTGTATTACTGCACAATGGCAATGAAAAACCTTCAATACCTTTAGCACATGCCACTGGCCTTAATGAGACTTATGAACCAATAGAACTGCTGCTAAGACTCATCAAAATATAAGGACCACATATGTAATATTTGTGGTGACTCTAAAGTTATTACTTTTTGGGTTACAGTTGGGCTACACAAAACATATGTATGTGTTAAGGATTGAACAGAAAGACTACAACAAGGAGAAAAAGTTAAATGAAAGCAGAGCAAATGGGAAACTAGATGAAAACTAAATGGACGGGAAATTAGACAAAGACATGATACAAGGAATATTTACAGTTTAGTTTTCCTCTTCAGTCAATGATGCAAAATATCATAGCAGTTTCGTGCCATGTCTATAGAATAACAGAGATGACCAGAACAAAAAATATGATCAGCCATCTAGAATATGTTGTTAGTAAAGAAAATGTGAAACACCCAGCATTTATTGACCCTCAGAAAGTACATCTTCCATTACTTCACATTAAACTGGCTTTATAAAAAAGTTTGTGTAGGGTATGGATTATTAAGGTAGTGGTTTCCAATATTTAAAGGGATATTGACAGGTGCTAAGCTAGAAGCTGGAGTTTTCACTGGACTACAAATGCACAGTGTTCTCCATGACTCATTGTTTCCATCTAATCTAAATGATACATATTTTGTTGAAATTGTCAAAACTTTTCTTGGAAACCACAAAGCTGAAAACCACCATGAACTCATAGAAAACATGCTTAAATCTTATGAAAAAATGGAATGCAGAGTGTCTTTGAAAATGGATTTTTTAGATTCTCATCTTGACTTCTTCCTAGCCAACCTTGGGGCTGTGAGTGACGAGCATGGTGAATGCTTCCACTACCAGATCTCAATTATGGGAAACAGATACCAAAGTAATTTCAACTCAAATATGATGGGAGATTATTGTAGGTTCCAGCAGAAGGAGAGTTTGTCATCCTACACATGGCAAAAGAAGAGGAAACACTAAAGTTTCACTTAAGGACAGGAAGTTGCCTTTCGGTAGTAACAACAAAATACTAATGCGCTTTGGATGGATGGCTGGACACTGGGGTGGTAACTCTGCCAAGCAGAATTCCATTGTCTGTTCTAAGCTGGAAAAAGGAGGAAAGACATCTCTATTCACTAATTATTTAAGTTTGATTGCTTAACATAAAATGTGGCATGGAAAAGTTGCTTAGATGGCTTTCATAATAGGAGTGAGTGAGAAAAAATGAAAAATAGGGGATTTTGGCTATACAAAATCTGCACATGATAGAGAAATTTAGATATCAGATCTGGAATTAGCATCAGAAATTTAGTAGGAATCAGTAGTTTGTATGTCTGTAACAAAAAAAAGTTGAAATTTGTTACCTAGTGTTATAATACTGCTACATCAGTTATTGGGTATGATACCTTCCTGTACAACTTAATTAGTTATATGGGTGACATCATCTTGGCAGTAATTACTGATGGACCAGAGGCTTTTCCTGTCTTCATATCCTTCACTACTTTATCTATCATACTGCTGTCAATTCAGCTGGTCTCTCTGTTTGGTCCAGTAGGAAATCTGTCTTTCTCCCATGCATTACCCTCATTTAGTAGCTTTCCATTGTTGCCTCTTTCTTTTCAAAATCATTAAGTGCAAGTGTATCATTATCCAACTGTATGCACTTCTCTCCCACAACTTCATGATTTTCTCAAGCACACTGTCTTGCAATGGAGAAAACCTCATGCCAGAACATTGGCAAACTTCTTCCTTTCTATTTCTTTCATTGCTAGATTGACCTGTCAGCTAGCCTAGCTTCTCTTTGAACTACCTGGCATATTTTTCTGCTACTCCATTGTTCCATTCTGTCCAGGCCTGTCTCTTTACATTTATGGCTTTGTCAGCTTCCCTGTTCCATCCTCATATCACCTTTGGTCTGACTGGAACATTGCATCAGCCACAGATTTGGTCTGTTGCCCTCTATAGGTTGTCCTGATGAAACTATGAGTTAAATGTTTCAATTTATACATCCCTAAATTTCTGACTGTTCACTGGATCTTTAAATTTCCAGAACTTCCTTTTCTTAAGTGGTTTGTGTCTCTGAGTCCTTTAAGCTCTTAATCTGAAGTCACTAGCTATTAATCTATGCTAGGTTATACATTGCTCATCCAAGAAGCAAGCAACTTTCTGTAATGAATCTGCCTTGTGTGCCCACATGATTGATAGGTGATCTGGTGATTGGCTGGTTTCTTGAAGTTCATGTCACAGGTCATCAGAACATTTGCATCAGAGAACTATAAGAGTTTTGTTCTCTCCTCATTTCTAGGATGGTTATTACTTGGATGCTGCCCAGCATGTCCATTGAAGTTATCAGCCATGAATATGAGGTCACTATCATTTATCATCAAAGTAATCTGTAAAATTGCCTCATAGAATTAGCCCTTGTAATACATGTGTGTGTGTGTGTGGGGGGGGGGTTGTGTTATATATATGTATATGCATGCATGCACGCACATACACACACACATGTATAGGCATGGTTGTATGGATAAGAAGTTTACTTAACTAACCATTTGAGCTCAGGTTCAGTCCTACTGTGCAGTACTTTGGGCAAGTGTCATCCTCCAGGCCTTTTGTTATTGACATCCATCATTCACTTTTAGCATTACTCATCTCAGTTACTGTTCACCACCGTTCCACCCCTATATCACTATATCACACTCTCACCCACTCTAATCACACTGATACTCCCTCCACCTACCTATTCTGGTTCCCCATCTGTCATTTCTCTCTCTTCTATTCACCTCCACAGCCATTTACTACAAGTTTTAGTATCTAATGTGTTTAATTGACAATTTCTGTTTGTTGTAGTTTGACAAAGCTTGTTGTGAAAGAAGACAGAATCTGCAACAACAAGAACTGCAGATGCAACAAGGTACCAAACAACAGTATTTTCCTATATGAAACATCATTGTTCTCTTCACTTCTATAACTAGAGTGCTTTCACATCATTCTTACATCATAAAATATATAATACTTTTATTGGAGGTGATGGATGTCAGTATGTTAAATATTATTATTATTAATATTTGTTTTCATTTATTGATATTCAAGGCTATTAACTTCATCTTTAGAAATATTTTCAATATTTACGTCTACACCTACTTAGTGTAGATATAATTTTGGTTTCAAATCTTGGTATAAGGCCAGCAAGTTTGAGGAAATGGTGATGTCAATTATATCGACCCAAGTGTTCAACCGATACTTATTTTATCGACCCCAAAAGTATGAGAGGCAAAGTTGATCTTGGTGGAATTTGAACTTAGAACATGAAGGCCGATGAAATATCTTTGTGTGGATATGATATTGCAAACATTAAAGATGAGGATAAAAGTCCAGTAAATTATAATTTTTAATGATCGGATCATAATGATTTATCTAAGATATTTTATGATTAACAATTTTATCATTCTTGTGTTGTAATATCATTGATATTGTTTATGATATCCAGTATCATAATATAGTTAAAAGGTGGTGAGCTGGCAGAACCGTTAGCACACAGAGAAAAATGCTTTGTGGTATTTTGTATATCATTGCATTGTGTTCAAATTCTGCTGAGGTCAACTTTGTATTTCATTCATTCAGGGTCGAAAGAATAAGTACCTGTTGAGCACTGGGGTCAATGTAATTAACTTAACCCTCCCCCATAATTATTGACTTTGTGTCAAAATTTGGAATCAGTATTACAATATAGTTAAGATGAGTGAGCTGTGTGCTTTTAGCTCAAAATGTCTCGTGAGAGACTTTGTAATAAAATATTACAACTAGCACCATTCTATGTTTGTATAGACGTTATAAATGCTATACACATTGTTACATAAAATATTAATATTATCCAGTAACATTCAATTATTTTAAGTCTTCTATTATCTGTTTTCTCTTGATTGTGACAGATGTCTGTTAGCCACGACTGCTATCTCATAAATTGTGTGGGTGCATGTTTTAAAATGTATAACTGAAAACAAAAAAGGTAGATGTGCTTGTTGAGGCTGGTTGTAGAAAATGGGATACTTAAGGGTTAAGTGTTCTATCTTTAAGATAGGACATTTAAACCTTGGCTATATCTATTTTACATAAATATTTTAAACTGTAACTGTATTTATGTAATTAAAGAAATCTTTGGGATTCTTTCTTATCCTGAATTAAATCTAGCAACAGTTGGCAGATGGTGGCAGTAGAATGGTTATTTTCTGAAGAAGCATGGTACTTAGTAACTTCCAATATGGAGAGTTTTGACCAAGATTCTCAAACTTTAACTATTTTATTCAGAAGTGAACCTTAAGCAATCTTTTTTTATATGAGATATTCTATAAAACGAATTAGCTTTCTATGTTTTATTTTCAGATTTATCTCCAAATGAATTATATATTAATCTGAATGCTGAGTGTGAAGAGATTGGCTGTGCAGAATGTAACAGAAGCAATTACACTAGGAAAAATAAAAGAAAAGTGTTTAAACAAAGGTAAATATTACTTTCAGCTTTGGCATTTCTACAATATCAATTCATATAGATGGAGATCAATATTAATTTCAAATTATTTTCTCCATCTTTATGTTCTGAGTTCAAAAACTGCTGGGATCAACTTTGTTTTTCCTCCTTTCAGGGTTGGTAAAATAAGTACCAGTTGAACTCAAAGAGGCACAACCAGGTCAAAACACTGGTGTTTCAAAGTCCCTTTATGTAGATGTATTGAGTGTGTTGTCAACACACATTGTCTGACAGGTGATCTCTAAAGAGACGAAATACAATAACAACTAACATATTCATATTTGCCAGAATGTGTTAAGAATAAATATGTATGCCATTGTATTGATTCTCACTGTTTGATTATTCATCATATATTTATTATCATAATAAAATTTAGATAACCATAATTTTTTATCTTCATAATATATGTGATTTAAATCTAATTTCCCCCAAAAGTAATTAATTCATAAAAAAATTTGTATTACTTAGCCAAAGTATAAATGATAATTACAAAAAAAGACATTACCTTATACTGCAAGGTTCTGCTAGCTAGGAAACATGTAGCTTGGATTCTACCTGCTCCATTCCCTGAATTTGGATATATATATATATATATATATATATATATATATATATATATATATATGTGTATAGTTCAATTATTGGGTATTCCATTTCAGATAATGCAAAAAGAACATAATGAGTATTTAAGATGGAAAACTCATGCTATTTATATGCACATCAAGAAATAATACTTGAGGATAAAACCAGTACAATAACAGGGTATAAAATATACTACCTTAATTAGCCCTTACTTGAGTTAATATTATAATTAGAAAGGAACTACATGTGTTTCTGTATTGGAAGATCAGAATATATGTAATCATCAGATTTATAATTCTACCAACATATGTTCAGGTTCATTTTTCAAAATATTGTTCAGCTATTTGAAATCACCATAAAAATTAAGCGTTAAGTAAACATTACAAAATTAAGAATTAAAAATTATAAATTATAAATATAAATTAGCATACATATATCAAACTTAGAATGTCAGATATAGAATGTCTAATATAAAATTATAAATCAGAATGAAGAGGTCTGTGATTAAATATAAAATAATAAAGATACATATCCACTTGTGATAGGAATTAAGATGCCATTCAAAATGGTGATTAGAGGAAGTGAATATAGCAGAGCACTATTGGGAATTTATAGGTGATTAGTTCTAAGGAGGGGGTTATTCCACTATGCATAGTTTAAATTAAATTATCTGCTTCTGTTATTATATTCTATCCAACTATGTTGAGGGATATATGTAGTTTGTTATAATGTAATATTTCATAGTATTTAATTAATCTATTTATTTAATTATTTATATAATCTATTCAATTACTGTATAAATCAAAAGTGTGTGGTGATGATATTGAAGTGGGTGGTGGTGTTCTGTATTTTATTTTATTGAAAGTAAAATTACTTTGGTGTCTACATTTAACTCCTCTTTCTTCGTATGTGTTTAGTAATTGGTCCGTAGACTGTAACAGTTCCATAAATTCTGTTATACATAATAAGCACATTTTATTCCCAATATTATAAGAGTGGGCTCTACCTATTATACTCCAACTAAGGGTGTACTCTCTTTTTCTAGATTTCAATTCCCATATATATTTACTTAATCCAGTGGACTTACTTAAATTGCGGTTTTTGAAAGTCTGGTAGTGTTGGGAGATTCTTTTTTAATTTCATTAGCTGTAGATCCTATATATACTTTATTTATATTTTTATTATTATTGTTCTTAGAAATTACTATGCATTTATAAATTACATTGTCAATATTACAATTATTAGAGAGCTTACATTTAGTCTTATCATGACATGAACATTTATCTATATGGATTATGACTTCCATCACTAGAGGTTATATTATAGCTAGAGCTATTATTTATTGTGCTGTTATAATAATTATTCAATTTCTTATTATTTATTGAGGAGATGATATTACCTACATTCCTTGATGTTGAGTAGCCCACTCTTATGGTTTTATTGGAAAATATATTAGAATAAATGTTGTCCCTTTTTAAAGACACTTTTACAATTTTTAGTATCTCCTTAGTCATCAGGTATACACCCTTTAGCATTACATGCATTTTAATATGGAGAATATATACCGTGTATTACACATCAGCGTATCGTGCAGTGGGGTCATGATTATAATATATTTATATATATTTATATAGAAATATACAAAATATAATTCTAAAATAGCTGAACAATGTTTTGAAAAATGAACATGAACATATGTTGGTAGAATTATAAATCTGATGATTACATATATTCTGATCTTCCAATACAGAAACACGTGTAGTTCCTTTCTAATTATAATATTAACTCAAGTAAGGGCTAATTAAGGTAGTATATTTTATACCCTGTTATTGTACTGGTTTTATCCTCAAGTATTATTTCTTGATGTGCATATAAATATCACGAGTTTTCCATCATAAATACTCATTATGTTCTTTTTGCATTATCTGAAATGGAATACTCACAAATCTATAGTTTGAAATCACAATAACTGAACTATTATTAATTTCTATTATTATATATTTTGTATATATAAATATATTATAATTATGACCCCACTGCACGATATGCTGATGTGGAATATACAGTAGATATTCTCCATATTAAATGCATGTAATGCTAAAGGGTGTTTACCTGATCGATTTGGAAATTCATTTTCCACATTATTAATATATATATATATATATATATATATATATATATATAATATGGCGGTGCAATGGTCCAGTAGTTAGGGCAGTGGACTTGCGGTCGTGGGATTGCAGTTTTGATTCCCAGACCAGGTGTTGTGAGTGTGTATTGAGTGAAAACCTAAAGCTCCGCAAGGCTTTGGCAGGAGGTGGTGGTAAACCCTGCAGTACTCTTTCACCACAACTTCCTCTCACCTTTTCTTCCTGTTTCTGTTGTACCTGTATTCCAAAGAGAACTACATTAAAGGTATACATGACTGTGGAGTGCTCAGCCACTTACACGTTAATTTCACAAGCAGGCTGTTCTGTTGATCAGATCAACTCGTCGTCATAACCGACGGCGTGCCATGATATACATAATATAATATATAATCTTATTTTCTTATCTTATATCAGCTAATGTCTTACATTATAAAAGGAACACTGAACTCCGTCTGCCTGTCCATAACATCTTATTTCAGGAAAAACATTTGGAGGTAGGGGGAGGGATAAGGGAAGGGAAAATGGGGAGGTAACTCATACTGTCCATGCTGTACGAGGCAAATTATACATAGCTTCAGTAATAATGACTGCATTATTGGTCAACCAGAGTATATAAGGTGAGAGGTCACCATATAATTTTGCTTTTTTTTTCCTAGAAAAAGAACTTTGACAAGGAATGTTGTTTATCTTGAAGTTATAGTATGAGATATTCTTCAATGAATATACTTATTCTGTTGAATATGAAGAAAAGTATTCTAAATAAATGTTCAACAATATTCAAACTGTTACTAATTATCACCAACAAAATTAATCTGAACCTTATTTGTACAATTTATGACTGTACAGGCATGATTTAGAAATATTTTTATACAGTTGTATAGTGATGGATTTGTACTAGTATTAAAAAATACATGAAAGAACTGTTTCTGACTACTTGTACAGGTGTCAAATGAGTTAAAATGAGACAGCTATATCACAAATGATGTAAAATATTTTCAAGATGATTTAAAAACTGAGTAAAGTTATTGGGTCTTCTACCAGTTCATGTTCCTAATACTTGGCAGATAACCAGAAAAAAAAAAACTAATTTTCATTTGAGAAATATTTTTAATGCCTAAGATAGCATTTCTAATAACATTGGTGGGGGTAGCAGGGAACTGTACCAGGTAACCCAAAAGGAGGCTGGGTGGCAGGTATACATAGCCAAGGGCGAAGCAGAAAAGAAGAAGTTTGCCAATGTCCAGCGACATGAGGACCAAAGAACTGAAGTATTTCAGATTGCAAGACAGTGTGTGAGAGAAAATTGTGATGTCACAGGAGAGAAATGTGTCTGCATGGATGATGGTGCACTTGCTTTTAATGATTCTGAAAAGAAGGAGGCTTGGAGAAGCCATTATGAAAGACTGCTGAATGTGGAGAATGAATGGGAGGAGGAGAGCCTGCCAAATGTTGACTCAGTAGAGGGACCAGCTATCCGAATAGATAGCTCCTTCATCATCATCATTGTTCGACCGTGGTCGAGACAATGGAATTTACCATGTTGCGCCAGACTTCACGGTCCATCATAGCATTACGGAGGTCCTGTTGCTGGATGCCTGTATCCCTGGAGATTACATCAGGGTAGGAGAGTGTGCGCCCTCTGGTGTTGCGAGCAGATGGCCTCCAGAGGAGAAGAGTAGAAATTACTTCTTTTTCAGCTCTACAACAATGTCCAGCAAACTGGACTCTCCTACCTTTCACAAGAGATGACACAGGTGGTAATTTCCCATATATTTGTACTTTGGTTGGATGGCGCTTCCACGAGAGATTTTGAGCTCTCATAAGGAGGCGAGTGTAGGTTCCATCCAACCGCCTCTCAAGCTTCTTTGATAACGTCCAGGCCTCTGAGCCATATAGTAGGATTGGTTCGACTGTGGCTTTGAATATTTCAAGTTTGAAGTCTCTACTTAGATTTGATGACCGGATCTTATGCATGTCATTACAGGCTGACCAGCTCCTTGGTAGATAAAGCAATTAAGGGTATGAAGCCAGGAAAAGCTCCTAACCCATCAGGAATCACTGCTGAGATGCTTAAAATATCTAGTGGTATTTGCTACGGCCTAGTCACCCGTATTGTAAACCAGGTAGTTCAAAATGGAGCCATACCCAATGACTGGCGTAGTAGCACCATAGTTAACTGCTACAAGGCTAAAGGTGGTGCTCTAGATAGAAATAACTACAGGGATAACAAACTGCTGGATCAGGTGATGAAGGTCATAGGGAGGGTCATAGCGCATCTCATTAAGATGAGATGCCGTTCAGTTTTGTTCCGGGTAGAAGCATCACTGATGCTATATTCCTGGTTCGACAACTGGCCCTCATAGCAGAATCACTACCAGAACTAGAGAAGAAATTTCAGGGGTGGAAGCAAGGTTTACAATCAAAAGGCCTTAAAGTCAATGTAGCAAAGACCAAAGTTCTAGTAAGTAGGAAGGTGAACTCATCACACTGCTTGATTTGTAGAAAAGGTGTTGGTAGAAACTCCATAAGATGTACCCAGTGTAAGCTATGGACACATAAGAGGTGCAACAACATCAAAGGAAGATTAACCGGGAAGATAGCTTTTGTGTGAACTAGATTCACAGGGGGAATAAACACCGCAGGTGCTCAGAAAACAGATTCCATCACATGCCAGGGGGAGAGACTAGAAGTAGTTGATAGCTTCCACTACCTAGGTGACCAATTTCTGTAGTGGGGGTGGATGCTCAAAGAGTGTTACCACTAGAATAAGAATAGCCTTGGCAAAGTTCAGAAAGCTTCTACCCCTACTGGTGACAAAGGGCCTCCCGCTCAGAGTGAAAGGTAGATTGTATGATGCATGTGTGCGAACTGCCATGTTTCACACAGAAAATACAGGTGTATCAAATACCGTACAACATAAATTCTTGATTTATTGAAATTATCTCTATCTCCGGAGAATATAGCACAATTTGCCACGTCATTTGAATTCACGACAGTGAAACATGGGCTGTGACTGTGGAGGACATGCATAGGCTCAAAAGAAAGGAAGCTAGCATGATCTGCTGGATGTGTAATGTCAGTGTGCACACACAACAGGGTGTAAGCACCCTGAGAGAAATGCTGGACATAAGAAGCATTGGATGTAGCATGCAAGAGAGATGTTTGCGCATGTACTACAGATGGATGAGGAGAGCTGTGTGAAGAAGTGCCACTCCCAAACAGTTGAAGGAATCCAGAGTAGAAGTAGCCCCAGGAAGACATGGGATGAGGTAGTGAAGCATGACCTTCAAACGTTGGGCCTCTCAGAGGCAATGACGAAAGACTGAGACCTCTGGAGATATGCTGTGACTGCAAAGACTCGGCAAATAAAGTGAGTTCACAGCTATATCCTACACCAGTTTCGCATAACCAGCTCCAGCCCATTCAAAAGTACCTTGGATCGTAGGGTGACCTGCTATGCTTGAGGAGACCTATTGAGTCAAGTACATCAATATCAAAATGAAAATCAAATGGAACTTGTTGCTGTGATAATCGTGCCGGTGGCACATAAAAAGCACCATCTGAACATGGCCAATGCCAGTGCTGCTTTGACTGGCTTCCGTGCTAGTGGCATGTAAAAAGCACCCATTACACTCACAGAGTGGTTGGTGTTAGGGAGGGCATCCAGCTGTAGAAACATTGCCAGATCAGACCGGAGCCTGGTGCAGCCTCCTGGCTTCCCAGACCCCAGTCGAACCATACCACCAATGCTAGCATGGAAAACAGATGTTAAACGATGATAAAGATAATGATGATGATGATTGGGAGGGAGAATTCAAATGAGTTGGCAAATTGTGCTATATTCTCTGGAGATAGAGATAATTTCAATAAATCAAGAATTTATGTTGTATGGTATTTGATACACCTGTATTTTCTGTGTGATCAAAATCATAATACTGGCCACATTGAGTTATTTCTGTTAGTTCACTTTTGTTTAATTCATGCAAATTATTGAGGCTATAAATGTATTCTGCTTTTTTGTATATATGTAAGTCTCTTGGCTGCTGGAAACAGGGTCAGATAATTGTCATGCTGACAAAGCAGAAACATGTGTCCCCAACTGTGCTCTTACCACTAGACAATGTTTCTGTTATTTTCCTTAATACCCTGTCATTTTGGAGGATTCATCATTTTTGAGATTATTTCCCCTTCACAAGCTGAAATGGCCTTAATTGCCATGTGGTAATTGTGAAACATTCTCTGGAAGTGGAGAAAATTTTAATAAATGGAAAATTTATATTGTATAGTATTTGATATACCTATATTTGTTTCTGTCTCTGTTACTGCTTTGTGTAGAAATATAGGTGAGCGGGGTCACAATCACCACTGTGATAACAAAGGCGAACAATGGTTTAAACTTTTGGAGCCATTTATTTTTTACTCATATGTTACATCATGTAACATATGAGTAGGTGTACAGCTTGTTTATACAAATGTATGGCAAATGTACAGTAGACTACAAAATAAGAAAAATACGAAAATGAGACAAACTTAAATACAAAAATTATTTGAACAGGGTTTTACTGATATTTGACTTTCTGATATACAACTTTCTTGTAACAAAGTTTGATTACAAAATACATTCAACATGTTGATTATGACTGACACACATGGACGAAAAGTACCAAATGAGTAAAAAATGTTGGATACACCAAACACTTTCACCCATGGATATACAGTTATCTACACATCATTATATGTCTCAGATTAATATAAGGAAAACAACTACATATATTTAAATTATCTTACGAAAACTTTGTCGGCTCATCATTCTAGAAGTAACAGAAAATTGGTCACACTTGTACAAAGCCATATTTGCAGTAATATGAAATAACCAAAGAAGGAGAACATTCAGGGATGACAGCGTGTTTCCCGAGATATAGATGGATGCAAAAAGACCCCACCTGTTTTTCTGAAAACAAAACAACCTTGATCCCAGATACTAACTGGAAGTGATTCACTTCCGACAAGTTGTGAAAACACCCCTCCCCACAAACCATGAAGTATTTACTGATAAATACTAATGGAAATATGTATATTGACTCTACAGATAACAAACACACTGCAACGGTACAACTATTTACTCAAATGCTCGCCAGCACCCTCAAGTAAAATGATTTTGGTAATCAGCCACTCTAATTAACTAGACTTAGTTTTCAACTTAACAGATCTAGCATGTCTGTCCCTTCCTTTGGCTAGCTCCTATACTACTGCCATAGGCCATAAATTCCATGGAGTGTTTTCTCCTGGCATGAGCACTAGATCTCCAACTGATATATTCCTATGTAATTCTGTCCACTTGACCCGTTTATGTAAATCAGGTAAATACAATTTTAATAATTTAGACCAGAATTGATCTGCTAAATGTACATGTTTCCATCTTCTACAAAAAGTGTCCCTTTCATCAAATTTACCTGGAGGTACTGTTGAACCTTCCCTAAGCAAAAGTAAATGATTGGGTGTTAACGGAGAAGGATCTTTTGGATTGTCACTTACTTTTGTTAGCAGTCTACCATTCAAAATAGATTCAACCTCTGCGAACACTGTCTCTAGAATTTCATCAGTGAGTCTAACAGGACCAGACAGTAACCTTTCCATAACTCTCCGAGCACAACCTATCATGCGTTCCCAAGCTCTCCCCATATGAGAAGCTGCTGGTGGATTAAAACACCGATTTATGTTTTATTTCAATGCATAAGCTTGAATATCAGTCTGAGATAACTTCTGTAAACCCCTTTTTAACTCAGCTCTAGCCCCAACAAAGTTTGTACCATTGTCTGAGTAAACCTTCTGTGGGTGACCCATTCTAAATATAAATCTGTGAAAATGATTGATGAAAGATTCGGTGTCTAGACTATGTAACATCTCAATATGTACTGCTCTAGTCACAAGACATGTGAACATACAACTGTAATGCTTTACTTCTGAACAATTGACTTTGACCATGAAATGCCCAAAGACATCTACACCAATGTATGTAAAAGGAGGTTTGTCTGATTCAACTCTCTCCCTGGGGAGATTTGCCATAATTTAAGAGCTGGCTTGGCAAATAATTTCCTACAAACAACACATGAACAGATAACTTTCTTGACAACAGATCTGTCACCTGTAATCCAATAATGCTGCCTGATAAGTCATAAAGTCCATTCTCTCCCTACATGAGCTTTTCTGTAAAAATAAGCAGCAATACACTCAGCAATGACATGTTTACCTGATATTATAACCGGATTCTTGATTTCAGCTGTAGACTCAACCAATCTACCACCTACCCTGAGAATACCATCATCATCCAGAAACGGGTGGAGTGATCTGAGGGAACTGGATTTGCTGATACATTTTTTCCCCAATAAACTATCTAATTTGTCTCCATAATGTATTTGCTGAGCTCTCATGATCAGAGACAACTCTGTAAGCTGGATTTCTTCAATGCATAAAAGTTCCTGTTTGACATTTCTGTTTTTGCACATTTTTGCAAATTGAAGCAACCATGCTAAAGCACGTTTCATCCTACATCAGTCTGAATAATGTTCCATGATCCCATCTATAGGATTCATACTACCTATGATCATTGCACATCCTAATTGGGTCTTTTCTGATCTCCACATCACCCAATAACAATTCCCCACTATTCTTGTATAGTTGCTATCTAATTTGCCAAACACCAGACCTCGACTAACAATGTCCTTGACACATAATGCCACTGATAAGACTAACTCTATTTTCTATAAATATCTGGAATCGTTTGGTTTCATTTATAATGTAAGCCAAAACTACTTTCGAATCTAACCAAAAGAACATCTGATCAATTCTAATTTCCAATCCCTTTCTCAGGAGAGTGTTAACTGTGACTGACAAAGCGGCTGCTTGTAATTCCAGTCATGGTATGGTACATTGTTTGAGAGGTGCAACTCTACTTTTGCTTGTGATAAGCTGTGTAGGGATCTTTCCAAACTTGTTGACATACCTGATATAGCTACAACAACTGTAGGCTGACAGGCTTGCATCTGAAAAATGATATAATTCCAAATATGCCTCATCAAAACCCAGTGGTTTATTACGGTGCGGAATTTACACTTGATTGAGAAACTCCAATGTTTCCAACCACTGCACACAAAGTCCCAAAGAAACTGGTTCATCCCAATCATATTTCTAATGGGTAGCATCCTGAAAAATCAATTTGCCCAATAATATCTGGGGACCAACAAAGCCAAGTGAGTCATACATCAATGACACAATGCTCAACATTTTCCTCCTCACGACTATCTGATTTATTTCTACATTGACCTCAAAGGCAAAAGCATTGACATGATATTCCATTTTAAACTAAGTACCTTTCCAATTGAATCTCTTCACCTCTTTTGCCCTGGGTTTCTCTAGAATTTCTTCCAACAACTGACTATATTTGACAATAAATTTTATGAGATTGAAACCACCACTAGCTAAAACCAAGGGAACTTCACGCAGAATTGTTCTAGCTTTGTCTTTATCTTCTATAGATTTCTATAAATCATCTACATAGAATGACTTGTCAATTAAATCAATTGCTAATGTACTGGCATCTTCACATTCTGCAACAATCCATTTAATAGCATAGGTAGAACTACTACCCCCCCCCCCCAAACAAATGTGATGTCATGTGATAGCGAACAACCTCACCACCTTGATACCACAAAAATCTCAAAGCATCTCTATCTTCCAGTGGAATCTTGACTTGATGGTACATAGATTCAATGTCAGCTATAATGGAATAGTGATGCTGTCTAAATCTCAACAATACATGCAAAAGTTTGCTAAATAGGTCAGGCTTTGTCTGTAATGTTCATTGAGAGATTTGCCCTGATATTTTGTTGCACAATCAAATACAATGCACACTTTGCAAAGTTTCTTATCAGAAATAACTGCATGATGAGGAAGAACATCCAACCCTTGCCAGCATGGAAAATGGACATTAAATGATGATGATGATGATTATGATATGTCTGTCTGTCATTATTCAGTTTTATTTCAAGATTTGTTGCCAATAGAGAAAGAGCCAGTTTCTAACCTAGATCCAAGGCTCCTTTATTGGAATTTCAACATCAACAACAGGGTATTTTTTTGTGTATGTATGTATGTATGTATGTATGTATGTATGTATGTATGTATGTATGTATGCACGCATGCATGCATGCATGTATGTATGTATGTGTGTATATATATGTACAGATTTGTATGTTTTGTTTTATGTATGTCTTCTCATGCATATACTTGCATACCTAGACATGCTCATATATACTTAAATGATAAACTTCTGGAAAGTTTTACAGATTTTTATGTTCCTGTGATGGCTTAGATCTGTAGTCTTCAAATTAGCTTTCTCCTTTCTGGTTTTGAGAAACCTAATTTCTCAAGATTGGTATTTAGGAAGTATGTTACATATCCCAGAACTCCAATAATTACAGGTATCATCAAATTTACCTGGAGGTACTGTTGAACCTTCCCTAAGCAATTTGTAATCTGGATAGAGTAACTGCAGATTTCTCAATAGCTCAGCATAGATATTCTGTTTTCACTGATCTTCACCTACCTACTGGGTAGCTGATTTCCACAACTGTACAGTTTCTCTTCTCTGTCCCAAATTATTATATCAGGTCTATTGTGTTTATATTTTATTGAGGTTTTCACTGGGACATTCCATCAGTACTCTTTTTTATTATGAGTGGTTATGACTTCCACCATACTGTGGGTTCTTATTTTTAGTGTCCTCAGAGTTATCCTTTCGACGGATCTCATTATACAGTGTCCTTGCTACAACATCATCTCTCACCGGTAGATAATTTTAATCTTAGGTCCTCCTGTGCTGTGTGGCACATTGGGTGGAAAGGTTTCTCCAACATGGTTGGTTGACCGTGGCGATTTCAGCTTCATCCCATGAAATGTCAATGGCTTTGAGGTCATCAATGAAGGTGCAGTGCCAAGTCACTTTAGGTTGCCCTTGTTTTCTCTTGCTATGCGGTGACTTCCACAGAATGGAAGAGGTGCACTTTGGTCTTGGTGGAGATCGCCCTGCCTGCCCAGATTAGGTTTGAGTCTTTGAAAGACAACCAAGGCCTTTCCAATCTGGCAGGCAATGTCGTATTTGGTATCTCCATCATTGGCCACGATGCTGCCCAAATATGTGAACTCATCAACTTCCTTGATTTGGTGTTGTCCAGTCGTCAAGGAGATGCCATTGTTGTTCCCATCAACATATCCAGTCCTCATGATCTTTGTCTTGTTTGCACTTATGCAGAGTCTGATCTTGGTTGTCTCCCATTCCAATCTGTCTGTCAATGTGTGAATGACATTCTTCATCGGTCTGAGGAGTGTAATGTAATTTGGTGAAGTCAAGGTCAGTCAGGCACCCCAACCCATACCAGAGAATCCCAAATCTGTGTTGGCGCATCACCCCATGCATGACAAAGTCAATTGCTATAAGAAATAGGAGAGGGGATAGAATGCACCCTTGCTGTACACCAGTCTCAATGGTAAAGTAGTTGATGCAGCCTGTCTCCATTTGAACACAGCATCTAGACTCGCAGTAAAGGCTCTGAAAGGCATTGACGAAATGCTCAGGAATGCCGAAGTCACAAGCAATGCACCATAATGAACTCTGGTAGATAATACCGTGATGATATTTTTGAACAACTGCTTATGATGTGGGTGGTATCTTTGGTGTTAACTCCATAAAGTCTGCATCTCTGTCCCTTTTGTGCATGAGATATTTGGTTGATATTTCCTGTTACTGGATTGCAAATGCATACCCTTCAAAATGGGAGGCAGTAATCCAGTTTTTACTTCATGATAGACTGCTTTGATGATCAATGTTACTATCATCTCTAAGCTTTCTACTAACATATGCATGTATGGTCTTCTGCTCGTATATGCTCATCCTTTAATCTGATGCTACATTGCAGTAGAGCCATGTGACTTCTTTGGGCATGTATTTAAGGTTATCAGACAAGGAATGCTGCTCAGGAAGCTGCCTTCCAAGTCTTATGATGTTTCAGCCTCATGTATTCAAACTTGGTCATAGGATGCACTTCGACACCTAGTGGTTAAAAGATTCTGCCAAAGGGATATGATACAACATTCAATGGTATTTTGGATTGATGTTAAGCCTCTGCTGTCTTGTTTTCATTTTAGATATAGGCAGTCTATATCACTGTTGATGTGGAAATTATGTGTGCTTGTTTGTATCTTCCAGATTTTCACATCAATGGCTTGGATCTCATCAAGCATCCATTCAAGCAGCCCAAATGCTGGTATGAGTACTGGCATTGCAATTACATTGTGGGACACTGTTTTATTGCATGCAGAGAGTTCTGAGGTCCAAATTTTCCTTATTCAGCTGTAATATTTTTTAGTGACACGTGTTTTGTTACAGGTGCTATTGTAAGATGTTTTCATCTACCCCTATATACCTGTAACATTCCATATCTGATATAGGAGAAACAGTCAAGTCATTGATGGAGATGTTACTAGTCTGGTTTACAGTTTCCCTCTTTTCATATAACAGCATTTATCCTGGCCAAACTCCAACCCTATATCCTTTGAGAATGTTGTAACCAGGTCAAGGCTCTTTTTCATCTTGTGCATATTCTTTGCATGTAGTTTCAAGTCATCCACAAAGAAACAGTATGTAATTTTGTTATTTCTGTTTCCTTGTGAACCAGCGAAATATCTGTTATGATGTCAGTGACAATATATGATGTGTGTGTGTGTGTGTGTAATAGTATATCACTGTATCAAATTTAACCGTATAACAATAAGCAATGTAACAAGAGTTGGTTACCTTATAACCGTTTGCACAATAACACAATAACGCAGAATCAATAACGAGACTAATGCTCTCACAGTTCAACCTCAACTATCTACTGGCTCATCTATTTATAGATTGTCCAGTCCATTGACAGTCATGTGTGGGGGTGTCTATTCACTTCACATCTCCCCTTTAAACTATACACTTCTTGTAGAGTGTAGGTGAATACATTTATTTTTTTATTTATTTCTCCCCCACATCTCCCCTTTAAAAAAAAAAATCAACTCCGAACAGAGTTCAATACTTTTTCCTCTTTGAGCAAACCATTAAAGGCTCTGGAAATTTCCTCCTAATACTACTCCGAATAGATGTGTCAATTTCATCTGGTAATGATACGCCGAACATAGTGTACATAAAATCCATTGGTTCTTCAATTCTTTTATTATTATCCTCGGTGTATCTTTTTCTCAACTGGTTTGCATATCTTTTGAAATTGAACCATTGTCTTTTTGCCTATTTTACTATATAGATCATTTTCCCAATTCTATTACAAATAATACCATCTTCCCATGATTGTTTCCCATATCTGTATATTTTAAAAAGCACTTTTCGCCTACTTTAAAACTTTTTGTTATTGTGCTTTTGTCATTATTGTCATTTCAAGTTTTTTTTCTCTGCTTGACAACAGTTTGTTGAATAAGGGCTTAGTCTTTCTCATGAACATTAGTTCTAGATTTACTAGATGGTGCATTTGGGTTTGCAGTAACTCTATATACCCTTAGAAATTTTATTAATGCCAGGTCATAAATCCTTCTGTTGTTCACTTTTCTTAGTGCCCTCTTGAAAGTGTTCAACAACCGTTCCACCTGACCATTTGACCGTGGGTGATATGGTGGCATGGATACATGATCAATTTGGAACATCTGGCAGACATCTCTGAACTGAGATCCTGTAAACTGTGTCCCATTATCACAGTTATCCCATTACAATGGTATCTAGTATACCATATTGAGAAAATATCTCATGGAAGAAATCAATTATTGTAGATACATAGGATATCTACATTTACTTCTGGCCATTTTGTGTAACTATCCACTACTACAAGAAAATAGTTTCTATATAGTGGGCCTGTGAAGTCTATGTGAAGCCTGGACCACGGTGTCTCAGTCTTTGACTATAGTTGATGTCTTACAATAGGCGATTTTGTTGTCAGAGTGCAGCCTCAGCAGATCTTCAATATTTTTATCCATCTTCAGCCAATACACATAGCTTCTCATAAGTGCTTTCATGCAGGACATTCCTGGATGTCCAACATGAAAATCTTTCAGAATTCTTTTTTGCAATGGAAATGGTACAACAATCCTCTGTGCATACATTAGAATGTTGTCGCATACAGAATATGAGTTTGAATTTAAATTTTCAGTCCGGCATATATTTACTTTATTTTCTTTTAAGGTCACATCCAAAAATGTAATAAAAAAGGAAATGTAATAAAAATTTATACAGTATATCTGGCATATATTTACTTTATTTTCTTTCATAGTCATCTTTTGGTGCTTTGGCTTTAATTTCTTCAAAAGTTACAGGCAATTCATTAATCACATAACACAAAATGCTTTTACATTATTTACATTCAACAGATATTTGTCCTCATCTTGTTTGTTACTAACACGGCTTTTCAGCTGATATACCCTCCAGCCTTTGAACTCAGAATCTTGGGGTTAGTAGCCTGCACTCTTAACCACTATGCCATATATCCCTGGGCAATTATGGAGTGAATTTTAGGGCTTATAAATCTAATATTTTCCTATCCTTCCTTAATACCGGTTCCTATTTGCTGCTCATATCTGCACTCGGTCTGCTTAGGAGGTTGTTGTGTTCTAGCAAATGTACTGCTTCTTTTAGTTTTTGTATTTTCCAGTGGTGTTCTCTGTCTATTATTTTAATTTCATCCCACAGGAGGAGGTGGTCTCCATTTTCCATAAATGATCAGCTATACCTGATTTATCAATATCTCCTCGTGTCACAGCTTTGCGATGTTTATCTACCCTTATTCTGAGGGGGTGGCATGTTTCTACCACAACTGCATGGGATGGAGTACACGCAGTCTTTGGTCATATTCTCTTCTATTGGTGGTTTTACTCGGAGATATTTGTGAAGTGTTGTATTACTCTTGAATACTGTCCTGTCATATGGACCGCATATCTTTTGTATCTTTTTGGAGAGGCCTTTCACATAGGGGAGACAGACTGTGGACAGTTTATTGGCCTTATCCTCTCTCTTCTTCATAATTGGAGTGGATAGTATACTTTTGGAGTAGTTGTTGCTTTACAGATCGTTATTGAGCTTGATCATTTCTTTGTGGTGTGTATTCTTCATGGTGAGAATACCTTATTCACATGTTGTGTATGCAGACTTCTTGATTCACTCTTAATCAATATGTCATTGAGATATGCAATTGTGAAATCACAGTCCACTAACACCGCATCCATAATCTGTTAGAAGATTACTGGTGTGACTTTTATGCTAAATGATAGCCTGTTGTATTTATACAGTTCTTTATGAGTGTTAATTGTTAGGTATTTAGAGCATTCTTTATCTACTTTAATTTATAGATATATATTAGAAAAACCCAATCTATTAAAATATCTTGCCACTATTTAATTTTGTCTTCTGGAGTAGGTAGCAGATAGTTGAACATTTTAAGACATTTGTTTAACCTAGCGGAAAAATCAGCACACACTCTGATTTTATTCTTTTTCTTAACGTACACAGTTAGTGATGCTCATTGAGAATATTCTACTTTTTGAATAACTCCAATTTTTTCTTGTATCTCTAAGTTTATCTGTTCTAATGCTGTGTATGGTGGCACATTTATTTTTGGTTTAAAAATTGATACTGTATTCTCTTTTATCTCAAATTTTGCTTTGTTTTCAAACATGTACCTAGTTCATGTGAAAACACATCTGGGAATACTTTCTTTAATTCTTTTTGCAATTTATCTGAGTCAGTGTTAGAACTTGTGCCTGTACCTATTATATTTTTGCAATAGTGGTTAATGGGTAAATCCCAGAGATCAAATTTCTCCATCCAATTCATTCCAAATAAATTATTGGTGTTATTTAGCACATAAGCCTTTGCTTTTATTGTTCTGCCTCGGAAAGCCATATTGCAATTGAATTCACCTCTAAACAGTAATTTTCTTCCTGAAACACCTCTTGCAGCTATTGTAGTTTTACTTAGTACCAGTTTATCTAATGCACTTCATGTTTTATCATTTAATATGGTTATACCACTCCCAGTATTGAGCTGTAATCTGATGTTTGTTCCATTTATTTTCATGTTTACAAACTTTCTAAGTATTTCATTATCCTTATCATTTTCAGACACACTGTATAAATTTTTATTATGTTTCCTGTATGCATCATTTTTGGATCCTTTCCTTATTTTTGTGCGACAATGAGAACTTTTGTAACCTTGAAAACCACAACTGAAACATTTAAGTTTTTTGAACAAACAGTCATACTGGTCATGTATTTGACTACATCTTGTGCATCCACTTTGCACTTTCTAATGATTTTCTTTGGTCTTATAGCCTGTATGTTTGATATATCACGTTCATGTATTTTCTCATTGTCATGTTTAAGATTTATTATCCGTTGGCAGTCTTCTGATATCTGTTGAAGAGTAATATCATGGTTCAATATCCATTGATAGTTTCTTTAACTTGAACTTTTCACACTCCTGGTTTACTATTCTGGCATAGTAAGTCAGCCTCTACATGTTTTTGTCAAATTTAAACAGGACCATTTCGTGTTGAACAAAGATCTTTTTTCACTAAAAAGTTTTGATAGTGTGCTTATTGTATCTTCAAATCATAATTCTCCAGATTTTGGGTGTTGTATATAATTAATATACTTTTCATGTTTCACTGGTGCTAATTTTCTTAGCAAAAGCTAGTCTTCTGGTCTTCTTTCCAGTCTGAATATGCTTCAATATTTCCTCAAAATGACTATAATAAGCAGCAAACGAGACACCTTTGTCTGGATTATATCTAAATTTGTTGATGGAGCTTGCCAATGAATCTGGTCTAAATGCATTTGTAGCATTTTTTTGTTTCCTTGAGGAGAACCTGTAAAACCTTGTGTTGCTGTTTTTGCAACTCTATCACGGTTGATTATAATTCTTCCATGATAAACAAGATGAATTTTTTGTTCTCATAAACAAAAAATATACAGTTTGCAATAATTCAAGTGAATCTCAAATACTTCTCATTACCAATTGTTATATCGTCATTGATGATATATGGTGTGTGTGTAACAATATATCACAATACCAAATATAACTGTATAACAATAAACAGTGTAACAAGAGTTGGTTAACTTATTATAACCGTTTGCACAATAACACTCCAACACTGAATCAGTTACGAGACTAATGCTCTCACATTTCGACCTCAACTCATTACTGGCTCATCTATTTATAGACTTGCCTAGTCCACTGACAGTCATGTGCAGGGGTGTCAGTTTTCTCCACAACAATATCCTTCAGACTGTGAGGGCGCGTGGCTTAGTGGTTAGGGCATTCGACTCATGATCGTAAGGTTGTGAGTTCGATTCCCGGCGACGCGTTGTGTCCTTGAGCAAGACACTTTATTTCACGTTGCTCCAGTCCACTCAGCTGGCAAAAATGAGTTGTACTTGTATTTCAAAGGGTCAGCCTTGTCACTCTCTGTGTCACGCTGATTATCCCCGAGAACTACGTTAAGGGTACACGTGTCTGTGGAATGCTCAGCCATTTGCACGTTAATTTCATGAGCAAGCTGTTCCGTTGATCGTATCAGCTGGGACCCTCGTCGTCGTAACCGGCGGAGTCTTTTAATTTGGAACATAAATTGACTTGAAATTGTGATGGAAGATTTTAATTTAGCTCACTTTACAACAGAAAATTTATATTATTGAACCAGAGACTGTCTCAGGTAGGTGAAATCAAAAGGATTGACATCAAGTCAATTTGATCAAGTACACCGATGACTTAAGGTAATCCAGCTATGATCATCCTGAAATTTTTCTGACATACTGTAATTTAGGCAAGAATATCCACTGTATTCTTATATGGGATAGATGTTATTGTCCATTTAACAAATCATACTATTTATAATGTTATACAAATTTTGGTTCCAAATTTTGGTGCTGTGGCAAGCTAGTTGTTATTTATGATATGTTATAATATCTTGTCTTTTCATATCCTCTAAGAAAATGCAACCTCAGGCATGCTTCTGATGTGAACTCTTTCAAAGAAAGCAGTTTAGTAAGTATCATTTATTGAGTTCCATCTTTTAAATACCATTTTTGATTAGGATTTATTGAATATCATTTTGTGAATACTGCTTTGTTAAATTATATTTTCAGGGTTTTAGTAAATGTTCTGCCCTCTTGCTTGTGATATTTTGAAAAGCAAAAATGAATTGTAACAATTTAATGAAAATCCACAATGTAGTTGTTTCCTATTATTTTGTTTTATTTTAAACTAAAAAAAAAAAATTTAACCAATTTTTCTGGTTATTTTCTTTTTTTATCTTTTCACTGTTATAATGGGAGACAAGGTTTATGATATTGGGCGAATATCACCTTCTCCCATTAAATATTGTTCTTTGTGTAGTTCAGGCTCCAGCAGGCAAGGAAAGAAGTCTTTAAGTACAAATGTAATTTATAAGAGAATAAATCTGTTTTTGTTGTGCCCTTATAACCAGTTTGCCATCACGAGCCTCGTGATCTCGCGCATGGCAAATGAGATCTTGCTCCAGCGAGATCTCATCCAATATGGCACTGACTGCTTGTGCCGCTACAAGGGCTCCCTCACTGAGTACGGCAGTGTGAAAACAGAATAACTGGAGCAGGCACAAGAAAGAGCAAAGATGGTAACTGATCGCAAACAACAAGATATGGTACAAAAATGTGACAAGTCAAATAGAAAAATAATTGCAAGAAATATAAATTGGCATGCACAAAATTTGACAAAATTTTCACTGGCAGAGTATTGGAATTGTTCAGTAATGCAAGAAAGCAATTGTCTGTCATAGGAAACACAAAAGAGATTGTCAGATATAATTCGTTTTAGTGAGTGTTTTGGATCAATGCACAGTGCGACCAGTCTTGGTGACATAGGGTTTGTTTGTGTTAGGTAGTGGCGACGAAGGTGTAGGTGATGGTGTGGTCAAAGGTGCATGTGCAGGTGGATGTGTAGATGGTTGTAAAGTATCAAAGGAGGGCATGTTTGGGGTGTCATTGAAGTTTTGGGTGTGCATGATAGCACATGAAATGGTCCCTTATAAGGAGAAATGAGAGGTCCTTTGACAGAATCATCCTGAACAAAAACATGAGTCCATTTGTCAATGTCTGGTGGGGCGTGAGAGGGAATAGACTGGTCACGCGGATGCAAGGGTGGAAGACTTGAGAAAAATTAGCGAAGTCTGGTGACATACGATGTTGGATCAGGAGGCGATGAGTTGTCTGGTGCTAACATTGTACCAGGGAGTGCCAGGGTGGTATCGTAAAGGAGTTCAGCAGAGGAGAAACATAAGTCTGCTTTAACAACAGTGCGACAACCAAGAAGAATGATAGGCAGGAATTTTGTCCAAGACTGCAGATCAGGAGTGGCGCATAGAGTGGACTTCAGTTGCCTGTGAAAATGTTTGACCATCCCATTGGAGGCTGGGTGGTGGCTGGTCATACGAATGTGATGAACATCTAGAATTCCTGATAATTCATGAAATAGGGAAGCCCCAAACTGGCGTCCGCAATCAGTTGTTATTTTAGCTGGGACACTAAAGCAAGCAATCTAGTTAGAAACGAAAGCTCAAGCAACTGACTCAGTGGAAATGTCCACTATTGGAATGGCCTCTGGCCAACAAGAGAAATTGATTGACACATGTCAATATGTAAGAGAAACTGCGACTGACAGGCCATGGTCCAACCAGATCAATGTGGACATGGCGAAAGCGAGTCTCCAGAGGAGAAAACTGTCCAAGAGGAGCACGAATATGTCTGTGGGTTTTAGAACACTGGCATTTTACACAAGAGTGTGCCAACTCGATGATCATCCAGCGCATATTAGGCCAGAAAAACCAAGCTGTAACAAGCTTCACCGAGGCAGTGATGCCAGGATGTGACAGTGAATGCAAAGCATCAAACACAGAGTGCTGGTGGTTCTCAGATACAAATGATCTGGGAGAACCAGTAGCTGTGTTATAAAGAATGGTACCTTAAGTAGATGGAAGTGGGAGATAGGCAAACTTGTAACAGGACAGCTTGGTAGAAGCTAAATCCAAAGTGTCCAGAGCTGGCTGATCCTGTGCAATGGCAGCTAAATTGATTGCAGCAGGAAATGAAAGGGAACACACAGGAAGATGAGAGAGTGCATCAGCAGGCACGTTCTCTGCTCCAGGTATGTGCTGAATGTCACTCGGGAACTGGGAAATGTAGTCCAGGTGATGAAAAGCGAGTGTTTGTCTGATTTAGATGACAGAGCAAATGTAAGAGGCTTGTGATCAGTATAGATCACAAAATCTCGGCCCTTGAGTTGATGTTGAAAATGATGAACAGACAGGTAGATCGCAAAGAGCTCGCGATCAAACGTACTGTACCAACGTTCAGCTGTCTTTAATTGACAAGAAAAAAACACCAAAGGTTTAGTCTGATTGTCTATGGTGTGCTGCAAAACAGCACCAACCGCAGAATCCGATGCATCAACGGTTAAAGAGAGAAGTGCATCAGGATTCGGATGTGCAAGCAAAGGGACAGAAGCTATTTCTTTCTTGATTGACTCAAAAGCAGGTAACGCCTTGGCATATAAAGTAATAGGAGAATTCTTTTTGTTATCTGCTTTCAACAGCTGAGTCAAGGGAAGTAACTTGTCTGTACAATCACGAATGAAGCATCTGTAGAAGTTGAAGACTCCCAAAAAATGGCGAAGTTGGCATAGTGAAGTGGGGGGGGGGGTGATGCGCTGAATTGCATCGACTTTGGAAGAGAGAGGTCTAATCCCATTGGAGTCGATATAATGCCCCAGAAATTCCAGAGAGGACTGCTCGGAAACACACTTATCGGGGTTGATTCCCACATTGCAGGTGTGAAGACGCTGAAAGAGTTGATTTAAGTGTTGGAGGTGATTCTCATGCATGTCGCTTGCAATGAGTATGTCATCAACATAAGCAAACACAAAATCAAGTCCATGGGCAACTTCGTCGATAAATCTTTGGAACGTGCTCTTGGGAGACCAATTGACTGCATGCAAAGTGATCTCTGAATGCTTTGGTTTGTCTGTAGTGAGACGCAAAGGCCAAATAGAGCAACTAGAACTTGTGTTGACCAGGAACGCCTCATTAGACATGCGGTCCTTCACAAAAAATGCATGATTTGAGGATAATTGGCTGGAAGTGCTTGATGTGCTGAAACCCTCCCCAAGTTGTTTCTTGCTGACTGGAAAGAACTTGGCTGAATGCATTTACTGGCTTTATGCTGATACCTGGTGTGGTACCAACAAAGACTAGAACTAAATGAAAAGGAATTGGTCGAATGTGAATGAGACTGGTTTCGACTGCGATGGCATGAAGTGTTAGAGTGCCCTCCCCAAAGTGCGTCCATTCAGTGTGTTAAAGAGTCAAGTTTCTCCACAATATCATCATGTGATGAGGAAGACGCAGCAGAGGAAACCTCTGAGCAAAAGCAGACATGGTGAGGTGCTGGCTGGACAGTGAACTCTAAAATCATATCAGCCATGGTAGCTAGTTGATCCATGGTGTTGGTATCAATCGCTGTGGCTAAAATGTTTTGCACATTGGGAGGTAGTCAGGAGAAGAAAAGCTTCCGTAAGAGTGAGTTGTCCTCAGTTGTGTTGCTGAGCTTGTGGACATGCTGTAAAAATTGAGACGGCGTCCTCTCTCCTAACTCCTCATTTTGCAGTAGCTGTTTTAACTTAGACTTCATGGATTTAGTGTTCCGTCGGAGAACCTTGGATTTGACTAGCTTGTAAGTCGCATCTGGACGAGGATCAGTGATGAGATTCCTGACTGAAGTAGCGAGTAATGCAGGAATGCTACAAAAGAGAAGCTTTAACTGTTGCTGCGAAGGTACCGCATGTGCCACAAAATACGCCTCCAACTGTGCGAACCAAACCATGACGTCACCAGTAAAAGAAGGAAGATTAGGTAAACTTATATTTTTCTGTCAGAGGAGAAAAGGAAAAGGACCAAAACACCTACAATAAGTGTTGTTGGAAATAACAGCGTGTGTGCGAGAGGAAAAAAAATTTTTTTTTTAGCAAAGTTTGTTGAATTGTGTACTGTATGCACAGATAAGAAAATTTTTGTCACCAAACCTGTTGTTGTGCTGAAAGAAAACAAAAAAAATGCCAAAAACACTGTGATTGTATGTGTGCTTCTTTCTTTTTTTATTTGTTTGTATTTTTTCTGTTGTTGTTGTTTAACCCTTTCGTTACTATATTTCTGACCAAAATACACCCCTCATGAGTTTCAATTAAATTCTAAAATAATCATGAATCTAGGCTTGTTTCATTAAATAACTGTAACTTTTTTACTTATCAACATATTAATATGATATTTGGAACATAATTAAAGAAAGGGTTCTTAATCAATTCTATTGCATAACTTTTGTCTCAAAGTGACTTTAATTAAAGGTAAATCCAGGTAAATTGAGCAAAAGGTAAAAATATTAAAATTTTAAATTGAGCAAAAGGTAAAAATATTAAAATTTTGTTTAAACATTACCATAGAAAATGAATCATCAGCTAATATTCAAATGGGTATGCAACAAAATTTTGATAAAGAAGAATTGTGCACATCACTATATCATCAGTTGAATTTAATGCACAACAGGTGTACCATAAAGGTGGAATAAAGTGAAATACTGGAATCCACCGTAAGTTTGACCGAACTAAAGAAATCGGTCAAAAAATAATATACGGCCCTGGTTATGGTATGGAAGTGATAAATTCCAGACCACATCGTTCCCTAGGCCATGCTGACTAACATTATTTTCCCTGTATAAAAACTAAATCCACGCAGTACCCAGTATTTGCTTTACAAATTTTCCGAAATTTGAAACCCCATTTTGTGTTTGTTTACATTCTGCGTAAGTTTGTTTCCACATTGATCGCTTCAAACAATAACTTCCAGACCACATCATACCCTAAGCCATGCTGACTAACATTAGTTTCCCTGTATAAAAACTAAATCCACAACAGTACCCAGTATTTGTTTCACAAATTTTCCAATTCGGAATCAATGCTTGATAACATGAAACTCCTATCCATTTTCAAAGTTGAAGAAAAATCGATGCCGAAAAAAATGTGGAAAAAAATCTCCCAAAATTCAGGGAATTAAAATTACACGTCGATCGTTGTACAAAACTAGATGAACTGTTTACGAAGCATAATCACATGTTTTCACGAATGTACTAAAAAGATTTGCTCTGATATTCTCATTTAAATATGAATAGGTAAATTTGGGCGGCTTTGGGCGGTTTGGTCACATTAACCAAAATTTTTTTCGGGCGGCTTTGAGCGGTTTGATAACGAAAGGGTTAAGAGACCATCAGCAAATGGCCGGCGAACTGGTAATGTTGTGTTTCATCATGTAAGGCAATCCGAAAATTGTGGTAGACAGGAACGATGGCTGGAAGTTGATGGTCAGCTTACTGGAAGTTGATGATCGGCTTGCTTGAAGTTGATGGATGGCTGGAGTTGTGGCCATTGATGTGTTTATTAGTTGGGAGTGAGTGGAACCCACCAGTCTGTGATTCGGTTGAGGCATCTATACGATAAAGCTTGCGGCTGCTGAAAATCCTTTTTCTATGTTGGGGTCACCATTTTATAATGGGAGGCAAGGTTTACGATATCGGGTGAATATCGCCTTCTCCCATTTTATATATTGTTCTTTGTGTAGTTCAGGCTCCAGTAGGTGAGGAAAGAAGTCTTTAAGTACAAATGCAATTTACAACTGGTTTATTTACAAGTTTCACAGAATAGGTGAAGTGTGTTGCTCTCAGCATACCAACTCAAGCTGTGTGCGTTTTGTTGTATCTCCGTTAACGCGGGCCCATTGCCTCTGCAGATACGACATGCAGATGGGACTAGCTTGGAGACCCAGCCAGCGAAGTCTGTTCAGCAAGCACTCGTGGCGAGAAGAGGATGAATCTGTTTTTGTTAGGCCATTATAACCAGTTTGCCATCATGAGCCTCGTTGTGCAAATGGATGCAGGTGAGGTCTCGCTCCATTCTCGGAGATGGCAATGGCTGCCACGAGATCTCATCCAATATGGTGCTAATTGCTTGTGCTGCTACACTGTCAAACAGTTTTGTATTCTTAAAATATTACAAATAATTACAATAATTGTTAAAAATATTTTTTATATTTTTAGTATTGCATCTATTTTAAATTAATATTTTACAGCCATCTGAAATATAGGCTTTTGTTGTTGGCTTTCTCAATTTAAACTCAATCAACAATTGATAAAATATTAATAATACTCTGCAAAGTATATTGTTAAATAAGTACTCATTTGTGTTTAATTAGATTTAAATAATAAGAATGTTTTTTATTTTATTTATTCATTTTATTGTATTTTTATTTTGATGAAATGTAACATTTTAACTTCACTGAGATTTAAATGAAAAATGAATCATTCTTTGATATTTTTCATCAAAATAATGAATATTTGCAGAATGAACTGTATGATGATGATAAACTATGGAGGAGACAACCTGACACTTTACAACAAACATGTGTTAAAATGCATAACTTATTAGATGATGCTTTCCAGTTAATTAGTATGAATTTGCCACAACAAAACTTGTAAGTTGATTTTTGTGAAATTGTTAATCATATAACACACAAACCATGTGGTAACTTTTTCATTTTAAAAAAGAAAGGAAAATAACTTTATTCCAAATTGTGCTTTTGTATTATGCAGATAGCAACTTGTTTTCCCATATATTTTTCTTCACTGGTTATATTGTATACTTTTTGAAGTGCAAGAAATATTTGAATTATAATAAATAAAAAGGGTGTAAGAGTAGAGCTCTGGTAAGTTCATGTAAGTACGCTGCTGTTGCTGCTACACACAAAAAAAAAAAGATGAAGCTGATTAGCAAGGATTTACTCACCAACAACACTTGACCACTGGTTTACATTACAGTACTTCTTTTATCTCTGCTATTACAACACTCTCTTTGTCTTCTCTCTATCACACACACACATCCATCTCTCTTTCCATTGCCCTACCTACTGTATCACACTTGTTATCAAATCCTACCTTCTACTTGTATCTCACCTCCTATTCTGCCTCACTTCAAAGATCAAGGGTCATAGAATCTAATTAGGTTAAGAGAGAGACTGGCATGAAATGTAAGTTAACCTTTTAAAACACAATTTTCAGTGAAGATATTAGATACAAAGTTGCAGTAGTTGGGAAATGATGACAAGGCGTATGATATCATCTACATAAGATATGGTATATTTAGCAGGGACTAATCATTGTGGTACTTTATTTAGAATGTTATAAAGATTAAATATGACATACTCCTTCAGGTATTAGACAGTGGCCATGCAGGAGCACTGCCATGAAGAATTTGTAGTTAAATGAATTCACCCCAGTACTTATTTTTTTAAAAGCCTGATACTTATTCTATCGATCTCTTTTGCTAAACTGCTAAGTTATGGAGATGTAAACACACCAGCACTGGCTGTGAAGCAGTAGTGGGGGACAGACACACACACACGCACACACAAACACACACACACAACAGGCTTCTTTCAGTTTCTGTCCACTAAATCCACTCACTGAACCCAGAACTATGTGGTTGGGAAGCAAGCTTATTACCACACAGCCACGCCTGTGCCTATAAGATGTATTTTTGTGCGTAATATGGGTTGGTGATGTTTAGATTGAATCTTTCTAGAATTTGTGAAAGTCGGGTGTGGATGGGTTATGTATCTGTAAAATGTTTTAGATGGGCTTCAAAATTAGGATTATTTTACACATTCTTCAAAGTCTAATGGAAGACATGGCTGTGTGGTAAGAAGCTTGTTTCCCAATCACATAGTTCTGGGTTTAGTCCCACTGCATGGCACCTTGGGCAAGTGTCTTAAGGCTGACCAAAGCCTTGTGAGTGGATTTGGTAGATTGAAACTGAAAGAAGCCCATCGTATATACATGTATATATATAGCTCAGATCTTATCTACTTCATTCCTTAACTCTTCTATTTTTATTTGCACACCTAGCAACCCTGGTTGTCTACCGGGAAATATGCAAAGAACTTTTTTCAGTTTATCATACTTCAATACATTAAAAAATCCACAACCTTCCATCTCAACAAACCACTATTGTCCCTGAAAGTTGTTTTTTATATTTACTTCAGATTGCTTGAAGCTAACTTTCTTCCCACATCTCAATCCCTGGATCTTATATTTATATATAGTGGACTCATATATATCTTTTATATATATATATATATATATATATATATAGTGGACTTGTATATATACATATATGTATATATATTTTGTTGTGTCTAAGGAGAGTCATCATGTCAATATGATTAACACACACACTGGTTTAATTCCACTCATTTATTGAATATCTGATTTGTTTTTGTTTTCTCATTTTTAAAAAAATATATGTATGTGTGTGTGTCTATGTTTGTTCCCCACCATCACTTCACAACAGGTGTTAGTGTACTTACATTCCTGTAACTTAGCAGTTCGTCTAAATAGATTGATAGAAAAAGTACCATGTTTAAAGAAAAAAAGTACTGGGGTTGATTCATTCAACTAAAAATTCTTCAAAGTGGTATCTAAGCATGACCGCAGTCTAATGATTGAAACAAGTAAAAGATAAAAGATAATGGTGAATGTAACAATTCCATTATTCTTTAGGTGTTTTTGATGAAGGTCTATCATTCTGTCAGACACTGAGATCTTGGAGTTTCTGGATTTCCTTATTTCTGGTGTCTGATGGAAGGCAAGGATTTAGTTTGGATCCAAGGCGGATGGTGTGAATCTCATATTTTATGTTCCTGGGATTTTGGTGGCTAGTTTTGGAAATGTTTGAAAATTTTCTGTTAAATTGGAGGTTTGTTCTGTGATGTTGTAATAACAAGGGGCAACAAAAATACCAATTATTTGCAACCGTTTATACATTTCAATCACCTCATTACACCACCATCACATTACATTATCATACCACACTACATTACCATCACATTTTATATGGAAGTGTAATGTGAAATGGTTTCAAGGTTTAATGATTGCATCTATAAGAATGTAGAATATTAAAGGTGAGAACATGGAGGTGTAAGGTGATAAATGACCATTGTATAAAAAGCTATATCTAACACTGAGTAACACAGTACTCTTCCTAATGTTGAATACTGATATATTCTACCTAATATTGATTACTCATGTACTCTGCCTTATATTAATACTGAATATTGAAGTACTCTGTCATCTAATTAATACTGGATACTGAAGTACTGCCCCATTTATGAACATGCACTTTACAAAAATTGTTCCTTTTTGAGTCAATAATCTCTCTCATATATTGTGTTTGCTTTTATTTAGAAAGAATATATCTTCTGGTGATCAGTCTAATTTCCCAAGAAGAAATATTAATGAGAAGCAAAGGTGTCAACACCATAAAAAGTCAATTACAGAACAAGTTTTAATTAATAGGTAATTATTGTTATTATCATTGAGTGAGAGAATAGCACATGCCATCAAAGTGACACTGGGGTACAAATATACGAAGCCCAATATACCCATCATGACTACCCATCTGATAAGGGTACATTAGGCACAGGCATCACAACCATATGTGTGTGACATGGTGATCTCATATCAAGATAAACAGCTCAGTTAGAATTTTCTTCAGGTTGAGTAGCCCATCCTGCTCAAAAGGTCCCTGAATAAAGATTGTTTAAGGATGTTGAACGAACCACCCATGTTTCCAAAGGTGAATTATTCAAACCCCAAAGAATTCCTCTCAACACATGGCTATGACACTATCCCACTACTTCTGCTTGTGATTGGCCACTAAGGAACATGCTCAACTGGTCATGGTCAACCAACTGACAAACAAATCTGTGGTATTGAGAATAATATTTGCTGTAGCCAATCTTTTATACCAAGACAAAACAATCAGTTTAGACCAAATGCCATGGGAGCCACTACCTGGTACTGCATAAGGGCATTTGTTGTTGTTGTTGCAGCAGCAGCAGCAGCAGCAGCAGCTCCTCCTCCTCCTCCCAACCACACATCTATTCCTAGTTTCTGCATTGAATAGATACCATGTCAAAGGCTTTCTCTTTGTTGGCAAAAGCCATGTACAGAGGTTTATTTTTGGCTAAAGCAAATACCACCATGGGTGATATCCAGACTTCAGTGAGGAAGGGAAGCCACTGGATTTGGTTAAAAAGAGATGGTAAGCAATGGTTAGAAGAATATTGACCTAATAACCAGTTGATGTAGCAAGCAGGGCCTCATTTCAGTGAGAGGGTGCTGGTGTGCAATGATGCTGTCAAGAGGAAGGCCCCAAAATGGCATGCATTCTCCTCTGATGACCCCATAAACTTTTTAGCATTCAATATGCAGACCTTCCAACTGGTAGCACTTGCATCTGCAAGTTGTTTGCAAAAAATCTTCTGTGGTTGCCTTACCAGGAAGATGGCATCAGTAGTGCTTTTCCCTGGCACAAAACCAAACTGCATCTCATCTAGACTAACTCTCTTCCTAATTAGTTGAGCTATGATCCTCTCTGTAATTTTCATCACCTGGTTCAGCTATTTGATACCACTGTAATTATTTTTGTCTAAGGCATCACCTTTACCCTTGTTACAGTTCACTATAATGCTACTACACCAGTTGTTGGGTATTACTCCTTCATGGAGAAACCTGATTAAGTATATAGGTGACTAGGCTATATCTTACTCTGTCAAATATTTTAAGCATCTTAGCCATGATTCATGATGGACTGGGAGCATTAATTGCTTTATATACCACACTACAGTTGATTTGGATAGCTGGTTCCTCTGTTGGGTCCATATTAGGTAGACTCTCCTTTCATTCATTCTCTACATTTAACAGCCTTTTATAGTGGCACTTCCACTTTCTTTGAAGAACCACTAACTGCTAATGAACTGTCATCCATGTAAATGCACTTCTTTCCTACAACATCACAATTTTCTCTGACACACTATCTTGTAATTTGAAACACCTCAAGCCACTGATCCTCACTTCACAGAACATTGGCAAACTTCTTTCATTGTTTCTCCCCTAGCTAAATATACTTGTCTCCTAGTTTTCCTTCTAGCTACCTAATATAGTTCTCTGCTACTACCACTTTTCCAGTCTTTTTAGACCTATTTCATTACTCTAATTGCTCTGACTACTATACTGTTCCGTGATCAGGTCATTTTAGGTTTGGTTGGGACTTTGCACAAGCCACAAATTTGGTCAATGGTCCTCGTTAAATTGTTCTGTACAAACCTCCAGTTGTCTCTATGTTATATGTTACTACCTCCTCCCTCTCACCAAATGCTTCAGTTAGAATGTCTCTAAATCTCTGAGGATCTTTAAGCTTCCAGATGTTTCTTTTCTAGACTGGTTTGTTTTTTGGCATCCTTTTAGCCTGGAGTGTGAAGTCACTAATGACTAACCTTATGTTGAGGAGTGCACTCTTCACTTGGGAAGGTCTTTGCATTTATAAGCAACTATGTTTCTCACTTTCTGGTGAGAATGTAATAAATCTGGTTTGTATGACTATTTGACTGCTAGATGAACTGG
Source organism: Octopus sinensis (assembly GCF_006345805.1). Taxonomy (NCBI): domain Eukaryota; kingdom Metazoa; phylum Mollusca; class Cephalopoda; order Octopoda; family Octopodidae; genus Octopus; species Octopus sinensis. The sequence goes on from NC_043001.1 coordinate 65,115,573, forward strand.
TAACTGGCTAGTTTCCTGAAGTCAGTATTGCAGATCATAAGGTCATTTGCATTGCAGAACTCCAGCAGCCTAGTTCCCTCCTCATTGTGGGAACTGACTCGATGAACTCCATGGGAGCCACCTGGATGCTGCCCAGCATGCTCATTGAAGTCACCAACTACAAAGAGAAGGTCAGTGTCATTTATTGATGAAGTAATCTGCAAAAGGGTGTCATAAAATCGATCTTTCTGTTCATCTGGCAACCCTGGTTGAGGAGCATAGGCATAAATAATAGTTGCTGTTCTACTTTGCAATACTAGTCTAAGTTTAAGTATGCTATCACAATCCCTAATTACCCTGATCACCTTATTAACCTATTTCTCAGCAAGAAGTATGCCCACACCACCAACTGTATCACTATTTCCTGCCAAGAAGATTTTGTACTTATGTTCTTTGAATGTGAAGAATCTAGCTGAAGCTGCTCTTCATCTTACTTTTTGAATACAACATATGTCTACATGCCTTCATTCCAGCACCTCAACAATCTCACCAGATCTACCTTTTAATGTGCCCACGTTGAGTGTGCCAGAAGGGTGGATATGGGTGATGTAGGGGTGGCAAGAGGGGAGCAGGGGGATGGAGGACTGCATTCTGCATCTGAAAAGGTGGCTTGCATGGACATTTGCAAGATATATTATAAAAGTTCATATAAGTTTCACCTTGCATTTAATTTACTGTTATTCACATTAGCCACATCTACCAGAAGAAGATGGAGTGGTATAAACCATTGCTTACATAAAGATAAAATAGTGCTGATAATTAACCAACTGGCAAGTACACTTGTCATTTATCCATTTCCTATGCAAGCAAGCTAGTTGTGACTTTTTATATCATAGTACTGTTGCTGCTAGTAAACTGATGTAAGATGGAGGGAGGGGGTTTCCTTTTAGAGAAGAAAGGTTCCAAGTGAAAGACTTTTGATATAGGCAGTGATGGTGGGATGGGAGCATGCACCAAGACTAGCCAAGCCACATGGCTACCCCATAGCAGAAACATTGTAATAAAGGAGACCAGATAAAATATTCAACAGGCTAAAACAATGCAACTTCCAAAACGAAATTTTAAAGATGACACAGAAATAAGCAACAACAAAATAGCTTGAGAGAAGGTATAGATATATACATAAACATATATGTATGTATGTATGTATGTATGTATGTATGTATGTATGTACGTACATATACATACATACACACACACACACACATACACACGCATACACATATACATTTATACATATACATACTTTCCCTGTTCATATTTGATGGACATATAGCAGTACACAAGCTGACTCAAGAAATCTCTAGTGAAGCTTTTTATTGATGTACCTGAAGAGATCTAGAACGGGTTGAAACATGTTGTACCCAATAAAGTCTATTACTCATTCCATCTCCTATTTTATTAATACTGTTACCCTAACTACCACTATGAAGTTCCTGCAGTAAATCTATGGATAACAACAGATAATTGAAACTGTACCGGTGCTTTACTCATCATCCATTTATACATTTTGTACAATTTCTTCATTATATATGTGTGTGTGTGTGTGTGTGTTGTGAATATCGCTAGTCAATAGAATTCAAAGTTCTGGAACTTGCGAGAATGTTTACAAGGTGTCTCGATTTTTGGTTTACATTATTATTACAATCTTGAGTTTTACAGTTGGAATAAACAGACTTCGCACCTGTCTGGAGTACCACTGTGTTTTCTTCTTTGTGAGTAAACAAGAGAAGTATATTGAACCACAGACAACACACCTATCTGGATTATTACTCTATTCTTTGTAAGTAAACAAGAGAAATATAACAAATTGGCATCGCCAATAGGATACTGTTGTCATTTTTGTGAAGTGACATCTTATGATGGGGTAAAAAAGACTATTCTTGTAGAGTGGACTTTTTACTTTGGCGCTCAGATATAATTATTTGAAAGGTAAACAACCAGTTTTGCACATATGCTTCATTTTAGATAAAGCAATAATTTAACTATTTTTACATTGATAACAATGGCAAAACAAAGCGGTGAGCTGATAGAGTTACTCAACTTCAGAGGGAACAAATGGAGGGATAGACACAACAGTACAGAGAAGATATGGAAGCTTTGAGAAGGCTGATTCAAGTTCACATTTCTGAAAAAGATTCCAGTCCAAGTTCCCGTATTCCAACTTCTACTGCTATCCCACCATTTGTTGCTTTTGACTCAGCATCTGAATTGTGGCCTGATTATTGGACAAGATTCTGCACCTTTATTATGGCAAACACTGTACCTGACCAGCACAAGGCTCAAATGTTTTTGACAAATTAAACTGTTGCCATTTATAAACAACTGGCGAATCTGGCTAATCAACAGAGTCCACCAAAGGATATTAATGAGCTGACAAAAGAGAAAAATGCCAGCTTTATGAAGGAACAATTTAACCCAGAACATTTCAAGTTCTCGAGTGACATGCAACAGAAGCCTGGTGAAACTCTCCAGGATGTTGCTACCTGTGACTTTCCTTCTATAACAAACCCTCAAGACGAAGCTCTTAGATACAGATTCGTATGTTCTGTCAGCAATAAAGCTGTCTTAAAGGCTCTTTATAAGATCAAGGACACGCTGTCCAAGTCGCAACTGAGACCAAAGATGCAGCAAAGGTTGTCAAATACACTGTCTACAATTCCAAGACCAGGCCTGTCAACAAGATCGAGCAAACCCAGAATAAGGGTCAATGAATAAACCACCAGCAGTCTAATTCCACAGACCCTGAGTTGAAGTCTTACAGATGTGGAAAGGCCTATAAAGTGACAAACTGCTCCTGCAAAGAAGTCAAATGTCACTTTTGTGACAAGAAAGGACATTTGGAAGCTGTTTGTAAGAAGAAGCAATGGGAACATTGTTCCAAACCTTCTGTGAAGAGAATCACAGAATCCTGAGTGAATTTCCTGATGATACTTCTAAGTTAGTTGTACCAATAACTATCCAGGACCAACAGTTCATGATGGAACTTGACACTGCAATTACTAGAAATTTCGTTTCTTTGCTGATCTGGAAACAACTAGGAAAACTGAAGCTGGATGATGTCAGACATCGTTACAAGTCTGCCAGCAAGCATGACCTGCCTGTGCTGGGAACTTTCATGGCTGAAACCAAGAATCCAATGACTGGTAAAGAAAGCACAATTCCTTACATTGTCACCAAAATCCTTGACCTGAACTTGCTGGGATAAAACGATATCCAGACACTAGGAATTTCTGTAGACAATGCTCTTGGACTGAAATGTATAGAGAGTTAAGACAAGAGTAAGCATGCAAAAACATCACATCCTAAATCCTCTAACGAGCTTAAACTTCCCTGCAATGACATTGCCACAATCTCTGTGATGAGTTTCCAAATCTTTTCAAAGAAGAATTGGGATGTCTTAAGGATTTCAAACTGGAAGTAAAATTCAAGTCTGATGTGAAGCTGTTTTTTCACATGGCATGACTGGTTCCATTCACTCTTTGTGCTGACCTGGCCAAATATTACGAAGAAGGTATCGCAAAGGAGTCTGGAAGCAAGTCCAGTTCAATGAGTACGGAATGCCAGTGGTACCGATTTGCAAAGCACATAATCTGGGAACACTGAAACCCAAGTTACAGATTTGTGATATCTACTCAGTTGGCATCAACAATCAGCTAGAAGAACACTGTCATCCAATGCCACTCCTAGAGGAACTGATGCAGAAGCTGGGAGGTGGATGCGGTTATACAAAGATTAACTTTGCTGATGCTTACAACCAGACCAGACAGGCAGCAGAGAGTCAACGAAGGCTAGCTCTCAGCACACTTCGTGGAGTACTCCTGCAGCAACAACTCCCATTTGGAATTAAATCAGTGCCTGCTTACTTCCTGGAGATTATGGAAAATCTGACCAGTGATCTGCCTGGAGTTGCTGTTTTCCAAGATGATATGCTTGTTAGCAAGAAAGACACAAATAACCATTTGAGCAACCTGAGGCATTTGCTCTCTCGTCTGAACGACAAAGGACTCAAGTGTCACCATGAAAAGTGCTTGTTCACACAAACCAATGTGGACTATCTTGGCCACACCTTATCAGCCGAAGGAATCGTGAAGGGATCCAAAGTTGAGGCAGTCATGAAGATGCCACCTCCTATAGATGTCTCAAGCTGAAAGTCTTTCTTGGGTTTGGTTCAGTTCTACAGGAAGTTTATCCCAAACCTGGCCACTATGGTTGAGCCACTTTACTATTTAACCAAGAAGGCACTTCCTTGGAAGTGGGGAGATGAGGAGCAAAGAGTGTTTAAACAGTTGAAAAGATTACTATCTTCAGATCAAGTCCTTGTACATTTCAACCCAGACAAGCCTCTTGGACTGGTTTGTGACGCATCCAACGTCAGAATTGGAGCTATCTTGTTTCATCGCTATCTAGATGGAAGTGAGTGCCGATTTGCCAATGTGTCCAAGACTCTCACATTTGCGTAAAGAAACTACAACCAAATCCACAAGGAAGCCCTATCCATTATCTTTGGCTTGCAGAAATACTACCAGTATCCGTACGGATGTCAGTTCATACTGGTGACTGATCATAAACCAGACAGCACTGTTTGGCCCGAAGGAAGGGACACCACTTCTTGCAGCCAACCGACTAGCTTGATAGGCTTTATGGCTGAACCAGTTTGACTACACAATTGAATACCAGAAAACAGTGGATCATGGCAATGACAACAACTTCATCAAGGGGAAAAGTGGTGAAGACATGGACATGGTGTGCACCATTAGAGTTCTCCATTTTCAAGTCAAACCTTTAGATGGAAACATCCTCTGTTAGACTCCAGCAATAACTACAGTGATGCACTATGTCTATGAAGGGCGCCACTGAAGCACACTGAGATGAAGTTGAAAAGTTCTGGAAGTTGTTCGATTCACTCAGTATCTACCATGGATGCCTCATCCATGGATCAAGAGTTGTGATTCCACAGAGCCTACAGTCCAATATCCTAGATCTACTGCATATCAGACACTTCGGCATGGAACGTATGAAGTAATTAGCAAGAACCACTTTCTACTGGCCTGGTATTGATGCAGCTATTGAAATAGCTAGTCAACGATGTGACTTATGTGGCAAACATCAAAACAAGCCATCCAAACCTGCAGTTCACCCATGGATACTACCAGAGAAGCCATGGAGGTGCTTATACATGGATCATGCTATCAACTTCATGGGTACAAACTGGCTGGTGATCACAGGTGCTTTCTCACGATTTCCATGTATTCATCCAACATCATCCACATCCACTAGAGCCACTCTAGATCTGCTAGAAGACTTCACTAACTTCAGATATCCTCACATGCTGGTCACAGACAATGTATCAACTTTCCTTTCTGAAGAATGTCAGAGCTGGTGCAAAGAATGTGGGATCATACACCTGACAGGTGCACCATACTATCCAGCTACTAATGGAGCAGCAGTATGTTTGGTACAATCTTTTAAGCAGGCACTGAGAAAGTCTTCTCTGTTCCCAAAATGAGCTTTTCAGGCGTTTTTGATGGAGTACTGGTGAATGCCAGCATCCTGTGGACTCTCTCCAAGCGAACTCTTGATGTCTCAGCAGATTCGGACTAGGATTGACTCTTTGCTGCCCTCACCAGCACACATAGCTCAGAGCAAGCAATCCAAGGTGTCATAAAATGCAGAGATGACAACAGATTCAGGAGGTGTCACCAAGGTAACCAAACAGTACAAGACTGGTCATCCTGTATATGCACTGTACTACGAACCTCGCCATGACAAGCAGCCCCAATGGAGAGCAGCAGTCATCATGAAGTCTTTGGGTATGTCAAGGTTTTCCTTATGGCATAGTATGGAGATGGCACTGGGAACAACTACATCCATGCTATGCTTTTGCAGAGGACTGTGAACCTAGCAATGAGACTGACAATACTTCCAAACTTCCAACAGATCATCCAATGGAAATCCTGGAAGAAATGTCACAAACTCAGAGACAGACAAGACCACTTCTATCCAAAACCAAACCGCTTGTACCAGAGTATGAACCGGACAACTCTAGACAATCCAAAAGAACACCCAAGCCTAGAAAGAGAATTTGTTGTTGATCCTTCTAGTGTAGCATCAGTTTTGGTGGGGAGGTGTTGTGGAGATCACTAGTCAATAGAATTTAAAGTTCTGGAACTCATGAGAACATTCACAAGGCGTCTCGATTTTTGCTTTATGTTATTATTACAGTCTTGAGTTTTACAGTTGGAATAAACAGACTTCACACCTATCTGGAGTACCACTGTGTTTTCTTCTTTGAAAATAAACAAGAGAATATATATGTATACACACACACACACACACACACACACACCACACACACACACACACACACACACACAAAAACCCACTCACATATATATATGTGTGTGGGAAATTGACTGGCAAATGTTGGTGCTGCCACCTACAGTTGCTTTCAGAGTAAGAGAGCGAGAGAAAGAGAGTTTACTAAGAAATAAAAAGGAAGGCAAAGATTTTGTTTAAGGGGACAGAACCACTCAGAGTCTATATTGTTTTTGTGCCTTATATATATATATATATATATATATATATTGGTAAAAACAGTAAGATAACAAAAGAAAGAAAGAGACCTCAATATTATGTAAATAGAGGAAATTTATCTGTAAAATAATATGTGACAATTATTCGGTTATCTGAAGAGATGGCGGTGTGGATTTCCACCTCGGCATCTGAAACTCAGAGTTTTATCTTGGCTACTGAATAATTGTCACATATTATTTTACAGATATATATATATATATATATATTATATATATATATATATATCATCATCATCATCATCTAACATCCGTTTTCCATACTAGCATGGGTTGATTGTTCGACCGGGGTCTGGGAAGCCAGGAGGCTGCACCAGGCTTCAGTCTGATCTGGCAGTGTTTCTACAGCTGGATGCTCTTCCTAACGCCAACCACTCGGTGAGTGTAGTGAGTGCTTTTTACATGTCACCGGCACAGGTGCCAGGCGAAGCTGGCAATGGCCATGATCAGTTGGTGCCTTTTACGCACCACCAACACGGAAGCCAGTCAAGGTAGCACTGGCAAGGCTACATTCAGATGGTGCATTTTACGTGCCACTGGCACAGGTATCACAACTACAATTTCCATTTGATTTTTTGATGTTGATGGATTTGACTCAATAGGTCTCCTCAAGCACAGTGTGTCATCATCACAGTGTGTGTGTATATATATATCATCGTCATCATCATCATCATTTAACGTCCGCTTTCCATGCTAGCATGTGTTGAACAATTTGACTGAGGACTGGTGAACCAGATGGCTGTGCCAGGCTCCAATCTGATCTGGCAGAGCTTCCACAGCCGGATGCCCTTCCTAACACCAACTACTCCGAGAGTGCAGTGGGTGCTTTTACGTGTCACCTGCATGAGGGCCAGTCTGGTGGTACTGGCTATGGCCATGCTCGAAATGGTGTTTCTTTACGTGCCACCTGCACAGGAGTCACTCCAGCGGCACTGGCAACGACCTTGCTCGAATGATTTGTTTAAGTGCCAGTAAGGTGACGCCGGTAACGATCACGCTCAAATGGTGCTTTTTACATGACCACCGGCATGGAAGCCAGACACCTGCTCTGGCAGTGATCCTGCTTGGATGGGGCTGTTAGTGCTCCACTGGCACGGGTGCCAGTCATCGAATTTGGTTCAATTTCGATTTCACTTGCCCCAACAGGTCTTTGCAAGCAGAGTTTAGTGTCCAATGAAGGGAGGTTGGCATGGGAGCCAGTTGTTGGATTTGGTTCGATTTCGAATTCAATTTCGATTTCACTTGCCTCAACAGGTCTTCGCAAGCAGAGTTTTATGTCCAAAGAAGGAAAGGTATGCATAAGTGGGCTGGCTACAACCCTGGAAAAGGCCACAGGTTGTGGTCTCACTTGTCCTGCCGGGTCTTCTCATGCACAGCATATTTCCAAAGTTCTCGGTCACTAGTCATTGCCTCGGTGATGCCTAATGTTCGAAGGTCGTGCTTCACGACCTTGTCCCAGGTTTTCCTGGGTCTACCTCTTCCACAAGTTCCCTCAACCACTAGGGTGTAGCACTTTTTCACACACCTGTCTTCATCCATTCTCGCCACATGACCATACCAGCGTAATCGTCTCTCTTGCACACCACAACTGATGCTTCTTAGGTCCAACATTTATCTCAAGGTACTTACACTCTGTTGAGTATGTACACTGACATTACACATCCATTGGAGCATACTGGCTTCATTTCTTGCGAGCTTATGCATGTCCTCAGCAGTCACGGCCCATATTTCACTGCCATGTATCATGGCTGTTCGTACACATGCATCATACAGTCTGCCTTTTACTCTGAGCGAGAGGCCTTTTGTCACCATCAGAGGTAAGAGCTCTCTGAACTTTGCCCAGGCTATTCTTACTCTAGCAGTTACACTTTCAGCACACCCACCTCCGCTGCTGACTTGGTCACCTAGGTAATGGAAGCTATCAACTACTTCTAGTTTTTCTCCCTGGAACGTGGCGGAAGTTGTTCTCCACACATTTTCAGTGTCTGTTGCTCCTGAGCATCTGCCACATACAAAAACTATCTTCCTAGTTAGCCTTCCTTTGATATTGCTGCACCTCTTATGTGTCCATAGCTTACACTGGGTACATCTTATAGAGTTTCTACCTACGCCTTTTCTACAGATCGAGCAGGGTCATCTACCTGAAGGCGTTTGTGGTTTGTCTACCTTCCTACTTATTAGGACTTTGGTTTTATCGAGTTTGACTCTAAGGCCCTCATGATTCTAATCCTTGCTTCCACACTTGAAACTTCTCCTCTAGTTCTGATAGTGACTCAGCAATTAGAGCAAGATCATCAGCATAGAGGAGCTCCCAGGGGCATCCTGTCTTGAATTCCTCTGTTATTGCCTGAATATATATATATATATATATATATATATATGTATATATATATATGTATATATATGTATATATATATATGGCAGTAAATGTTATGTATAATGGTGTTGTTGAACAATTTATGGGAGCTAAAGATTAAAAGTGTTTGTCACTATCCAAGTAATGTCTATCCATGTGTGTAGAAGGCTAGAAGGTACTCAGCTCACAGTAGGATAGAACCACTATTTAACATCAGATATTGGCTTTATTTTAACTATACAAAACCTTGCAACTTTGAAAGATGATTTCTCAGGTGAAGAAGCATATTTGAAGGTAATTTTATTTGATGACAATTTTGGTTTGTTTTAACAGTTTTGTTTACATGTTGATATTTTGAATATATGTTTTGACATTTCTGATTATTAGACAACTTCTGTCTCCAATCTGTTCCAGTATCTATTAACTATACTCTTTCCCTCAATTAACAAATTCCTCTTTCAATTAAATTTATTCTTTGCGTTTCAAGTTACTCTACTCCTCTCCCACTTTAGCAAGGCAACTTTCACTAGTTGGTGCATATTACTGTAGAAAGAAATGAATATTGAGAAAATTAATTAATCTACAATCATGTCAGTACTTATTGATTACTGATAAATATATTTCTATTTGGAAAATTAAAATTTATTATTTCCTTCTTCCCTATTTTCAGGAAACCATTTATGTCACAATCTTTTCATGAACCAAATCATGGTAAGTGTTTAGAATTGTCTCACATTTTATAAATGTTGGTTTTATAGAAATGTTTCTGATATATATTTCTGTTATATATTTTACAGAGATGCAACATGTTCCAAAGTACTCCCAGTATCAGCAATGTAAGTGTGCTCCTCAACTTGGTTATTCTAGATATAATATTTCTCCTTCGTGGAACAAAGCAGGAGATGAACTGAGCAAAATTTCTTCTGATGAAGTAAGTTTTATTGTAATTTTGGTTTTAATAAACTTTCATTACAGTCATTGTTATCGTTGTCATGATCATCATCATCTCCCCCTCCCCCCTCCTATACGCCCCTCCTCCTCCCCGCCTCCCCACCACCATCACCACCACCACCACCACCACCTCTGACACTGTCGTCATCATCATCATCATTGTCATTATCATAAGAATTCCTGAGAAGTGGAAATGGTTATTATGAAATAAGGATATGAAAAGGAGTGAGGAATCTATTGAGTAGGGGTAGAGTAAGAGATCACCTGAGGGGAGAGAGGGGCCAATTGAGAAAAGAGAGAGATCAACTGAGAGGGGAGAAAGAACAGGAGAGATCTCCAGAGAAGATGTGAGGTAGAAAGTAATATAAGACAATGGTTGGAGACCTGGGAAGTTAGATGGTGTCACTAGAGCATCAGCTAAGATATCTTGCAGTATTTGTTTCAGTTTTGAATTCAAATGTTGTCAAGATCACCTTTACCTTTTGTCCTTTTGGGGGAGTTGATAACATTTAATACCTGTCCAGGATGGTGGAACAGAGAAAGCATTTGAAGTTCAGTTTAGATATTCTAAGAATATCAATCCTCACATGATGAAATATGGTAAGATGAAATATCATAGTGCAGTCAATGTGGAAGAGAGACTGGAAACATGATGATGATGATGGTGGTGGTGATGACAATGATGATGATGATGACGACATGGTGTTGGTGGTGGTAGTTATGTGACATGAGAAGGACATGGCTGATGACATAAACTAATTTTAATTTAATTTTTTTTTGTAGGCTTGGATACCTTTTATGGCCCCAAATAAAGACTGTTTTGATCATAAACATTCTGAAAAACCTTTGATGCATTCTACTCAGCATTTCCCAGAGAATCATAAAGAAAAAAATCTCATACCTGGCATCAATAATTTCTGTTGTAGTACCCAAAGTTCCACTTATTACTTCCCTCACTTGTCTAACTCAACTTCATATTCTGCTGCCAGACATCAGTTATGTCCTCATAGACAAGTTGCAACGAGTCTAGACATCTCAACAAATCAATTAAGAACTATTGGCTCTAAAATACCAAACTTTTCTTCTAAGAACAGTAATAAAATTAGCACTGTTCAACAATTTTCCAGATTCTCTCCACAGACTTCCAGTTCTAATCAATCATTCTTACGACAAAAGATATCACAGAAAGCTACAGATGATGAAATTGATGCTATTTATAAGAACATCAAGCCAAACACCTCACAACCTCTCATTCAGTCAATCAGAGAAGAATTAATGACAGCATCTGCCTATAATAATGAAATTAATTCTTTCAATATTCTTGAATAAATTCAAATCAAGAGGAAGAAACTAAAAAAAAAAATTAAATGTTTCTGGATATTATTCTCTGAAATGCATTTCCTAATTGGACAGGTGCATTATTTCTTTTGTATGCCGGACCAGAGTAAGTTAAGTTTAAAATACCAAGATTTCATGAGATCTGATATCAAAAGAATTTGCATTCAGTTACTGAGAGAACCTTTGATGGGGGAGGGTCACTTAACCCACTGAAAATAGTAACCACATCTATCTATATTTGCACTATAGTCTTAAAAGATGAAATACACTTTGATTAATAGAGTCTTGAATTCACTGTTTGAATAAAACATGATGGTTGTTGGTGGAATGTTTTTAAACATAGTTCTATTGTGTCAGGGCTGACCTGAGGAGAATTTATTGTTATTCGTGTATTTTATCACTTAGTGAGGAAGGGAAATGCAGCCTCCCTGATCCTTTATGTTTTCAGTCTCCAAGACTGGTGGTAATAAGGGAGGAAGATGTCCCTAAATAGGAGACCTAGCCTGGACACTTACAACAGAATGGACTCTACTGAAAGTGCCCAAGGACAAGAGTGGTATTACCCCAAATGAGAGATAAACCCTTTAGCATTTAGGTTACTCTGTCAAATGTAATGCCTATTTATTCACATTGAATTAATCATACATAGCTTTGAGATTTAATAGTAAAGGTTGTTTGTCCAGTAACCAATCTGAAGAACAAATGGAATATTTTACAAGGAATATGTGAATATGATTGTTAAACAGTGTGTTAAAATTTAAATTCTTTCTCTGTAATGATGAATATTTAGAAAATTATTTAAAGAATTTAATAAATATTTAGTTGTTTAATTAACTTCCTTTTGTTCATTTGAAAATTTGATAGGAACATACTGAGTTTTAATGTTTTGTTATCTGGAATCATATTTAATGTTTGTAGTAAGCAAATACACTGTACATGAAGTTCTTGCCCTCTTGAAACCACAATCAATGCATGATCTCGGCATTGACAAAAGTAATAATGCATCCTTCCAAGTTGGTAATAAAATGTCTATAAGATGACTGGCCTGATGGATTCTTAGAACTTTCAGAACAAGAGAGCAGGAAACCACAATGGCCCTCAAAATCATTTTGACTGTTGCTCTCAACTAGGTCACCACATAGTATAAAATTAATTGTGGAACTTGAGGGTATTCAGCAAAGTTTCACAAAGAAGATAACCTCAATGCAGCAGATTAGCTACAAGATTTCACAGCTCTAGCATCACTCCTTTATAGTCAGCCTGTGAACTTTTCACCTCACCCTTGTAATATGCACTATAAAAACAGTGCATTAAACTAATGAAATAAACACCTATTCTCTCACTTCACTTCCCTTATCTGATCTATCTATCTATCTATCTATCTATCTATCTATCTCTATCTATCTATCTATCTATCTATCTATCTATCTATCATCTATCTATCTATCTATCTATCTATCTATCTATCTATCTATCTATCTATCTATCTATCTATCTATCTAGTGCCTACCTACACAGCCTACCACGACGTTCGACAAGAGAGGCAGGGTGCTGCGAAGGTGCCATCACGGCGGCGGAAGTGCAGGACGCGATGGTAGAATGCTCGAGGGACAAATCTACCCTACGAGCTTTACAGTTGTATGCCAGACTTGTTTGGAGACATCTTGGCGGCGGTGTACTGCAACTGGCAGCAAAACGGGAGCATTCCTGGTTTTGTAAGCTGAGGAGCTGTAACACTGTTGAAGAAAGATCTAAACAAGGGGAATGTAATAGACAACTTTAGGCCCATCACTCTGCTTAATGCAGACTTGAAAATTTTGGCCAAGGTGTTAGCCAAGAGGTTGGCACTTGTCATCGAGAAACTGGTCGACAAGGTGCAAACGTGCTCCGTGCCGGGCCGGAGCATCCCTGACAACCTCCACCTGATGCGCTATGTCATAGACAGGGTAGTTAAGGAACCTGGCAATGGTGGGGCACTGATCAATTTGGATCAATCGAAAGCTTTCGATAGGGTAGACCATCGATACTTGGAGGCTGTCCTGGGAGCGGCTGGTTTTGGTCCCGTCTTCCGCGGCTGGATAGCCGCTTTGTACACAGGCATCGGTTCGGTAATTCGCGGAAAAGGAAATCTATCGAGACCTTTCGAGATTGCACGTTCGGTCCGTCAGGGATGCCCCCTCTCGTCGCTTCTATACGTATTGACTCTTGAGCCATTATTGCGGAAGCTGGCAACTCTGAGGGGCATCCCGCGAGAACTAGGATGCGGGACGAGCGTGTCTGCATACGCGGACGACGTCACCGTCATAGTGTCTATCCACGAGCAAATCGAGCAGGTCGGCGAGACACTGAAAGACTACGAAGAGGTGACAGGAGCAAAAATCAACTGGGAAAAATCAGTGGGCTTGCGACTCGGCACTTGGAGAAGCAAGCCCATGCTGTCCACCAGCGCCTCCGTCGTGGGATGCTGGACGGACGAGCCGGTCGAGTTGCTCGGGGTCTGGTTCGGTCCAGACCTCCAAATGGAGAAGAACTGGAACGGGATAATGAGTAGGGTGGTCACTCTCGTTCGGCAATGAGCCGAGAGGAAACTGTCCCTAAAAGGTCAGGTGGAGGTGGCGAACACGTACATCGCGTCCGTCATCTACTACTGCCTGACCGTCGTACCTTGTCCCGACCCTACCATCACCAAACTAGAACGCATTCTCTTTCGCTTCTTGTGGAAAGGATGCGTCCCGATGGTCAGGTGATCCATTTGCTGTCAACACCCGTTAAAAGGAGGATTGGGCATGCCGTGGTTGATGATGCGCAGACACGCACTGAGACTACGACATCTCAGGCTCTATGTAGATGACGGTGAACAGGTGTGGTCGCCGTTTGTGAGGCACGCCCTCCTGCAGCTCGTCTCCATGACCGAACTGCAGTCGTGGATCAAAAAGAGGCAGAGGAAGGGCGAATGGCACCACGAGTGTCGTGTTGCTCTCAAGCAACTATGCCGTCCCGGGTCGACCTTGAGTGACTTCAACACAACCCAATCATTCTATAGGGGATTAGTGGAGGGGACGTACGACGACGAGCTCGGGGCGAACCTGGACGTCGACGAGGAATACCTGACCCGCCTATTCAGGACGACTTTCGGGCCAGGGCCCATGGACAACTTCCAGAGATCCCTGGCCTGACAGTGCTACTGAGAAGCGCTACCCGTTCGAGATAAGCTCTACAGACACGGCTCGAGAAACATGGGGCCAGCTTGCCTGAGATGCTGTCAGAGCGACGAAACCGTTCTGCACGCAGTCGTGGAGTGTTCAACAATCTCCGACCTGTGAGCTTATGTCGAACAACTGCTGTCACGTGTGGGACAAGTCGGTTTATCAGCCAAGTCTATCGTCAATATTGTCATGCCTCCTTCTTTCAAACGGGAAGGAAGAGCTATTTTCATTCACTATGGCGAAAGAATGTATCTGGTGGACGTGTCTGAAAGGATTGGAGACAAACACTTTCCTCTCTGGTCAATCTCTCATCAACTTCTTCAAGTATCACTTGAAAAAGAAAGCGATAGTAGAGAGGCAAGTTTTAAAATGTTTTTAAAAAAGATGGGTGAATGTAGCAAGGATGGCACGTATGAATGACGAAGCCACCTTGAGCATAATCCTATGAACCCGGAAATTTAAAACAGAGGGTTACCTACTTGCAAACAAATTTGGTAACATGTAACAATATTGACCGAGGTTACCGTGGTCTTTTCCGTAGGCTTTTCTTCCCACGGATAAACCTTATCTGCTTCCCCTTTACACCTTACATCATGACACTGTGATACACGATCTCTATTGATCGTTTTTTTCGTTTCTTTTCCTCTTTTTTTTCTTTTTCTGCTTTCCCTTTTACGATCCCCTTTGATCGAAAACCTACCCCCCCCTTTATGTTGTTTTCTCTCCCCCCCCAAAAGAAAAGCTCTACTTTGTAATCTGTCCCGTCTGTGTGCAGCCCTGTGTGGCTAATAAAGAAACATATCTATCTATCTATCTATCTATCATTACAAAATGAAGAACTCGTCATGGTCCCATACTACATGGGACAAAGAGTAAGATAAAAATAATGAATGTTCCACCCGAAATCCAACCAAAATGGATAACATTGGCGATATGTTATCATTTAAAATCGATCAACATATTAGAAATCGCCGTTGTTAAAAATGATAATTGGAGTGGGAAATCGATAGAAGTCACTATTCAAATCGATGAGTCTTCTATCGAGAATTTACCAAATATTATATATTTAGAGAATGGACAAAGCCTATATGTGGTGGCGGAGGCGAAAAAAACTATGTTGTTACCTCTGTGGCAGCCCAGACCACTTAATTGCAAAGTGCGTTTTGGTACAGAAAAAAACAATAAAATTTGCAAACAAAACAGAAAACAAATAAAAAACAACCTTTGCTACCAACACCACCAAACCCACAACTGATGCAAGAATTTTATAGAAATATGGAACAACGCCAAGAACAACAACAAACTAGCAAACAAACCCCAACAACATCACCAATAAGAGAAACAGCACCACCACAATTATCGTTGACGTCGCAACCAAATAAAGAAGCAAAACCACAACCAACATCAAAAGACAGACCAACACCAGCACCAAGGACGACAACTAACAAAACAAATGACAATGACGAGAAGACAAATTCTACCCCTAATACCACAACAACACAAACACCGCACAAAACAACAACACTTTATACAAACATGCATATTGATGCAAATGCTTTGCTTTTACCCCCTTCTGATTCGTCAGACTTTTCGTCTAACGACGAAAGTTCGACAGAATGGCAAATAGCCACAGGGGGTAAAAGGAAAAAAAAAACCCACCAAACAAGCAAGTAAAGTAGGGATATATTTAACTCCTGACAGCTCCTTACACAAACCATCAATGACCCCACAAAAACACACACACAACTAACAGCAATAGACACAGAAAAAAAAACTAAAGGAATACATTGCATCTAACACAAACATTTGTGAAGATGACTTTAAAGTGAAAAATCATCCACGCACTACACCACCGACACACATAAAAATACTACACATCACACAAACGTAGCACTACACACTCAAAACCATCTTTCCAAATGCGGTCGGGGAGTTTCAAAAGTATCTATCGAAAAAGCTTTATAAACACCTCCTCAAAGACATTTCAAAAGAAGAGGAAAAAAACTCAAACTTTCGAAATGAGTAAGTAACCTTTCCTCTCGTCTCTTTCAATGTTTGTGAAACATCAATTATGCTTAAATTAGGTTGTGTGAATGTGCGTGGCTTGGCATCGGCTTGGAAACAAGGTTACCTTCTAAATGACATCAAGTCACTGAACGTTGATATAGTAGCTATCAGTGAAACCAGACACAGTAAGCCGCAGGCCCTCGTGTCCATGTTTGGCGGTCAATTCGACATTTATTTTTCTTCCTGTCTGCCAAACATGGGTGGTGGTGGTATCGCGGTGCTTTTTCTAAAGTGTCTAAATGTAAAAGTAAGACCAATATTCCTAGACCCGGAGGGTAGGCTGGTTGTCTTGGATGTGGATGGCAGAAATGGGTGTGCATTCCGTCTGATGGCAGTTTATGCACCGTCCTTAACGGGTCGGGCGGATTTCTTCAGACGTCTAGAGGTTTTCTTGGGTACGTCTAGACCTTTACTGTTAGTAGGGGATTGGAACGCTACCTTGGACACGCATCCAGACTATGTGGGAATGGATAGGAATAGAAGGGGATGTAAGTGCCTCAAAGACCTGCTCAGACGTTTCCATTTGTCTGACAGGTTCCGACTCGACCATCCGAATGTGCCAACGTGGACTTGGACAAACCGTGTCGGATCGTCGAGATCTTATCTAGATAGAATTCTATGCAGGATAGAGGATAGGGATAGTGTAGGATGTCCACAATTTAAAATAGTCATTTACACAGGTCACAAATTTGTGACGTGTATGCTCGACTTAGATAAGACACATAGACAGAGTCCCAGTTACTGGAAACTGAACACGTCGCTCTTAGTGCTACAGGTTTACAGGAACCGGATTAGCGAGTTAATTAAGAGGGCGTTGGCGGGAGCCATCGTTAACAACTGCTGGTGGTTTGCCCTGAAAATGGCAATAAAATCGGAATCAATTAGGTTTAGCAAGGAATTAGCGATAGATCGAAATAGAATAGAGGGAGACTTAGTTAAGAAACTAGAAGAGGCAGCGCAACCAAGGTGCTGGCTGCGAGGATGGCCCTCGACCAACACCTCAACGCCAAACACGAAGGTTGCGTCGTCAGAGCTAAAATGCGTGCCTTAAGGAACAAAGGGATCGAAGCTGCGCGAGAGGCCCGAGAGGTCTCTAATAGATCAACATGGATGCAGTTTACCCGAAAGGATGTGTGAGGCCTTTCAACAGCACTTTGCTCGACTGTTTGGTGCGAGTGGTGGGTCGGAACGCAGGATGAATTTCAGTGCCTACCTGACCGACCTGCCGCGGCTCTCGGCAAGAGAAGCGGAGTGTTGTGAGAGTCCCATCACAGCTGCCGACATACGGGATGCGATGGCGGGCTGCGCGAGGGATAAGTCGCCTGGTTTGGATGGTATACCCTACGAGCTGTATTGTCAAATGCCAGACTTGTTTGGCGACCTCTTGGCATCTGTCTACTGCAACTGGCAACAAAACGGGAGAATCCCCGGTTTTGTGAGCCGAGGTGCAGTGATGTTGCTGAAGAAAGACCCAAACAAGGGGAAATTTATAGATAATTTCAGGCCCATCACCCTGCTCAACGCAGATTTGAAAATTTTAGCCAAAGTAATAGCCGAGAGGTTGGCGCTTGTCATTGGTAAACTGGTCGACAAGGCGCAAGCATGCGCCATGCCAGGCAGAACCATGCGTGACAACCTCCATCTGATGCGCTACATCTTGGACAGGCATTCCAGAGAGGGGGGGATTTGAAGGTGAAGGGGAGGAAAGGGAGGAAGGAATATTGAACATTCCAGAGAGGGGGATTTGAAGGTAAAGCGGAGGAACGGGCGGAAGGAATATTGAACATTCCAGAGAGGGGGATTTGAAGGTGAATGGGAGGAAAGGGAGGAAGGAATATTGAACATTCCAGAGAGGGGGATTTGAAGGTAAAGGAAGGAAAGGGAGGAAGGAATATTGAACATTCCAGAGATGGGGATTTGAAGGTGAAGGGGAGGAAAGGGAGGAAGGAATATTGAACATTCCAGAGAGGGGGATTTGAAGGTAAAGGGGAGGAACGGGCTGAAGGAATATTGAACATTCCAGAGAGGGGGAGTTGAAGGTAAAGGGGAGGACAGAGAGGAAGGAAATTGAACATTCCAGAGAGGGGGATTTGAAGGTAAAGTCGAGGTAAGGGAGGAAGGAATATTGAACATTCCAGAGAGGGGGATTTGAAGGTGAAGGGGAGGAAAGGGAAGAAGGAATATTGAACATTCCAGAGAGAGGAATTTGAAGGTAAAGGAGGGAGGAATGGGCGGAAGGAATATTGAACATTCCAGAGAGGGGGATTTGAAGGTAAAGGGGAGGAACGGGCGGAAGGAATATTGAA
The DNA here is from genome assembly GCF_006345805.1 of Octopus sinensis. Classification (NCBI taxonomy): domain Eukaryota; kingdom Metazoa; phylum Mollusca; class Cephalopoda; order Octopoda; family Octopodidae; genus Octopus; species Octopus sinensis. Next base: position 65,134,429 of record NC_043001.1, read on the forward strand.
CATTCCAGAGAGGAGGATTTGAAGGTGAAGGGGAGGAAGGAATATTGAACATTCCAGAGAGGGGGATTTGAAGGTAAAGGGGAGGAAAGGGCGGAAGGAATATTGAACATTTCAGAGGGGTATTTGAAGGTAAAGGGGAGGAACGGGCGGAAGGAATATTGAACATTCCAGAGAGGGGGATTTGAAGGTAAAGGGGAGGAACGGGCAGAAGGAATATTGAACATTCCAGAGAGGGGGATTTGAAGGTGAAGGGGTGGAAAGGGAGGAAGGAATATTGAACATTCCAAAGAGGGGGATTTGAAGGTGAATGGGAGGAAAGGGAGGAAGGAATATTGAACATTCCAGAGAGAGGAATTTGAAGGTAAAGAGCAGGAACGGGCGGAAGGAATATTGAACATTAGAGAGGGGGATTTGAAGGTAAAGGGGAGGAAAGGGAGGAAGGAATATTGAACATTTCAGAGAGGGGGATTTGAAGGTAAAGGGGAGGAACCGGCGGAAGGAATATTGAACATTCCAGAGAGGGGGATTTGAAGGTAAAGACAAGGAACGGGCAGAAGGAATAGTGAACATTCCAGAGAGGGGGATTTGAAGGTGAAAGGGAGGAAGGAATATTGAACATTCCAGAGAGGGGGATTTGAAGGTGAATGGGAGAAAAGGGAGGAAGGAATATTGAACATTCCAGAGAGAGGAATTTGAAGGTGAAGGGGAGGAAGGGGAGGAAAGGGAAGAAGGAATATTGAACATTCCAGAGAGGGGGATTTGAAGGTAAAGGGGAGGAACGGGCGGAAGGAATATTGAACATTCCAGAGAGGGGGATTTGAAGGTAAAGGGGAGGAACGGGCGGAAGGAATATTGAACATTCCAGAGAGGAGGATTTGAAGGTGAAGGGGAGGAAGGAATATTGAACATTCCAGAGAGGGGGATTTGAAGGTAAAGGGGAGGAAAGGGCGGAAGGAATATTGAACATTTCAGAGGGGTATTTGAAGGTAAAGGGGAGGAACCGGCGGAAGGAATATTGAACATTCCAGAGAGGGGGATTTGAAGGTAAAGGGGAGGAACGGGCAGAAGGAATATTGAACATTCCAGAGAGGGGGATTTGAAGGTGAAGGGGTGGAAAGGGAGGAAGGAATATTGAACATTCCAAAGAGGGGGATTTGAAGGTGAATGGGAGGAAAGGGAGGAAGGAATATTGAACATTCCAGAGAGAGGAATTTGAAGGTAAAGAGCAGGAACGGGCGGAAGGAATATTGAACATTAGAGAGGGGGATTTGAAGGTAAAGGGGAGGAAAGGGAGGAAGGAATATTGAACATTTCAGAGAGGGGGATTTGAAGGTAAAGGGGAGGAACCGGCGGAAGGAATATTGAACATTCCAGAGAGGGGGATTTGAAGGTAAAGACAAGGAACGGGCAGAAGGAATAGTGAACATTCCAGAGAGGGGGATTTGAAGGTGAAAGGGAGGAAGGAATATTGAACATTCCAGAGAGGGGGATTTGAAGGTGAATGGGAGAAAAGGGAGGAAGGAATATTGAACATTCCAGAGAGAGGAATTTGAAGGTAAAGGGGAGGAACTGGCGGAAGGAATATTGAACATTCCAGAGAGGGGGATTTGAAGGTAAAGGGGAGGAACGGGCTGAAGGAATATTGAACATTCCAGAGAGGGGGATTTGAAGGTGAATGGGAGGAAAGGGAGGAAGGAATATTGAACATTCCAGAGAGGGGGATTTGAAGGTGAATGGGAGGAAAGGGAGGAAGGAATATTGAACATTCCAGAGAGGGTGATTTGAAGGTAAAGGGGAGGAAAGGGAGGAAGGAATATTGAACATTCCAGAGAGGGGATTTGAAAGTGAAGGGGAGGAAAGGGAGGAAGGAATATTGAACATTCGAGAGAGGGTGATTCGAAGGTGAATGGGAGGAACGGGCGGAAGGTATATTGAACATTCCAGAGAGGGGTATTTGAAGGTGAAGGCGAGGAAAGGGAGGAAGGTATAGTGAACATTCCAGAGAGGGGAATCAGTTGTTGTATAGGAGGAAAGGGTGGAAGGAATATTGAACATTCCAGAGAGGGTGATTTGAAGGTAAAGGGGAGGAAAGGGAGGAAGGAATATTGAACATTCCAGAGAGGGGGATTTGAAAGTGAAGGGGAGGAAATGGAGGAAGGAATATTGAACATTCGAGAGAGGGTGATTCGAAGGTAAAGGGAGGAAGGAATATTGAACATTCCAGAGAGGGGGATTTGAAGGTGAAGGGGAGGTAAGGGAGGAAGGAATATTGAACATTCCAGAGAGCGGGATTTGAAGGTGAATAGGATGAACGGGCGGAAGGTATATTGAACATTCCAGAGAGTGGTATTTGAAGGTGAAGGGGAGGAAAGGGAGGAAGGAATATTGAACATTCCAGAGAGGGGGATTTGAAGGTGAATGGGAGGAACGGGCGGAAGGTATATTGAACATTCCAGAGAGGGGGATTTGAAGGTGAAGGGGAGGAAAGGGAGGAAGGTATAGTGAACATTCCAGAGAGGGGGATCAGAAGGTGAATAGGAGGAAAGGGTGGAAGGAATATTGAACATTCCAGAGAGAGGAATTTGAAGGTGAAGGGGAGGAAGGGGAGGAAGGAATATTGAACATTCCAGAGAAGGTGAATGGGAGGAACAGGCTGAAGGTATATTGAACATTCCAGAGAGGGGTATTTGAAGGTGAAGGGGAGGATCGGGCGGAAGGAATATTGAACATTCCAGAGAGGGGGATTTGAAGGTGAAGGGGAGGAACGGGTGGAAGGAATATTGAACATTCCAGAGAGGGGGATTTAAAGATGAAGGGGATGAAAGGGAGGAAGGAATATTGAACATTCCAGAGAGGGGGATTTGAAGGTGAAGGGGAGGAAGTGGAGGAAGGAGTATTGAACATTCCAGAGAGGGGGATTTGAGAGGTGAAGGGGAGGAAGGGTAGGAAGGAATATTGAACATTCCAGAGAGGTGTATTTGAAGGTGAATGGGAGAAAAGGGAGGAAGGAATATTGAACATTCCAGAGAGGGGGATTTGAAGGTGAATGGGAGGAACGGGCGGAAGGAATATTGAACATTCCAGAGAGGGGGATTTGAAGGTGAATGGGAGGAACGGGCGGAAGGAATATTGAACGTTCCAGAGAGGGGGATTTGAAGGTGAATGGGAGGAACGGGCGGAAGGAATATTGAACATTCCAGAGAGGGGGATTTGAAGGTGAAGGGGAGGAACTGGCAGAAGGAATATTGAACATTCCAGAGAGGGGGATTTGGTGCTGATAAATTTGGATCAGTCTAAAGCTTTAGATAGGGTCGACCGTCGGTACTTGGCGGCCGTCCTCAGGGCGGCTGGCTTCGGTCCCGTCTTCCGCGGTTGGATCGCTGCCTTGTATAGCGGCATCCGATCGGTAAGTCGGGTGAAGGGTCGCCTGTAGAAACCGTTTGACATCACGTGTTCGGTCCGTCAGGGATTTCCACTGTTGGCGCGTCTGTATATATTGACTCTCGAGCCGCTACTGCGGAAGCTGGCAACACTGAGGGGCATCCCACGGGAACTGGGTTGCGGGACGAGCGTGTCGGCATATGCGGATGATGTCACCTTCATAGTGTCGAGCGAAAAGCACATCCAGATGATAGGCGAGACACTAAAAGAATACGAAACGGTGACGGGAGCGAAAATTAACCCGGAAAAGTCAGTGGGTTTGCTACTTGGCACCTGAAGAAGGAAGCCCATACCATCCAACTGTGACTCAGTAGTGGGACGCTGGACAGACGAGCCGGTTAAATTGCTCGGGGTCTGGTTCAGTCCGGACCTCCAAATGGATAAGAACTGGGACAAGATCACGAGTAGAGTGGTCGCTCTCAGCCAAACATGGGCTGAGAGAAAGCTGCCTCTAAAAGGTCGGGCGGAGGTGGCTAATGCGTATATCGCATCAATCATCGATTACCACCTGACCGTCGTGCCTTGTTCCGATGCTACCATCATGAAACTGGAACGCATACTCTTCCGCTTCCTGTGGAAGGTTGGCGTTCCGATGGTGATGCGATCCATTTGTTGTCAACATCTGTTAAATGGAGGACTGAGCATGCCGTGGTTAATGATGCGCAGGCATGCGCTGACACTGCGACATCTCTGGAACTTCATCGATGACGGTGAACAGGTGTAGGCGCCGTTTGTGAGACGCGCCTTCCCGCAGCTCGTCTCACTGACCGAACTGCAAACGTGGATCAAAAAGAGACCGAAACTGCCGTCCAGGATCAAACTTGTGCAACTTACAAACGACCAAAGCGTTCTAAAGAGGACTAGTAGAGAGGAGGTCTGACGACACACTCGGGGCAAACCTGGGAGTCGACGAGAAATTCCTAACTCGCCTTTTCAGGACGACGTTTGGGCCGGGGCCTATGGATAACTTCCAGAGATCCCCGGCTTGGCAATGCTATCGGGACGCACTACCTGTTCGAGAGAAAAGCTACAGACACGGTTCGAAAACCACTGGACCGACCTGCCCGAGATGCGATCAGAACGACGAAACCGTTCTGCACGCACTCGTGCAGTGTCCAGATATTTCAGAGCTGTGGACCTTCATCGAACAGCTGTTGTCGCGTGTAGGATGAGCCCGCTTATCGGTCGAGTCTATCGTGAATATTGTTCCGCCACCTTCCTGTAAATGGGAAGGAAAAACAGTTTTTGTAACACTGATAGCTATGGCGAAAGAATGTGTGTGGTGGACACGTTTGAAAGGCCTACAAACAAACACTTTCCTCTCTGGTGTTTATTGCACCCGAGCATCTGCCACATACAAAAGCTTCCCAGTTAGCCTTCCTTTGATCTTACTACACCTCTTATGTGTCCATAGCTTACACTGGGTACATCTTATAGAGTTTCTACCTACACCTCTACTACAGATCGAGCAGGGCCATCTACCCGAAGGGATTTGTGGTTTGCCTGCCTTACTACTTATTAGGACTTTGGTTTTAGCTATGTTGACACTAAGGCCCTTTGATTCTAATCCTTGTTTTCACACTTGAAACTTCTCCTCTTGTTCTGATAGTGACTCAGCAATTAGAGCAAGGTCATCAGCATAGTGGAGCTCCCAGGGGCATCCTGTCTTGAATTCCTCTGTTATTACCTGGAGGACTATGATAAATAGGAGGGAGCTGAGGGCTGAACCTTGGTGGACCCCTACCTCTACCCTGAATTCTTCGGTATACTCGTTGCCAACCCTCACCTTACTGGCAGCATCCCTGTACATGGCTTGCACAGCTTGAACTAGGAAAGGGTCTGCTTAGCATAGTTTAAACGAGACGGCAAATGTTGATAATAGTAAAATAGACTTGAAAAATCTGAGAGTTCTCCGCCAGACATTCTAAGACAGAATTTAGGGGATAAATAAGTAACGGTGTGATAACTTTAATAGCTGAATGAGTCGATGAACATGTTGTTAAGTTATCTTAAGGGAACAGCAAGGAAGACAAGCCTATTTGAAAACTATATTTACATGATGGCATGTTACTGAACTGGAAAGAATAATGAACAGAGCTAATAGCGGAGGGGTTTATGATCTGTGCTGAAATAGTAAGGTGGATGAAACGAGGTTGAAAAGATGGAAAAATTCTTAACTGGACATCAAGGATCTGTTATTCTTCGGCAGGAGGTTGGAAGTGTGTGGGCTAGTTTATATAGAGCAAAGCAAGTGGTAATCGAAAGAGGGAGACATAGTGAAAGCACGGAGAGAGAGAGAAACAGACAGAGTAAGATAGAGAGAGAGAGAGAAAGAAGGGGGGAAGTGGTCAAGAACACGTGGGAGGAAATAGTGCCTCGAACTAGGAAGGGGTCTGCTTAGCATAGTTTAAACGATACAGCAAATGTTGATAATAGTAAAATAGACTTGATTAAATGGTATTTACTGGTATTAATAAAGGAAAATTGAGGTTAAAAAATATGTTAAAATTATATATTAAATATTAACAATTTTAGTCTATGCAGATTTTTAAAAATTATTTTAAATAGTGAATATACCAGCATAGCTTTATAAAAGCTGAGTATGATATTTATAGACTTAGAGTAATTTTGTAAATAAATAAATAAGAGCTAGTTTTAAAAATAAAATAAAATAAATAATCATTGGTAGAACATTATAGAAAACGGTAAAATGGTTTGTGGAAGCAAGGATTAGAATCGAAGGGCCTTAGAATCAACCTAGCCAAAACCAAAGTCCTAATAAGTAGGAAGGTAGACCAATCACAAACGACTTCAGGTAGATGGCCCTGCTTGATCTGTAGAAAAGGTGTAGGTAGAAACTCTATAAGATGCACCAAGTGTAAGCTATGGACACATAAGAGGTGCAGCAATGTCAAAGGAAGGCTAACTAGGAAAATAGTTTTTGTTTGTGGCAGATGCTGAAAATGTGCAGAGACCAACTTCTACCACATTCCAGGGAGAAAAACTAGAAGTAGTTGATAGCTTCCGCTACCTTGGTGGTCAAGTTAGTAGCGGGGGCGGGTGTGCTGAAAGTGTAACTGCTAGAGTAAGAATAGCCTGGGCAAAGTTCAGAGAGCTCTTACCCCTGCTGGTGACAAAAGGCCTCTCGCTCAGAGTAAAAGGCAGACTGTATGATGCATGTGTACGAACATGGTAGTGAAACATGGGCTGTGACTGCTGAGGATATGCGTAAGCTCGCAAGAAATGAAGCCAGTATTCTCCGATGGATGTGTAATGTCAGTGTTCATACTCGACAGAGTGTAAGTACCTTGAGAGAAAAGTTGGACTTAAGAAGCATCAATTGTGGTGTGCAAGAGAGACGTTTGCGCTGGTATGGTCATGTGGTGAGAATGGATGAAGATAGCTGTCTGCAAAAGTGCCACACCCTAGCATTTGAGGAAACCTGTGGGGACTAGGTGTGACCCAGTGATAATAAAAAGACTGAAAGGAGGTCTGCAACCAAATAACTTTACTCAACACTTTGCAACTGAATCAGTGGAGGCAAAGGTGCCTCTCATTTACTTGACAATTTATGCACCACATTGCAGAAATCACAATGTAAGTATATCTCAAAGCAAACTCGTACACTGGTGTACCATTGAATTACAAATAATGCTCATCTTTTAGGCTCGGGTGACCCTACAGCTTCCAAGAGTACAACTGTATTCGGTTTTGCTTAGATAAAATGACAAAATTGTGGGTGTTAAGTCCCCACTTGTAAGAAGATGAAATTTTATAAATATTACTTCATTTGTGCCTAATATCTATGGTTAAAATTTCCTCAACAGCAAAAATATATGAATTGTCATGGGGGTTATGGCCCCTATGCATAGAATATAATTTCCAAATTTTGTAAAGATCAATTCACTACTTTTGACCTAGTTTTGAATCATAAAAGAAATGACTAAAATTTGGGAGTTAAGGCCCCCATTAGGGTGTCTTAGAATCCTCATATGAATTGGAAACTATGAGAATACTTCTTCATGTGTGTTAATTACCCATGGTTGAAATTTATGAACACACGAACACACATTAAGACATTGACTTTGATATAATAGATATGAATATGGAGATATACATACATGTGTGTGTGTTTTGAGAAAATTTGGTTTAAATGTTTGTCAACTCAGCACCGTCCATTGGACAGGGGGCGTTTTGCTTGTGTACACACACACAAACAGACACACACACACACAAACAGACACACACACACACAAAGATAAATTGGTAGATACAACTGAGTGGGCAAACAAAAATGAGACACAGCCTAGTGCTTTTTTAATGTCGATAAGCCTAGTACTTATTCTATTAGTTTCTTCTTGTGAAACCAGTAAGTTATGGGGATGTAAATAAACGAACAACAGTTGTGAAGCAGTGATGTGGGTGAAACACAGAGAGAAAGACACACACATACACTTGCATATAGACATACATATATATACAATTGATTTCTTTCAGTTTCTGACTACGAAATCCATATATATATATGTGTGTGTGTGTGTGCACACACACACAAAGATAAATTGATAGATACAACTGAGTGGGCAAACAAAAATATGAGATACTGCCTAGTACTGTTTTTTATTTTGATAAGCCTGGTACTTATTCTATCAGTTTCTTTCTTGTGAAACCAGTAAGTTATGGAGATGTAAATAAATTAACAGCAGTTGTGAAGCAGTGATGAGGGAGAAACACAAACACACACACATAGACTTACATATATACATATATATACAATTGGTTTCTTTCAGTTTCTGTCTACAAAATCCACTGACAAGGCTTTGGTTGGTCTGAGGCTATAGCAGAAGACACATGCCAAGTCATCACACAGTAGGACTGAACTGAGGACCATGTGTTTTGGAACCAGGTTTGTTACCACACAGTCACATCTGCACCTATGTATGTATGTGTGTGTGTATGGGTGTATATATGTATGCATGTATATATGTGTATATATATGTGTATATATTACATGTACATCTCTCTCTCTATATATATACATCTACACCTATACATGTATACATATACATCTATAGAAATACATCTATACTGATACATCTATACATATACATGTATACATAGACATCTCTATATATACATGTATATATATATATCAATATATATACATGTATATATATAATATATATATATATATATATATATATATATATATATTGGTAAAACGGTAAGATAACAAAAGAAAGAAAGAGGAATTTATCAATACAATAATATGTTACATTACTCAATAGTCAAGATAAAACTCTGAGTTTCAGATGCCGAAGTGGGAATCCACGACATCTCTTCGGTTATCTTTTCGGATTCCCACTTCGGCATCTGAAACTCAGAGTTTTATCTTGACTATTGAGTAATGTAACTATTATTGTATAGATATATATATACACACACACATCTATATAATATATATATATATATATATATACATATATATATATATATATATAAAATAGTAAAAAGTGAAAAAACTACAGAAGGCTTGTTTTATAAGGTTAAAGAATATATTTGAGTCATTATGTTGGAAGAATGTTATAAAATTTTTTCATACAGTAACATAGTTTTTGAAGAAATTACCGGTTTCGTGTTAACTTTTCAAATTTCTCAAGTGTCTTTACCTACATCATGTTATGTCTTCGTTATGAAGTGCAAAGAAGAGTTCCCGGTAGGGGGGGGTAATGAGCGATTTCTTCCGGTATAAGGGAGATAATCGCTTTATATTTCTTTTCCCTTTATTTAATGGGGTGAGTTTCTCTGCATAAGAATGTTAGAGTGGTTAAGTTTGGGTTTATATTTTTCAATGAAGAATGTTTCCTTGTTTAATCTAATTTGTGTTGGTGTTCCAATAGCACATTGATAGAATGGAAAGATTAAAAATTGTGGTAGTAGTTGCTTTGCGCATTTCTCAATATGCTCACTAAAGGGTATCATTCTGTATTCTGGGAATGCAATCTGTTGTCGATGCAGTGTGCATCTACGTCTGAGTGATAGTCCCGTGGACCCCACGTAGTTTTGGTGGCAGCCCAAGCACCTTATGACATAAATAATGTTTTCAGAAGCACTAGTAAAATTAGATTTGATCTTGAATTTTTATCCCTCTTTGAAAAGGAATTCTGATCCTTCTAGAAGGTTTGGGCATGTTGCGCAGTTTGGTCTACCACATTTTTCTACTTTTGCATCCGTAGTTTCAGAAAAACAATTTTGCCTTTGTGAGAATCTTTTTAAGTGATTTAGGTTGTTTGTAGCTTTTAATGATTTTATGTATGTTTAGAATTTCCTTTAATATGGGGTCCTTATGAAGTATTGGCAAATTCTGGGTGATGATGGTGAAGGCTTCTTTGTTTCTGGGGTTGTATGTGGATATGTAAGGCAGTATTTTCGGGGAAGGTGTGTTGTTGTGTTGAACTTTTCTCAAAGTTTCTATGTCAATTTCTGATCCCATCCTCTATGAGTTGAGCTGGGTAGTGTCTGTCAATTAGGGTGTTTTTGAGTTCTTGTAGTCTAAAGTTTCTGGTATTTTGTTCTGACACTATTGTGCATATCCTTCTTGCAAGGTTGAAAGGGATGTTTGTTTTAATGTGTCTTGGGTGGCATGAATCAAAAAGTAGGTATTGTTTAGCGTCTGTGGCTTTGTAAAAAATGTCTGTTTCTATTTTAAGGTTAATTTTTTTAATTAGTATATCTAAGAATGGAAGCACCTTTTGGTTGTATTCCATTGTGAACTGTATATTTGGGTTGATGCTGTTCAATAGGTTTTTGAATTTTAGGAGTTTATCTGTGTTTTCATTCCAGAGTATAAAACAATCGTCCAGGAATCTTTTCCAATTCTCTTTTATGTATTGAGAGAGGGGGTTTCCAAAGGTCGATAAAGATTCCTGGTATACAATTATTTCCAGGTAGCCCATTGTTAGGTTCACAATGACTGGTGCTGCCCTTGTACCCATAGCAATTCCGGATTTTTGACGGTAAAATGTATTGTCAAACATGAAGTAGTTAATATGTAGGATGAATTCAACCGATTTAATAATGAATTCTTTACTGATCCTTTTTGGTATTTCTTCCGGAAATTGGTCCAGCCAGAACTGTATTGCCTCTAGTCCATAATTATGAGGTATACTGGTATATAAATTAACTACATCAAATGAAACCATGATTGTTTCTTCCTTGACTTTTTTTGGAAGGTGGTTTAACATATCCAAGTCATCTCTGATATGACTATCGATATGTTTAAGGTAGGGTTTCAGGAGGATGTCCATAAATAGACTTAATCTGTGTTTTTCACAGGTTGGGCCAGCTACAATGGATCGTAGTTTTAGGTCCCCCGGGTTAGGTGTGTGTATGTATGTCTTTGGTGATTTTTTAAAGGTTTCATTTATAATTTGGCTTTTATGTATTTTTGGCAGACCATTTAAAGTTTTCTAGAAAGTCAATCTTTTTGGTTGTTAGTTCCTTTTCATGGGTTTTAATTAGTGAAGACAGAGATTTCATTATTTTTCGCGAGATGACTTGGATATGTTAAACCACCTTCCAAAAAAAGTCAAGGAAGAAACAATCATGGTTTCATTTGATGTAGTTGATGGTTTCATGACAGAATACTTAAGATTAGATTAGTGCTCCATCATGGGTTAGCAACCATTATCTCTGTGTATGCCCCTCAGCCAGGGCTACCAGATGGACAGAAAGACCGATTCTATGATACCCTCTTGCAGACTACCACGTTGACGAATGACAGGGACCTTCTCTTTGTGGCTGGCGACTTCAATGGACATGTTGGACAACATGTCGGGGTCTTCCATGGTATACATGGAGGCTATGGTTTTGGCTCTCACAATGAGGAGGGAACCAGGCTGCTGGAGTTCTGTGGCACAAATGATCTTATAGTTTGCAATACTAACTTCAGAAAACCTGCCAGCCACCTAGTCACCTACCGCTCTGGCAGACACACTAGTCAGATCGACTACATCCTCACCAGAAAAAGGGAAAGATGGCTGCTTATGAATGCCAAAACCTTCCCAGGTGAAGAATGTATCCCATAACATAGACTAGTAGTTAGCGACTTCAGGATCAGGGCTAAATGGATACCCAGAAGATGACCAGCAAGGAGAAGAAGGGTCTGGAGACATAAAGATCCTGCAAATGGACAGAGATTTAGAGACATATTACTTGAAGCCTTTGACAAAATAGAAGGGGATATAGCTTCACATGAAGACAACTGGAGGTTTCTATGGGACAACCTGCTGAGAGCCACTGACCAGATCTGTGGATGGTGCAAAGTCACCTCTCGACCCAAAATAACGTGGTGGTAGAACAATGTTGTTGACAGGGCTATTAGACAAAAGAAACAGGCTTGGAAGGACTGGAAGAACGGTGGTAGCAGGAAAGTGTATCAGACTGCCAGAAGGGAAGCTAGGATGCAGGTTTATTTAGCCAGAGGGGAAGCAGATAAGAAAAAATTTGCCAATGTTCTGTATCATGAGGATCAAAGACTTGAGGTATTTCGTGTTGCAAGACAGTGTATGAGAGAGAATCGTGATGTGGTAGGAGAGAAATGTGTTGGCATGGATGATGGTTTACTTGTGCTGAATGAGGATGCAAAGAGAGAGGTTTGGAGACGCCACTATGAAAGGTTGCTGAATAAAGAAAATGAATGGGAGATAGAGAGTCTGCCAAATGTCGACCCAACAGAGGGACCAGCTATCCGAGTTGACAGTTCCTTGGTAGATAAGGCAATTAGAAGCATGAAGACAGGGAAAGCCCCAGGCCCATCAGGAATTACTGCAGAGATGCTCAAAATATCTGACAGTGTCAGCTATAGCCTAGTCACCCGTATAGTTAACCAGTTGATACACGAAGGAGTCATACTCAATGACTGGTGTAGCAGCATAATAGTCAACTGCTACAAAGGTAAAGGTGATGCTTTAGATACAAATAATTACAGAGGTATCAAGCTGTTGGATCAGGTAATGAAGGTTATGGAGAGGGTCATAGCCCAACTGATTAGGGAGAGAGTCAGCTTGGGTGAGATGCAGTTTTGGTTTCGTGCCAGGGAAAAGCACCACTGATGCTATATTTCTGATTAGACAGCTGCAGGAGAAATACCTAGCTGAAGATAAGCCCCTGTACCTGGTTTTCGTTGACATGGAGAAAGCCTTTGACAGGGTCCCCCGATCCCTTATCTGGTGATCAATGAGGAAACTAGGGATAAATGAATGGTTAGTTAGAGCTGTGAAAACCATGTACAGGGACGCTGTAAGTAAGGTGAGGGTTGGCAATGAGTACACAGGGTAAAGGTAGGGGTCCACCAAGGTTCAGTCCTCAGCTCCCTCCTATTTATCATAGTCCTCCAGGCAATAATGGAGGAATTCAAGACAGGATGCCCCTGGGAGCTCCACTATGCTGATGATCTTGCTCTAATTGCTGAGTCACTATCAGAACTAGAGGAGAAGTTTCAAGTGTGGAAACAAGGATTAGAATCGAAGGGCCTTAGAATCAACCTCGATAAAACCAAAGTCCTAATATGTAGGAAGGCAGGCAAACCACAAATCCCTTCAGGTAGATGGCCCTGCTCAATCTGTAGTAGAGGCATAAGTAGAAACTCTATAAGATGTACCCAGTGTAAGCTATGGACACATAAGAGGTGTAGTAAGATCAAAGGAAGGCTAACTAGGAAGATAGCTTTTGTATGTGGCAGATGCTCGAGAGCAATAAACACTGAAAATGCTCAGAGACCAACCTCCGCCACATTCCAGGGAGAAAAACTAGAAGTAGTTGATAGCTTCCGTTACCTAGGTGACCAAGTCAGTAGCGGAGGTGGATGCACTGAAAGTGTAGCTGCTAGAATAAGAATAGCTTAGGCAAAGTTGAGAGAGCTCTTTCCTCTGCTGGCAACAAAGGGCCTCTCGCTCAGAGTAAAAGATAGACTGTATGATGCATATGTACGAACAGCCATGCCACATAGCAGTGAAACATGGGCTGTGACTGCTGAGGACATGCGTAAGCTCAGAAGGAATGAAGCCAATATGATTCGATGGATGTGTAATGTCAGTGTGCATACTCGACAGAGTGTAGGTACCTTGAGAGAAAAGTTGGACTTGAAAAGCATCAGATGTGGTGTGCAAGAGAGATGACTGTGCTGGTATGGTCATGTGGTGAGAATGGAGGAGGATGGCTGTGTGAAAAAGTGCCACACCCTAGCAGTTGAGGGAACCTGTGGAAGAAGTAGACCCAGGAAGACCTGGGATGAAGTGGTGAAGCACAACCTTCGAACATTAGGCCTCATCAAGGAAATGAATAGCAACCGAGACTTTTGGAAATATGCTGTGCTTGAGAAGACCCAGCGAGACAAATGAGACCATAACCTGTGGCCCATGCCAGGAGCGTAACCAGCCCACTTATGTGTACCTTTTCCTTCCTTGGACACTAAATTCTGCTGTTGGGGCAAGTGAAATCAAAATCAAAATCACATTCGATGACTGGCATCCGTACTAGCGGGGTGCAAAGAGTACCATGCGAGCGTGATCATTGACAGAGCAGCTAACCAGCTTCCATGCCAGTGGCACATAAAAGGCACCATTCGAGTGTGATCATTACCAGCATCGCCTTACTGGCACTTGTGCCCGTGCTAGTATGGTGCCAAAAGCACTATCTGAGCGTGATCATTGCCAGAGCAGCCAACTGGCTTCCATGTCAGTGGCACATAAAAGGGCACCATTCGAGCGTGACCTGTGCTGGTGGCATGTGTAAAACGATCCGAGCGAGGTCGTTGCCAGTACCGCCTGACTGGCCCCCATGCTGTTGGCACGTAAAAAGCACCCACTACACTCTCAGAGTGGTTGGCGTTAGGAAGGGCATCCAGCTGTAGAAACCCTGCCAAATCAAGATTGGAGCCTGGTGCAGCCATCTGGTTTGCCATCCCTCAGTCAAAATCGTCCAACCCATGCTAGCATGGAAAGCGGACGTTAAACGATGATGATGATGATGATGATGTAAATTCAAATTTAAAATAAGGGTGAAAAATTGAATATTAATTTGATCAATTTAAAACCAGTGGTATAGCATATTGAAAAATCTGAAGTTTCAGAAAAAATTATATTACATATATATAAGAGGGATGACCTGTAAATGAACATCCATTATGCTAGAAGAAGATCTGCTATGGTCTTACCATTCCTTTGTTAGTGGTAAGACCATAGTGGATCTTCTAGCATAATGGATGTCCACTAACAGGTCTTCCCTCTTATATGTATATATATATATACATGTATATATATATATATATATTATATATATATAATATATATATATATATATACATCTATATATATATATATACATTTGTGCAGATACACACACACACACATATATATATATATATTTAAAAAAGGAGATGTGGAACACGAGTTGTGATATATAAAAAAAGGAAATGAAGAAAATGCTGACAAAATAATTTAAGTAAGGGAGAGTGTATTTAATTAGGTGAAAGTTCTTTTTACCAGTTGCGCATTTGATAAGAGAAAAAAATCTATCAGAAAGGAACTCTATCTCTCTTAAAAAAATATCTTTTGATAAGCATAACAAATGCGCAACCGGTAAAAAGAACTTTCACCTAATTAAATACACTCTCCCTTACTTAAATTATTTTGTCAGCATTTTCTTCATTTCCTTTTTTTATATATATATATATATACACATAATATTTATATTATATATATGTATGTATATATGTATATATGTGAGATAATAGTTTCACTTTAATAGTTTTAGTATTAATGTGAAAGTATCTGACATTACAATAGAGAGATGTTATTGTTTCACTTTTGACACGTAATACTGAAATAGGAGAGAATATATGATATTGCTGTGGGCTTGCACTAGGCAAGAAGTTTAAAAAATTTTTGGCCTATGACAATTTGAATTAAATTGGTTGTGTAGTTCTCAAGTTTTAGGGATTCACACAGACAGACAGACACACATTCTCATCTTTATATATATAAATTGAGTGTGTAGGGGTGGACTCCGAGGGTTATATTGGGATGACAAACAACTTCTTTGTGCCTGAATTACAATGAAAACATATGCCCCTGATTTGTCTATGTATGATTATTTCTTGTGGGGAAACCTCAGGACATGTGTGTATAAACATAAACCCCATACATTGAACGTTTTGAAGGAAGCTATTCGTGTGGATGTATTGTGTGGATGCTGGAGAGATTGGAGGCCAACTTTTAAGAATTCCTTCAGAAATGCATAAATGAAAACAGACACCACATATTGATGTTATTATCCATACTTGAGTTCAACAGATGCTAATTCAATACGAACACATTGATGTCAATAAAATTTGTTTGCAGCTAAAATTAATGAGTTTGTGAATCTTTCAAAAGCGTCCATCCTCTCTACCCCACTCTGTATATACATTTGTGTGTGTGTATGCACACACACACATACGCGGGCGTGTGTGCACACACACACACATCACCATGCATATCTTACTCATACAGGGTCCTGTTTGTAACACAGGAACAAACATGATTATTATTGCTCCTCTTACAATACACTTTACCATTATTTAAATGAGACAGTACTTTATCAAGTTTGAGTGGCCTCCCTTGTCTTTGCTGGGTTTAGTTAAACATTGTTCAACAAAAGTCTACTTTGACTCAACACAGATATTAACTTATTAAATTAAAATTGCCATAACCACTGCATTAATTATGTTAGCACTTACTTCAAAATACATGTAATTTATTACTGAGGTTGGGGTAGTGGTCCAAAATTTATGAATGATGGTTTCAGGAAATTCAACATAGTCCTTGGTGTCTGCATCAAAAGATAAGTTGATCCAAGGGAAGATAGATAATAGCATGAAGAGCATCAGAAAAGAATGTCTCAAATCTAGAGATGATTTGTATTTGTGTTTGCTAGAGTTAAGAAATGTATAGAAAATAAGAATGAAAGAGACAGCAACAATAAAATTTAGGCACAAGCTCTCTTTATTTTTTGGACTTCTACTGTAAATTGTAAATAAATTGTCTTTGTGTGCATGTGTGTGTATATAAGCATACATACATACATACATACATACATACATACATACATACATACATACATGCATGCATGCATGCAATAAACCAATATAGTTAAACAGCTCACATTTATTCTCAACAGTATGAGTTGGTATGAGACAGCAACATTTAGGTTAACAAAAATATCATTAAGAAAAAAGGTTATGTTTTAGAAGTAGTGTTATAACATGTCACTGGTATCAAAGTTACTTTTGTGGTGTGTATATTGGATGAAAGGAAAATATTAGTGAAATCAGAAGAGTCTAAAGAAAGAAGTGAAACGGCTTATTTTAGTTGTTGCTAAGAGAAAGAAACAATTTTGGCTTCTGCTTGTGTATCTGGCCAAGTGGAGGCTGATCTCTCTTTGGCTCTAGAGACTGGTGATAAATGGTGAATGACTAGAACTTCACCTGGTCATATGTGGATCACAACAAATACACAGAGACGATGACAGAACATCATTAACCCTTTCGTTACTGAATTTATTTTGAGATGCTCTGTGTTTCTTTCAATTACTTTAAATATAACAAAGAATTTAGTAAAATAACTTAGTTATCATTCAGCTAGTGTTAGGAACATAAATTGTGACTAAGGTTTGGTGGAAGATTTTAATTCAAAACTTATGAAAACAAGGCATTTGTTACTCAAAGCCAGAGGCGGTTTCGGCCGGGTTGGTAACGAAAGGGTTAACTGGAAGGACACAGTAAAACACTACATACTATCACATCAAATGCAGAGTGTGAAAGAAAGATCTCACATATTCTACATGGCCAGCAGTGTAAAGCTTGGGAATGGTAATGGTGTTTTCATGTAGTTAATATTTTACTGTTTTCTTTTTTTTTTTCCAGTAATCATTATAGTTTGGACTGCTGCACATTATGTATTTTCTGTTGAAACATTTACCAAAACTGGTGAACCTGGGAGGCTTTTTGCCACACCCTGTCTTGGAAACTTCAAATTTCTAATCCAGAAAGGAAATGACATCAAAAAGTGGTCAACATGAATTTCTCTGACAGGAGCAACCTGAATTTATCCACATGACATGGTTCTTGGAGGAGAAAAGGAGAATTACAGGAAATAAGTAAATTTTCATTGATTTTATATTGAGAAAACGGGAAATGTTGCTGAAGACTTTGAAGTATGAAAGAAACACACCAATCTGGTGGTGGTAGAGCTCTGTCAAAGATATTCCAGCAACGACCATCTCAAATTTCTTAAAACTACATTATTCAATATGTCTCTTTTAAATTTTAAGCTAGTAAGGTGTGATTGGGGGTATTTTGGCAGTTATTTTCAGCAAGTTGAGTGTCCATATAGAGGCTTTCCATTTATGTCATATCTATTGGCAGTAATTGATACAGTAGCTGATATGTATGTATGTATGTATGTATGTATGTGTGTGTGTGTGTGTGCATGTATTATGTATGCATGCATGCTTGCAGTTATGTAGGTACGATTTGTCTTTGAGTTTAATTTAAGTCCTTGAGAAAGTTCAAGCTGGTTGCTAACAAAGTGACAAGACTTTTTGAGTTAAAAGAGTTCCTACAGTTTGTAAATATGTGACTGAGTTGGTGTGTTGGTTGAACTGTCGATACATATACCTAAGTGTGAGCATCTATTCACATAAGAATCTCACAGGGAAAATTTTTGGAACACTTTACATATAGATTGCCACTAATAGGTTACATTTGGAGTATCTGCATTAATTTCTTGCAAACTTTTTCTGTGAAACCAAGTAGTATTTCAAGGTTTTTGTGCAAATTTGTTGGTACATAACCTAAGGCATTTATGATAATAGATATAAATGAGAATTCATAGTAGGGTACAAGACCTGTAACTTCTGCTTTAATTTGCCATAAATGTTCTCTTTTTCCTGGACTTTTGGTTGTACATTCACATCCGCTTGGCAGCTAACCTCTACAACAGTGATGATTTTTGTTCCTTGTTCCACAGAACAATATCAGGTCTGTTATGTTTGTACCAAATTGATGATTTTATTGAGGTGTTCGTCTAATATTTCTTGCTTTTAAAGGTGTGAATACCTGCTGGTTCTGACATGCCTTTGATAGATATGTCAGAGCAGTCCTTCTTGCAGATAGTATTGTAAATAGGCTTTGCAACTATATCATGCCACAGGGGCAGGTAGTATCATATCTTGTAGACATTTTGGGACAGATGCTGATGATGTGAGTGATATCTTCCACTCTGGTATAGCAGAACTGACATTTTTTTATCACAACATGGAGGTTTGGTGGTATCTTTGCCCTTGTTTAGCAGCTATCTATAGTTCTTGGACAGTGAGGGCATATCCTGCTAGGTGAGGTGTAAAGTATCTATTACAGATCCAGGAGAGGATACTCTTCCTGTTAATGTTGCTATTTCTCTCTAGCTTACGAGATATGTACCCATGCATTGGTTTGATGCCTGCTTTTCCTCCAAGATTCTGTATAGGTAGGCCAGTTCAAACTCCTTTTAGTCACATGAGAGAGTTGTATTTTCAAATTACCTGCACAGCAGTTCTTCTCCATCTTTGAATGTGTTGCTGCTTTCACTTTTGAGTATGCATGGAATGTACTTGTTTCTTTCTTTACCATTCAGCAGGTGTTGTTTGAGTGATATAATGCAACATTCAAAGGTTCTACCACCATCACTTCATCTCACATAAATCCTATCGGTGTCACTGTTAATGTGAAAATTGTATGTATGTATGTATGTATGTATGTATGTATGTATGTATGTATGTATGCAAGTATGCATGTATGTATGCAAGTATGCATGTATGTATGTATGTATGTATGTATGTATGTATGTATGTATGTATGCTTATATACACACACATGCACACAAAGACAATTTATTTACAATGCTAACTCTACATTTATAAAATAATAACAAGTGAAAAATTTTGTTGTTTTATTAGTTTTATTTAAAAATTCATTTTATAAAATTATTTCATTGCTTTATTTATTATAACAAATCAAAAAATAGATGTCGTGGATTGCTCTTGTGTTAATTAATTATCAATATTTTAAGTTAAAATCTCTTAAATGTGAAAGATAATCACTTTTGAAACATTTTTCCAGCCTTGGTCACACAAAGGAATATAAACCACAAGATACACTTTCAGCTAAACCATGATTTGATCCCTTCAGTCCAAAATATCAACAAAGCTTCAGGGTCCCACAAAATACCAAGTGCACACATTTAGGGTCTGAAATAACTCTTACACACACAATTCTATTTATTTATTCATTGCCAACATTATTAAATCCTTAGAATATGGAAACTGCACCTGTATATTCTAAAGACCTCATCTCCCTCCTATTTATATCCTAAAACAGTGGTTTGCAACTATTTTTGGCCTATGGATCCCTTTGATTGCTATTTTATTCTGCTGGATCTTCATAGCTATTTGCTGTATATAAAAAAAAATCTTACTGTATTTTTATAATTAAATATTGTTAGGAATTGTATGAAAAATTAAAATATTTTGTGTATTGTAGAAGTATAGCCAATTTATTGCACATAAATTTTTAACAACAAAATTTTATACAGATCCCCAAGGGCCATATGGACCCCAGTTGAGAAGCACTGTCCCAAAATGTTAATTTTTGCCCTTGACATCACCAAACAACAGATTCAGGTTTTCATTATTTCTTAGGTTATTCTAAGAACAAGAACCAATAAGCTTTCAAGCCCTTATAGCTTGACCAATTAAAACTACAGAGTAAGGTTTATAAGGTTGAGTTCAAATCGGTGATTATGTGACAAAGATGATATTCTAGAAGAATCTAATTGTAGGAAGTGGAGATTGGATGGTGGTGGTGGTGGTGGTAGTGAGGTATGGATCCCAATGAGATTATTATAAGGAGAGAGGCAGGTTTAAGGGTTGTCTATATCTGAAAATAGCAAAGATTATTGAATAGTATAAGAGAGAAAGAGCGAGAGGGAGAGAGAGAGAGAGAGAGAGAGAGAGAGAGAGAGAGAGAGAGAGAGAGAGAGAGAGAAGAGAGAGAGAGAGACTGACCAAGAATTAGATGTTGGTAAATAAACATTGCCTCTGGAACGTGTTTGTATATCTGTGCACAGTTGTCCATTATAAGGCATACAAGTTCAATATTCAAAGCTTCAAAATATATTTAAGGTCTAAACCAAATTTTGTGATGCAATATTGACTACGTCATGGGGTTCATAACTATTGGCCTGTCATCATTTCAAATGTGTTCTGGTCATAAGTTGTGAAGATGTACTTTGAAGATGTTTTCCGAGCCTGGATAATGTCTATGTTATGGTCTTGTTGAACGAGATGAAATTATCAAGTTTCTCTTCATGGAAGAGTGTCTATGAGATCCCAGTTTACAGACAAAAATACCTAGCATGTTAAATATATGTGTTCAAACAGTAAGGGAGGACTGTTACCTGTGTGTCAGGTTAATAAATGATATCAACTGTTTTGTTAACATTGGAGAAAAAAATTGTGGAAAAGTAAAGGTGTGAGAGTGAAGTGTTTAAGATGAAGAATATTAAAGATGACTGAATCAGTACAGTTAAGTTGCTTTCTTTCTTATAACTACATCCCTCTACTTTTTACCCTTCCCCCACTGTAGTTGAATCTGTGGTTTGTTGCCAAAAATACAGATTATTTCACAATATTATATTGCCTTCTCACATTTGTTGCCAAGATTGTATTGGTGAACATGGCAGTTCCTTAAATTTGCAGTCACATCTTATAGTGGATAGCTATTATTTCCTTCCTTTATTTTCTGTTTGGTTATATGTATGTGTGTGTAAGTGAATGTAGTTATAGGTAAAATATTTGTCCTGTTAGGATGAAATTTTATTATGAGATCAATAAACAGAGATCAATTAGATTAATAAGATTAACAAAAAAAAAAAAAAAAAATTATAGAATTTGTATCAATATATCATTTTGATTGGTTTATATTCAATAAATAAACCTGACATATTTTAAACTTGGGACTAAACAACATCAACAATTACCCAAACAATCCATCAATCAATCAAACACTCAATCAATTAATCAATCAATTTCAAGTATCTGTAGAGATATGAAAAGTTTGAATTGATAAATAATTCTATTATGATGGTTCCATAAACTGGTTAATGCACATATCAAGATTTGTTGAGAGAATTATATGTAAGCTACAAAAATATCTGGTATAAAATAAAATTAATAAGTTGTTAACAACTGATTGTAGAAAATTAATCTACATCAGAAGTCTTGGCTAAAACAAGAAAGCAGGATAAAAGCTAAATCATAGAATGAGAAGTAGGAAGAAATGACTAATAGTTTATACATTGCTTGGAAAGTTTTGATATTTCAAGTAAAACCTTTCTTTAGAAAGAGAAAGTTGATCAAAGGAAAATATTTCTCTCTAATGGAAGGCCTTGCTCAAAACATTAGATTGATATCATTTTGCATTAAAGAAATTTATCCAAATGTACAAATATTATCAACTAATTTTTGCCAATGCAGACCACACCCAGCTTAGCCAGTCTCTGATTCTTGGTTTCTATTTATAATTGAAGAGCAAGTGAGATCTATGAAAAATATAATGATTATTGATGGATTAAGGCACTTGCAAAGAGGCCTCTCCAGTTAATACAGCCATAGTAAAAACATGCATACAACAATTATAAATAGAAACCAAGAATCAGAGACTGGCTTAGCTGGGTGCGGTCTGCATTGGCAAAAATTAGTTGATAATGTTTGTACATTTGGATAAATTTCTTTGATGCAAAATGATATCAATCTAATGTTTTGAGTAAGGCCTTCCATTAGAGAGAAATATTTTCCTTTGATCAACTTTCTCTTTCTAAAGTAAGGTTTTACTTGAAATATCAAAACTTATATATGTACACAACAATATAATTTAAAATTATATCTGTTTATGCACATATACACAACACATCAGTTAAAAACTGGAATATACATCCACTTATACACACAACTACTGTTCATCTGTTGTTTCTTTACTTCAGTTAGAAGAGATAAAAGAATGTTACATATGTTATCAAAATAATGAAGCACCAAAATTTCCTCGGATTTGCAGCAGCAGAACCTGGGGTTTCTGAAATAAATGAAAGAATTTATGTAAACAAATATTATGTTTAATTTGTGGGGAAGCCCACTGTATGTGTGTGTGTGCACACGCGC
>NC_043001.1:65159107-65196607 GCF_006345805.1 Octopus sinensis
TGTGTTTTTTTTCTAATATTTTAGATATATATGTATATTATATATATCCTATATTATATATATATATATGGTATAAATATCAACACAATTATTTCTCCTATTTTTTTCCTCTTCTTCTTTCTTCCTTCTCCAAACTCACAGACACCCCCACACACACACCACTTGCACACACACACACACACACACTCTCTCTCTCTCTCTCTCACAATGATAAAAAGAAATATAATTTATGGTCTACCTCCCCGCCACCACACACTCAATAACACTATGAAATGGTCAAAACTGAAATTCTTTTCCCCCAAGATCTTAGATGCCCCTTGGAGTAAGCATGCTGTCCAGCAGAGCAAAAAAATTCTTTTCTTTTTCTTTCCTCTCCCTGCCCCTCTTTTTCTTTAGCACTCATTCCAAATACAAAAGCACACACACACGCGCGCACACACACACACACACACACACACACACATGCTCTCTCTCTCACTTTCTCCTCATCCATCACCCTCTTGTACTGTCTTATATTCCTCCCCACCACTACGAACTCAATACCACTATAAAATGGTCAAAACTTTTCACACAGGAACTTAGTTTGATTTGGAAACCCCACTAGAATGGGAGAAAGCGCTAATACATGATCTAAGTTATAAGATGTATAAAAACATGAAATATACAAATAAATATCTGTAAATATAAAACCATCCGATTTTCTGAGTACCTCATTTCTTCTAATATAAAATACCTGTACATCATCTCCAACCCTTCCAATATATATATATATTTATGTATATGTATAGATATTGATATATACATATACATATATGATGGACTCTCCTGAAATATATATATATATTTCTCCCTCCATCAAATTGACATTGCCTGAACAGGTGCATTGTGTAAAACTTGTCAGGTGTCAAAGTGATTGCAGAGCAGTGTGAGATTAAATTATCTAGAAATAAACATAGTAAAGACAAAATAACAGAAATATCTAAAATAACAAATTCTTACATTATTTGAAGAATGTGACAAATTCCAGTGAACTTCATATAGATTTCAAACAGAAATAAAACCACAATTTTATTTTATCTTCCCACTAGTTTATAACTGGTATTTACTTTTTAAATCAGAAATATGAAAGAGTTAATTCCATAAAGTATATTGATTTCTTCTAATGTGAAAGAAAGTCTTCAACTTACGGTGAAAACATAACGACGTGGTCAAAACTTGAGAAATAATTTTCCACTTCTTCAGTGAGAATTTTCAGCGTGTGAGTACCATTGATATAAATTTTGCCCGTTTGATCTTCCAGATAATGTTTATCAGCATTACCCTGGAAAAGAAGACATACTCAAATGTAAAAATTGTTTTTTAAGGGGGCATCTCCTTTGTATGTATGAATGTATGTATGTATGTATATATGTATATATGTATGTATGTATGTCAGGTCACTTTCGAGTGCTGCTGGTAACATGTAACCCAGTACAACCTGTTGCATGGTCGGGTCGTCAGCGACTAAACCGGCAACCCCACCAAGCTTGCTTGGTGCGGGATGTAAAACAAAACCCGCCAAAGGGTGGAGGACCTCTTAAGAGTCAACGGCCATCCAATAAATGTTAGCACAGGTACGCAGAAATTCCGGGATGGTGTCTGGCGTGCTGAAAGACCACTGGGAGTGAAGTGCCCCTCAGCTTTTGTTAAAGCAGGTCTCTAGGAGAAGGTCACTCTGATATAAAAACAGATATACAGGGAATGGCGTGGACATTTTGGGGATCTTTGGTTTGTGCTAGAGATCACGGCGCTCCCACATCCCTGAGCCTGCGATCATATTGGCACCAGACATCTTGCTCTGGCGTGTCTCTGGATAATGTCAATAAAGTGGAGAGGGTCTATGAGGTGTTGTGCAAGACTTATTGGACCTAAAACTCTGCACAGGCATTGCCGACCTCTGCTCGATATGTGCATTTTTTTTAGTATATATTTATCTTATTTTTAGTATATATTCTCTTCATTTTTAGTATATATTTTAATTTTTTTATTCAGAAGTCCTGCGGCAATGGGAAGGTGGTGAAGCATGCAGACCTGATGGGTTGGAAGCATGTAGTCAGAATATGGATCTTGTCCAGGTATTCATTGATTTAACAAAGGTCTTTGATACTGTAAATGATATCACAAAATTCCAATTTATTTGGAATATCCTTTTGTATGTGAATGTCTGTAGCTCAGTATACATGCATGTGTGCATATGTGGATGCACATGTATACATTCACATGCATTTTGGTTTTGTAACACATAGCAAGTTTTATATTGTATTTTGGGGCAAAGCGGGCCACCAAACTCATGACTTGACTGAATCACACAATTATGATCAAGAAACAAACTATGACACTTGTCCAACAACAGATCCTTTATAACCCTGGCATAACTTATTTAGGAGAATAAATTCATATCAAAACTGAGAGTAGCTGTATCAAAGATGAAAAAGGGTGCATAATTACCAAGGAATTAAATTAGTATAACAACAATAACCACAATATTATAATTATTACCATTTTAGTTTGGCTCAGGTTCGGCCTTATTTCTTGTAGGATTAATGTGGGTTGCAGGTTACTACCTGTAACCTTAGGTATCCACAAATTTTCAGCAGTCTTTCAAGTGCTTAGAACCCTCCTGATAATCCTTGCTGTCCCTAAGAGACAAACTTTCCGTAGGCATTCTATTTCAATCTCAGGCATTCCATTTCAATCTCCTTCAGCCATTTGTCTATATCTTTGCTTACTGTTTCCAATGCACCAATTATTATAGGCATGACCTTTACTGTTCTCATGCACCAAATTCTTCCTATTTCAGTTTTTAATGGTTTGTATTTATCTTGTTTTTCTTCTTTCTTTACAGTCCTGGAATCAAACGGGCACGATAGGTCAATTAATAGTGTTCACTGCACTACTGAGTGCAGCTCTGTGTGCTGTGGGTATGTACTGTGGTTTGTTTTAGTGTTGTCTTTTTCACTGTATTGAAAGTGCTTTACGAAGGATGTGTGCAGTGCCTAGTAGTGGTATTTTCTGTACATCATATATATTCATAAGAGTGGTGCTATTTTCTGTATATTATTATTATTATGATATGTTTGGTTTTTGCTTTCTATTTGTACAAGTTAATTCCAAGTCTCACCCAAAGACCTCAAGAGACAACTAGTTAGAAGTTCGAGTTGGTGTTATGACTAGGGTGCCATTTCCTCCATATTTGGATTTCCTGGTATCTGGGATAGGTAGCAATCAGCCCCTTTTGCTATCATTGCTGGAGAACTTATGACAACATGTATTGTTTTAGTCTTGAGGTTCCACATTCTACCAATTTCTGCTTCACGATCTTTATACTTGCTCAGGTTTTGGTAGATCTTGACAGGTACATTTAGGGTTAGGGTTAGGGTTAGGGTTAGATCGATTAGGACAGTTACATTAATGAGGAGGCATAATTTTTGTCTGTAATCCTTCAATATAATGTCTTGTCTATTTGCATGGTTTGGATGGTCTGCCCTACAAGCTTTACTTTTATATGCCAAACTTGTTTGGCAGTACCTTAGCAGATATCTATAGTGACTGGTAGCAGAATAAGAGAATTCCTAGTTTTGTGAGTTATGGAGTAGTGACACTCCTGAGAAAGGACCCTAACAAGGGGGAAATCAAATAGAAAATTTTAGGTCTCTGATGCTGCTGAACACAGACTTTGACATTTTGGCTGAGTTGTTAGTAAAGAGGTTTCCATGAGCAGTTTATAAAGCACATGTGGATTTCTGGAAGGATGTCAACTATTTTGCAACAACTCTACAGCCAAGACAGACTAGTATGAGCACCAGTTCTTCACTTTTCAGCATTGTCATTGAATGTTTTATCACCTACTAGTGACAGCACATGATGGTAGCTGTTCAGCATAAACCCACAAGTCAGCACTACTCAGGCACTGGGCAAGTATATACAAGATGGTTTCATTGCAATGCAGGCATTCTAGGCAAACCCATCTGTTAGTATTTCTCTACTTTTAGAGTTTATCTTGAACTGGCAATGTTCTCCAGTAGCACTGCTTGATCCAGGACTGCAACTCTCTTAAAGAGACAATTTGTGGAAATGAAAAGTGGTGATTATACCTGTTCATCATTGATGAACTGCTGGAGATATTGCAGCCTCAGCATGTAACTGTGAATCATCAGACATGGCATGCCCAGTCCCCCACTAATTGAGTGATGATAGCAAATAGTGCATCTGACCAGTGGAATGTGTTCCTAACCTAAAGTAAAAAAAAATGTTGATACTTACTTGAAGCGCGACAATACCCATCAGCTTGACAGAAAAACTAACATCCTTGTCTTGTATATTTCTGTACAAATTGTCAATCTAAGAAAATAAATTTATGACTTTAATTGGTGTAACATATATTTAAAAATACACAAAAAATTGAAAACTAACATCTCTACCTCCACTCTCACTTCTCCCCATCTTCTTCACATCACTCTTCCACTCTCACATATCTCTCTCCACTCTCACATATTCTCCTTCACTCTCACATCTTCCCTCCACTCTCGCATTACCCGTCCATTTTCACCTCTCTTCCTTCACTCTCTTGTGTCTCCTTCCACTCTCACAACTCTGCTTTCACTCACGTCTCCCCATCATCCTCTCATCACCCTTCCACTCTTGCGTATCTCCCTCCACTTTCACATCTATACCACTACTCTCACGTCTCCCCCTCCACTGTCATATCTCCACCTTCACTTCTCTATCTGCAACTTTACATCTTACTCTTATCTTTCTTTATACCTATACTGATCATACAATAAATATAATTAAATATATTATATCTTATTGCCATAAATCTATTTGCTAAATGATTATATACATTATCACAAATATCCACCACTTTCTGTCTTTATTTCATTTTACATTAATAAGACATTGAAGAAAACAAATTGTTGAAACTGACCCCTTTAAAGACATGAGCAATATATATCTGCATTTCCTTAAGTCCTTCATCAAAAGTTTTGTTTTCAACCCATCTGTTTAAGAAAAGACAACCATTAAAATAAAAATAGAATTCATTCAAGTTAGCATGCTCCACATATTTCAAACAGGCAATTTGATTCATTTATTCCATCTTACATTTAACCCTTTTGATACTAACCCAGCTGAACCTCATCAGGTTCTATGATACAAACTTTCCATTGTAATGTGATCTAAATTTAGACCTTCCATCAAAATTTCACATTAGTTAAATAATGTCCCAAACACCACCTACTAGTGACATCACATGATGGTAGCTGTTCAGCATAAACCCACAAGTCAGCACTACTCAGGCACTGGGCAAGTATATACAGGATGGTTTCATTGCAATTATTTTATTAATTATTTTGTTATTTCAAAATTAAATGTAAGCAAAGGTAGTCTGTTTCAACAGAAATATGACAACAAAATGGTTAAATAGACCTTTAGTTTACCATTCACAAGAATTTTAATAATTCTTGCCACTAGTGAATTGATTTAAACTTGTTTAAATGGTAAATTTAAGACTTTAACTTACATAATAAGAAATAACATTGGTGGTGGTGGTGGGAAGCCTTTTAAAATATGATAGCATTTTAGCAATAAAAGAGAATCAAAACATAAAAAATGATTATTTAAAAATTGTATTTAATGTGAGGAAGAACAGAGGTGCCTATAGTCCTTATAGGTAGCATCAAATAGGCAAATGTCAAAGTAGTTAATGTATTTGAAAGACATCATAGTTGAATCCTTGAGGTACATTGAAGGGTGAAAAGGAATTCCATCAACAAATCCTATGTTGAAACTCAAACACTGGAAACTTGGAAAATGACATAAGCTATTTTGTGGAAGTGACAATTTAACCATATTGGTCATGTACAACAGAGTGTAAGTGTCTTAAGAGAAAAAATTGGGTATAAGAAGCATAAGATATTTGCCTCTTCTCAAGAGAGAAGACTGCATTAATATGATCATGTGATGGATATGGACAAGGACAGCTGTGTAAAGAAGTACTGATCTCTAATTGTGGAGGAAACCTGTGGAAGAGATAGACTCAGGAAGATGTGGGATGAGGTGGTAAAATATGATCTTCAGATTTTGAGTCTCATGGAGGCGATGACAAGTGACTGAGATTTTTAGCAATTTGCTTTGCTTGAAAAGACATGTCAAGCCAAGTGAAATTGTTAGTCATGGCCAGTGCCAGTGACATGTGAAAGGCACCCATGCTGGTGATATGCAAGAGGCCCCTATGCTAGTGGCACATAAAAGACATCCATTACACTGTGGAATGGTTGGCATTAGTAAGGGATTGGAGTCTGGTGCAGCTCTCTTGCTTTCCAGCTCCAGTCAAACCATCTTACCTATGCCAGCATGGAAAATGGATACTAAATGATGATGATGATGATGATTTTATACAATGAAAATCTTTAACTATTACACTCACTATTTCATTTACACCATATTATTCAAAAATTGTTGTACCTATGTAAATGCAAATGCTCCTAGTAATAAAAGAAAAATTGAAAATTTATACAAGTGTGTGGGCTTTATCACCTTCACACATAGCCTACCTAAATTTTTATGCTACCAACAACAAATTTATGACAGACCCACTACATTAATAATCACCCCTAAATTACAATTGGAAGATGAGAAGAATGTGGCCACACTTAATCTTCAAAACCCTCTGTGTAAATTCTGTTTAAGAAAATGCCTCATTGGCCCCAGATAAATTATCCTTAAGAAGTATTTATTTCATTTTAAAATATATTTTAGAACAAAGCTAAAAAGCTAATTTAAAAAAAAATATAAAATTAAGTTGCATGTTCTATGATGTATTAAATAATATACTTCTGATTCAGGTATGTGAGGTATAAGTTTTAATCAGAAATATCTATCAATGGGTTGCTACTTCTCCATACTAAATAATGTTCTGAATTTGTCAGTCTCTCAGAAAAGATAAAGATGATTTAACTCCTGCAGTTCTACATTAAAGTTGTGTGAATTGTTCAATTATAAACATACTGGTAAATGTTTTTTTTTACTTTGACTTTATAAAGCAGCACTTTATGAATCACAGTTAAATGAATTATAATAATCCTGTTTACAATGGGCACAAGGCTTGAAATTTTCTGGGGAAAGGGTTAGGTGATTACATCGAACCCAGTGCTCAATTAGTACTTAATTTATCAACCTCGAAAGGATGAAAGGCAAAGTTGAACTTGGTGGAATTTGAACTCAGAGCATAAAAGCAGACGTAATGCTGCAAAGCATTTTGGTCAGTATGCCAATGGTTCTGCCAGCTCACCACCTTAGTTGAATGAGTAATAATTATTGCAAGTTTTTACACTAGTAATTTCAACTTTAATTAATTAATAATCTTAAAACAACAACACATCTTAGACATTTAATTGGACCATAATTTACTCATAAACAAGTACAATGGCTGACATATGTAGAAGCAGTGCTGTGCTTGTTAGTTTTCCTGAAGTTCTTCTGTGAGCCAGGAGAAGGCATTAGAAAATGACTCCATTATAACAGGTATGTTTTACAGGATCTCAATTTGCTGAGAACTAAGTAACTGCTTACTGATTGTTCTAAGTGTAAATGATTAAAAATAAATCAAAGTAGATTTGTTATAAAGTAGCATCATTGTATTTTTCTTTCTGGTATACCAAATTTTGACAGTTGGTGAGACATCACTAAGTGTGTGGGCTTAGCCGCGTGGTTACTTCGCTCACTCTGAACTCTCATCGAAGCAGTCCGTCTTATTGGAAATCCCCTGTGAAACAGCACTAGTGCAATGAACAATACCAGTTTGAAGAAAAATATGATAAGACTGAAGATAGAAAATACAGTGAAATGTTTAACATAGACAGCACCAAAATTGCTTTGATCTACAGAAAGAATTGTAATAATAGTTTGGAAATATTTGCAGCTCT
This sequence comes from Octopus sinensis, assembly GCF_006345805.1. Classification (NCBI taxonomy): domain Eukaryota; kingdom Metazoa; phylum Mollusca; class Cephalopoda; order Octopoda; family Octopodidae; genus Octopus; species Octopus sinensis. The sequence continues at coordinate 65,167,072 of NC_043001.1, forward strand.
TACATGGTTGCTTTAATAAGTTTCTGACATTATAGTAAAGACTTGCTTAAGTGACCTGCTCTACGTGCGGGTGAGGTTGTGGTTGTTACTTTCTGTTTCTTACCGCCACATTCTCCCTCTATGTTTCTCTATCCTTTCTCATTTTCCCACTCTCTTACTCTTCCTTTTGGACTTTCCCCCGCTTTCTCTTACTATTTATCTTTCTCTATCTATCTCTCTGCCATTTATATAAAAAAAAAAAAGATTTCCGTGTTTAAATTACAAATCCGCTTCCACTTTACCATGTTGAAAATTTGATTGAAATCAGGCAAAAGGTGTCTGATCTCACCACCAAGCGTCCCCCAAAATCAATAAAATCCCAGTTTTCACACCAAAGCAGCCACTGTAGCGTCACAAAACGTCTCCCAATCAATTTCTCTCCTCAAGTTACCCCCTCCTGTAAATTTGAATCCCTTTCCAACCCCATTTAGACCCCTTTTTATAATAAAATCCAATTTGTATCAACGTTCGCCTTCTTCATTTTATAGATAGGATTAGATGCCAATCGCGCCAATCTGGAGGAGCTTAGAGCCTCCTTGAATCTTCTCACCATAGCAACGCATCTTTCCAGATGGCGAGTTTTAACCTACTCAACCCTCTGCCTCATCACGCCTTCTATGCTTGTGTCAATTTTCAGCTCGATCTGACCACTGGTGTGGCCGCCAACCTCTGGCGTAGCAAAACATGCACACAATTTTGACCCAAAGCCTCTTTTATATATATAGACTAGCTTAAGGTGATCCGCTCTACGTGTGGGTAAGAGTGTGGTTGTTACTTTCTGTTGCTTCCTTTCTGTTTTTTATCACCACAATCTTCCTCTTTGTTTCTCTCTCCTTTCTCTCTCACTTTCCCACTGTGTTACTCTTCCTTTCTCTCAGACTCTCCCTCGCTTTCTCTTACTCTCTATCTTCTCTATCTCTCTCCCATTTATAAACAACAAAAGGTCTTGAGTAAGTTGAGAAAGAAATATTTTGAAAGATCAATCATAAATAACAGGCAGTGACAACGGAAAGGTCTGCTCCAAGACAGACAGCAAAACACTAACATTTAAAAGAGACAGACGAACTTGCGAGCTGAATAAAAAAAAAAAAATATTGGAAACCAAAGTTTGAAGGGATAGAATCTGAAGATAGTAGGCTCACCATGGCTGGCATTTCTTAACGACGGACAGCAACGTAGTGGCAGTTGAACGGCTGGAGTAAAATTTTGAACTTGATATAAAAGAAAATTCCTAAACAACTGCTCCTGTAAATTTTAATCCCATTCCAGCCCCATTTAGACCCCTTTTCACATTTTGGTTAATATAACCCGACTTCATTCTGGTCTACTCGAGCCACATTTTATAAGATGAGGAATTTTGTCCTAGAGGTCACGCCTTTCATTTGAGGATAAAAATAGTTGCCATGCAAACTCACCAGCACTTTTAATATAGGTGTGCATATTTTCAGCTCAAGCAACCACATAATGCACACATTATATATATATATATATACTTTATTTTAAGCAGCAGAAAATTCAACAAAATCTGTTACTCTGAGTTTCTCGTTGCCGTTCATCAGACAGTTTTTGCTAGAATGGAACTGATATATCAATTCAAACTATACTCTTACAAACGCTACACCTTTAAAAAGAAATGGACTTGTTTGATTGGCCCTTTAGAAAAAAACGGTCAATCTTCGAGCGATAAACAAAAAGGTCAAAAATATATGTATATATATATATATAAAAAACTTATAAAAATTATAAAATCCGAGGAAAAAACCTATTGACGTTAATGAAGACAGTGCAAATTAATGCATAGAAATTAAACCTGTTATAAATACTGCAATACATATTTATATTAAAATCTACATATATATATCAACATACACAAAAGGATGCGCGTAAACGCCATACATACATATACAGACGTATGAATATAAATCTAAATATACACATAAAAGCATGTGTACATATATTCACGCAAACCGTCTCGCACGCAAGCTAAAATTCATCTATGTAGCAATTCTCATATACTGAGCAAGGAGGGGGAACAAAAGAAAGGGAGAGAGAGAAAAAGGAACGAAGGAGGGGTGGGGAAAAACGAAATAAGAAAAAATTATGTATACAAGCAGTGTAACGGTATTATTGGCATATATAGAGACCAGTATACATACACAAGTTTGAATGGATACATATACATACAATCGTGTATATGTGTGCTTAAGCACAAACATACTTTCACTTACACATATACAGATACGCATGCTTACAAATACATATGCTTTGCTATGCACATACTTATATAAACATTCTAATTTTGACAACATTGCTTTTTTAAAAAAACATTGCTTTTAAAAAATGGGTGCATTAATAAAAATATATACGAAAGACATATAAAATAAAATATAACATCCTATTTTGGGTCATTTATAAATAATCAAGGTAATATAAATAATCAAGGTAATCCTATGCAATACAATAACATGAAAACAAAGTTTGTAGGTTTTTCCTAATATATATGTAGAAACATAAGACTTTGCTATACGGATTAAGATCCGCATAGCTTGGAAACAAAAACAAAATCCATCGTAGCGCTCATCGTTCAAGAGTCAGAATCAAAATCAAAAATACAAAATATATACTCTATCCATATGGTATATTTATATTCGACATTTTAAATTTAGCCGCATGCCTACATAAGTTCATTAGCTCACTTCTTTGATTCAAAGAATTATTGTCTTTGAATAAGATGTACATTTTTTCTAATAGACAAAGCTTGCACTTATAAGACAATAATTCTTTGAATCAAAGAAGTGAGCTAATGAACTTATGTAGGCATGCGGCTAAATTTAAAATGTCGAATATAAATATACCATATGGATAGAGTATATATTTTGTATTTTTGATTTTGATTTTGACTCTTGAACGATGAGCGCTACGATGGATTTTGTTTTTGTTTCCAAGCTATGCGGATCTTAATCCGTATAGCAAAGTCTTATGTTTCTACATATATATTAGGAAAAACCTACAAACTTTGTTTTCATGTTATTGTATTGCATAGGATTACCTTGATTATTTATATTACCTTGATTATTTATAAATGACCCAAAATAGGATGTTATATTTTATTTTATATGTCTTTCGTATATATTTTTATTAATGCACCATTTTTTAAAAGCAATGTTTTTTTAAAAAAGCAATGTTGTCAAAATTAGAATGTTTATATAAGTATGTGCATAGCAAAGCATATGTATTTGTAAGCATGCGTATCAGTGTATGTGTAAGTGAAAGTATGTTTGTGCTTAAGCACACATATACACGATTGTATGTATATGTATCCATTCAAACTTGTGTATGTATACTGGTCTCTATATATGCCAATAATACCGTTACACTGCTTGTATACATAATTTTTTTCTTATTTCGTTTTTTCCCCACCCCTCCTTCGTTCCTTTTTCTCTCTCTCCCTTTCTTTCGTTCCCCCTCCTTGCTCAGTATATGAGAATTGCTACATAGATGAATTTTAGCTTGCGTGCGAGACGGTTTGCGTGAATATATGTACACATGCTTTTATGTGTATAATTAGATTTATATTCATACGTCTGTATATGTATGTATGGCGTTTACGCGCATCCTTTTGTGTATATTGATATATATATGTAGATTTTAATATAAATATGTATTGCAGTATTTATAACAGGTTTAATTTCTATGCATTAATTTGCACTGTCTTCATTAACGTCAATAGGTTTTTTCCTCGGATTTTATAATTTTTATAAGTTTTTTATATATATATATATACATATATTTTTGACCTTTTTGTTTATCGCTCGAAGATTGACCGCTTTTTTCTAAAGGGCCAATCAAACAAGTCCATTTCTTTTTAAAGGTGTAGCGTTTGTAAGAGTATAGTTTGAATTGATATATCAGTTCCATTCTAGCAAAAACTGTCTGATGAACGGCAACGAGAAACTCAGAGTAACAGATTTTGTTGAATTTTCTGCTGCTTTAAATAAAGCATATTACTCTACCACTGGTATTTGAGTACTCTTTTTTCCACCTTGTTTCACATTTATGTGTTTACTCCGGTATATATATATATATGCATTAAATATATATGTGTACATATATCCGCATTATATATAAATGTGTGTGTGTACGCATTATATATACAAATGTATACAAATTATATATATATATATATATATATATATATATATACAAATAGAGATATATACACTTCGTATATATACATTATATATACATATTTATATATAGAACACACACATATATAAATTAACCCAATAAATATCTGATTCATAATATTTGTTCTCATGATTGTGTGGTGGTGGTGGCGATAATAATTCTCTCTATGAATGCAGACAGACGTAGAGAGAGAGAGGATGTGGAAGAAAGAGTGAAGACGGCGGGGGAAAGATAGTAGACACTGTCAAACGTCGTTATAGAGAGAAAGTGAAGGGAAGGGAGGAAAGAGTGAGACATGGAGGAAGACAGGCAGATAAGAAAATGAAAGAAACGAGAAAAACTTGTCAAAGTGTGGGGTTTTTGCCCAAGTAACCACAGCGTTTGAGATAGGGATTTCTAACCTAGCCCACTCACATCCTCACCTCATTTTACATGTCCTTGTAAATTTTGGAGTGAATCCGACGGGATCTAGTGCCCTTTAACCCATTCCAATGCCAAAACCAGACAAACTTTTCGCATTTCTATTTGCCAACATAACATGGCAGTTCTGGTTTAGGAAGAATATTGCTGTAACTTAGTCCCAGGAGACATTGTCTCCAGCTGGCTATACGACACAATCTGTGTCCTTATATTTTCAAACAAGGGAATCTAGCACCCCAGCTCAGCTCAAAACAATATCAGTGTATCGTGATTTCTGGCTTATTTCTTTTCATCAGCACAGAATAATTGTTCGGCTAGAAGCAGAGTTGCCACATTCCTGTTCGAAATATATAGTTTTCAAAGTGACAACTAGTCACTGATTTATAAATGAGAAAATTGCTATTTTTAAATCTCACAACATGAGTATTGCGATACATAGATACTGTTTTGAGCTGAGCGGGGGTGCTAGATCCCCTTGTTTGAAAATTTATGACTGCACTGATATACGACACAGATCATGTTTTAGAGCCAGCTGGAGACGATGTCTCTTGGGGCTAAATTACAGCAACATTTATCCTAAACTAGGACTGCCCTGTTATGTTGGCAAGCAATCTTTACTACAAAGTACTGTTGCTGAATATCTCATGTTGTGAGATTTAAAAATAGTAATTTTCTCATTTCTGACATTACTTCAAAAAACCTGAACACAAACTATAAAGAATGTATTCTGTAAATATCTAAATGTTTTTTTTATATAGATGAGGTTTTTTTTTTATTTCTATATTCTTTAATGAACTTATATTTATTTGGCGTTATTTGTAATAAGCTAAAGAATTCATTTACCAACTTACTTTCTTTCATCCACAAGTGCCAAAACTTCAATTGTATGCATTTTATGAGTTGACTGTGATGCACGTTTGATACGAGGAGCAGAATTTTGTAATTCGTTTAAATTTAATGCATCATCTGTAATTAATTTTAAAAAACAAAACAAAACATTATACTCATACAAAGGTAATCAAATACTGAATGCACACACACATACACACATACACACACACACATCACAACATAGTATAAATTAGAAACTGGGTTATACTTCTAAAGCAAACCAATTGATTGTGGGGATTGTGGTAATATGGTGATGAGGGTTTATAATGAATAGTAAAAATATTTATTGATAAAAACTGAAACAGATATCATGAGATATCATACTATTAGAATAAAACAAAAGCATTGTGCATGTGGTGAAAATAAGTAGATAGCTTTTGTAGCATTGGTGGAATGCATCCATGTTCTCTGAGATATGCAGTACAAATAATGTCATAGCAGATAACAGTTAACTTTTGGCTGCTATTTGGACCCTGTTGTGTCCACTACTCTGATTGGTTGGCATTGGCGCAGTTTGTCTCTTGACTTATTTCGCGCCAATGTGTAAACCAACCAATCAGAACCTTCCAATAAGATCATGTGAGACAGCTTATTCACAATCCAATTTGAGCCTCCCTTTTGCTTTAAGAGGCGTAAGCAATTCACTATATCTCATCTTTGATCTCCGGCCATTGATCATACCACCACAGAGCAGCCAGTTCCAGTGACCCAGCCATGTTCCTGCTCCAGCCAGCGACGATGCCAACATACACCATCAAGCAGGACGTTTTCCACCATCGTCGCCTTCATCTCAACATCACCGTTCTCTACTGTCGCCATCACCACCATTGACTTCAACGATACCTACACAGCACTTGCTCAGGTTTAGCTTACACACTGTTTGTGTATATTCACCAGTCCAGCACTACCTGCGAGATCTTCTGTACCAATGTAACCTGGTAATGGATTGAAGCACCAACTTCTACATGTGTAGTAACCGCTCTTCTCTTTGCCACCAACTTCATTGACACAAAACCACTGCTATTGTGTACCCGTACGAACTGGTAATTTATCTCCATCTTGTGTCTGGACATTCTTTCTTTGCTCTGTATTGTTATTTCATTCTTATAACACACACAAACACACAGACACAAACACTTGTTGCACGCACCATTGTTGTACTTACAACGGACACACAGACACATGTGTTGCACGCACTCTGACACTCCACTCTGCTAGCACCCATACACACTCTTATTGTACACATCCTGTAAATAAAGTCTTACTCTCTCTCAAACAGTAGAACGGTTGTGTTTTTGGGGATCACACTGCCTTGTAATTTGGAATATTTCATGCTCCTCTTCCTTGCAGAATACAATATCATTTCTAAATTTCAGCTCCTATCATAGCAAAGTATACCTGATGTTTTCCTTTGCATTGAGCTTCTTTATATTCTTCAACCTTATTCCAGACCTTTTGAAGTTCTTATAGTTCTACCCACAACATTTTAACCATCAAATTGCTAGGTGGGGTTCTGCTCTTCTACAGAATATGCTATTTTGTTTTATAGTTTTCTTGCTACCCTTGTCTTTTGTATGAACTTTGTGGTAGTGGTATTAGTAAATATGTTATTAACATTAGCTTTGATCTTAGATAGAATGAAGTACTGTTTGTATTTCTGTTTATATTTCTGATCTTATCATGTCCCCATGTTAAAGTTATTAGCTGTTATTTTTATACTGAGTTGTACATTTGGTGTTCTTGTTTGCTTGGCTCCATTTCAGCTACGTACAAAATCAGTTTGTTCCCCAGTCCGCCTGACAGATATTTATGACAACTTGTTTGACTTCATGAAGTTTGTGAGCTGCAAATAGGTAATTCACATGGATTTGGAAGATAACTGGAGGTTTCTATGGCACAACCTGCTGAGAGCCACTGACCAGATCTGTGGCTGGTGCAAAGTCCCCACTCGACCCAAGGTAACGTGGTGGTGGAACAATGTGGTTGACAGGGCTATTAGACAAAAGAAACAGGCTTGGAAGGACTGGAAGAATGGAGGTAGCAGGGAACTGTATCAGACTGCCAGAAGGGAAGCTAGGAGACAGGTTTATTTAGCCAGAGGGGAAGCAGATAAGAAAAAATTTGCCAATGTTCTGTGCCATGAGGACCAAAGACTTGAGGTATTTCGTGTTGCAGTGTGAGAGAGAATCGTGATGTGGTAGGAGAGAAATGTGTTCGCATGGATGATGGTTCACTTGCGCTAAATGAGGATGCAAAGAGAGAGGCTTGGAGATGACACTATGAAAGTTTGCTGAATAAAGAAAATGAATGGGATATAGAGAGTCTGCCGAATGTCGACCCAACAGAGGGACCAGCTATCCGAGTTGACAGTTCTTTGGTAGTTAAGGCAATTAGAAGCATGAAGACAGGGAAAGCCCCAGGCCCATCAGGAATTACTGCAGGGATGATCAAAATATCTGGCAGTGTTGGCTATAGCCTAGTCACCTGTATAGTTAACCAGGTGATGCATGAAGGAGTCATACCCAATGACTGGTGTAGCAGCATAATAGTCAACTACTGCAAAAGTAAAGGTGACGCCCTAGATACAAATAATTACAGAGGTATCAAGCTGTTGGATCAGGTAATGAAGGTTACGGAGAGGGTCATAGCCCAATTGATTAGGGAGAGAGTCAACTTGGATGAGATGCAGTTTGGTTTCATGCCAGGGAAAAGCACCACTGATGCCATATTTCTGGTGAGACAGCTGCAGGAGAAATACCTAGCCAAAGATAAGCCCCAGGACCATGGAGAAAGCCTTTGACAGGGTCCATTAATCCCTTATCTGGTGGTCAATGAGGAAACTAGGGATAGATGAATGGCTAGTGAGAGCTGTGCAAGCCATGTACAGGGATGCTCTAAGTAAGATAAGGGTTGGCAACGTGTACACTGAAGAATTCAAGGTAGAGGTTGTGGTCCACCAAGGTTCAGTCCTCAGCCCCCTCCTATTTATCATAGTCCTCCAGGCAATTACGAAGGAATTCAAGACAGAATGCCCCTGGGAGCTCCTCTATGCTGATGACCTTGCTCTAATCGCTGAGTCACTATCAGAACTGGAGGAGAAGTTTCAGGTGTGGAAGGAAGGATTAGAATTGAAGGGCATTAGAGTCAACCTAGCTAAAACAAAAGTCCTAATAAGTAGGAAGGTAGACAAACCACAAACGCCTGCTCGATCTGTAGAAAAGGCATAGGTAGAAACTCTATAAGATGTACCCAGTGTAAGCTATGGACACATAAGAGATGCAGCAATGTCAAAGGAAGGCTAACTGGGAAGATAGTTTTTGTATGTGGCAGATGCTCAGGAGCAATAAACACTGAAAATCTGCTGAAAACAACTTCTGTCACTTTCCAGGGGGAAAAACTAGAAGTAGTTGATAGCTTCCGTTACCTAGGTGACCAAGTCAGTAGCAGGGGTGGGTGTGCTGAAAGTGTAACTGCTGGAATAAGAATAGCCTGGGCAAAGTTCAGGGAGCTCTTACCTCTGCTGGTGACTAAAGGCCTCTCGCTCAGAGTAAAAGGCAGACTGTATGATGCATGTGTACGAACAGCCATGCTACATGGCAGTGAAACATGGGCCGTGACTGCTGAGGACATGCGTAAGCTCATGAGGAATGAAGCCAGTATGATCCGATGGATGTGTAATATCAGTGTACATACTCGACAAAGTGTAAGTACCTTGAGAGAAAAGTTGGACCTAAGAAGCATCAGCTGTGGTGTGCAAGAGAGACGATTGCGCTGGTATGGTCATGTGGCAAGAATGGATGAAGATAGGTGTGTGAAAAAAGTGCCAATCTCTAGCAGTTGAGGGAACCCATGGAAGAGGTAGACCCAAGAAAACCCGGGACGAGGTGGTGAAGCACGACCTTCGAACTTTAAGCCTCACCAAGGCAATGACTAGTGACCAAGACCTTTGGAAATATGCTGTGCATGAGAAGACCCGGCAGGACAAGTGAGTCCATCCCGTGTCCCTTGCCAGGGATGTAGCCAGCCCACTTATGCATGCCTTTCCTTCCTTGGACACACGAAGACCTGTTGAAGCAAGCGAAGTTGAAATCGAATTCGAAATTGAACCAATCCTATGATTGGCACCTGGCAGTTGCCAGGGCCGCTGGACTGACTCCTATACAGGTGGCAAGTAAAGAAACACCGTTTTGACCCTGTGCTTGAGGAGATCCATTGAGTCAAAGACACCAACATCAAAGATCAATGGAAACTGCACGTAAAAAGCACCATCCAAACATGGTCGATGCCAGCGCCGCCTAGACTGGCTTCCATACCGGTGGCACGTAAAAAGCACCATCCAAATGTGGCTGATGCCAGCGCCGCCTAGACTGGCTTCCATACCGGTGGCACGTAAAAAGCACCATCCAAATGTGGCTGATGCCAGCGCCGCCTAGACTGGCTTCCATACCGGTGGCACGTAAAAAGCACCAATCCGATCGTGGCCGTTGCCAGCCTCGCCTGGCACCTGTGCCAGTGGCACGTAAAAAGCACCCACTACACTCTCGGAGTGGTTGGCATTAGGAAGGGCATCCAGCTGTAGAAACACTGCCAGATCAGACTGGAGCCTGGTGCAGCCTTCTGGCTTCCCAGATCCCCGGTCGAACCGTCCAACCCATGCTAGCATGGAGAACGGACATTAAATGATGATGATGAAGATTTCTTTATTTGTACGACCTTGTTCAGAGCTGTCTTCATGTATACCAGTGGTCTTTAGCTGAAGTTTCCTCATGTGTCTATTCAAATCATCATGTGACAGTATCATTATCAACAAGGCCTTATATACCTGGTTGATTTTTGCATCCAGCAATTGTTGTTGGAAGTCATAAGTAGAGAACATACGGTGTGTTTGGGCTAAATTTGAAAGCTTACATAAGAGGAAAAGAAAACATAATATCCCATCCAAAAATAAAAGTATTTTTAAAGAATCTAAAAATATAAACTAAGTTGTAGCTGGGAGATAATAATTTACTCAAAATAGCCACTCTCAGCTTTCACCATAGCCTCAAACTGTTCTCTAGAACCAGGCACATGCATTCCTCACTGTGTCCCTGTGAAGATCTTCATATACCTCTTTGATCTTGGCTACTAGCTCAGTCTTGGTGTTGCAGGCTGAGTAGTTGGTGTTTTTCTCAACTGTGCCCTACACATAGTAATGCATAGGATTATTGAGGGAATTAGGAAATATGAAATTGGGGCTGATGAAATCATAGAAATTCTCCAATAACCACTTCTGATTCTTTCTGGGGGTATGGCAAGGAGTCCAATGCTGTTGCTACACATATGGCCTTTCAGCAGTAGCCCTCTCTAGCTAAGGATTGACCACAGTCTCCAGGAGTTTCTAAAAGCTGTCTGAATTGAGCCTAAGACGCTATTTAAAGATGTGGTGATGAATTGCAGTGTGAGGATGCAGTTAGAATGCTTGTTGTGTCCTATTCATGCTGGCCATGGCTTTGTGGTCCCCATTGCAGCAGTCCGTGTCATGTCTGATAGCCTTTATAATATTCACAGAGCATTGTGCAGCAGTCATGTTATCGAGATTTTGATATCTGGTGAAAATCCTCATGATGCAGGTAACTATTTATTCCAATATATAGATGGCTTCTGGTCCTCCATGTCAGCTAACTTTTACTCAACTACAACTTTAAATATTTTTGTCCTCCAACACTGGTGACTGTTCACCAATACAGTAAGCTGTTTCTGAAGAAAAAGGAGATATAAAAAAATCATTAAATTTAGCCCTGTATATATTGTCATAATGTTTATTACTTGTCTGAATTTTATAAGATTCCATATAACCACAACTCTGTTGACAGTACATAACTAATATCAGTGTTGTTGCTGTCTAACCAAAAGAAAGTTTCTGTGGAGTGTCTGTTCAGGAATTTCCCCATATCTTATACACAATGTACGTCTACTCAATATTACATTATTATCTCAATAATCTCATTAGATCTGACTTTCATCAAGTCAACATCAATAATGGTAAACCTGAGGGTTTTGTTGTTGCTATTGGTATTGTTTAGTGTCAACTCAGCTCTCACTGATTGAACCTATGATTAAAGGCATTACAGATGTGACCATCTCATCGCTGTATATCAGTATGCTTATATTTTTTTAAATGTACATTTTAGGAAGATTTGGCTGCTATTTATCTTAGCTTGAAAGCAATTGCTATTATGTACTGCATGGTTCATTGTTACAACTTTGTTATTATTCAGGGCAAATAGATTAGAATCAGTGTATATTTCTAACAATAGTCAGACATTTAGAATCCTTACTACACAAATTCACCAATAGTTTACCATGACTCACTGAAATGTAAAGACTGAGCTTTGATATTGGGCTTTACATTTCAGTGAGTCAGCAACATAGTTTTATTGCTTTCTCACATATTCAGAACAATGTCAATGAAAATATTCAACTGCTCCCATACAACTAATTTCTAGCCTTTATTCTCAATGATTATAGTTTTCTCACAAAAAGAAATGTCAAGGTTACTTTGATGTTAAAAATAGAACACAAACCCTCTTTTATGTAAAAGTATGATATTTTAAAAAGTTGGGCTTGTAAACTTTTACTTCCAACTGCATTTAATATGAAAATATTTTTATAGCAAACACATACTTTACAATATAGTATTATAATAGACTGCCTCTGGCTAAAAAAAGTAAGCAACTAACTTAGCCATGTTGGTGACCATCACTCTGTACTGCCTTGTAATTACTAAGAAAAAGAGACATGGAATTTTTAACACTAGTCAAATTGAACTGCTTTGGATAGAAGTTAGTCTCTTCAAACAAAGCCATCAGTGTAAAGGAACATGATCATAACTTGATTTGCAAAATATGATAGCCAGAATTCCTTCAAATTCCTTCATCCCATGTCTTCCTAGGTCTACCCACTTCATACACACAGATATATATACTAACCTAGAAAAAGATAGGATCATCGTTGTTGTTGTCGTCGTCATCATCATCATCCTCATTTAATGTTTGTTCTCTATGTTGGCATGCCAGAGGACTGTGCCAAGCTTCATTGTTTTGGCATGGTTTCTATGGTTGTATGTGTGTGTGTGTGTGTGTGTGTGTGTGTGAATGTGTGGTGTGTGTGTGTGTGTGTGACTCCATTATTCACAGTATCCTTCTTTCTTTAAGATGTCAGATTGTAATTTGACAGAGATTTGTTTACTATTTCTAGTATATTGTGTCAATATTAGTTTCAGTCTCATCAGTCAATTAGCCAACCTCTAAGTGGCCACTCCACCTTTAAGAAATAGCTGCCAAATCTTTCTCACATGACATACAACTGTCTTTTATATATATATAAAAAAAGCATGGATATATTAGAAATATGTTCATTGGTACACTAAGTCTGAAAAATAAAGTTGAGATGGTCAAGGCTTGGAACATCTTTAATTATAAACTGTTTCATCATGGCTGATTTGTAATTAAAGAAACTAAGTATTAGAACAACAATTTCTTTTTAGTTTCTTAATTTCAGGTGTGCTATTATTGAGGAAACATATCAGGTAATGTAATTAAAACAGTGAGGGAGTGGACAACAGTTATTGCTTAGTCTGAGACCTGCTGTCATTGAACTGACTCATCAACAAAAACTTTATAGTCCTGACTATCCAATCTTTTCTCAAGACAATCCATGACTAGAATTCTCTTTGCCAATTAGTTTGCTGAGATCTGTTTAAGGTAGATCTAGAGAATTTAGCTGTGGTGTCTCTGTTTAAAGTCAGATGTCATTATGTCTATGTACATTATTATCCTAGCAGGCTGTTTTGTGATGTTGTTGTTGGTTAAATTCAGGTCAACACTAAATAAATTCATCTGTATTCAAAAAGATCCTAGTTATAAACCTATCCTATTGTGTGTACAGAACTATATTATCAAGAGTGTCATTGTTGGTTGTATAATGTAAGATAATTTTGACTGCTGTGTCTTGCTAGTAGAGAAATCACACAGAAGATCTTTTAGTCTAGTATTGTACTAATAGGATGTTTTATGTTTGTCTGTGTATGTTACAAGATAAGTGAATGTACTTCATAAGAAAGAGAAGTAGGATAAAAGTACAGCCAACTTCCACTTGTGAGGAAGATAGATATGACTTGGTAATAATGTACAATGCTTTTACTAATTGCTTTAGGTGTCAACATAGCTGCAAGTAGACACCTTTTCAGGCCTCCCATCCTATACCCAGTAGAACATTCAATATGTGATAGCTGGAGGGAGAGAAAGTTGTGCAAGCATTTTACTCTTTTTATTTATATTTCATACACATAAATTATATACTTTATATCCTATATCTTATATACAAATCTTCTGAGATAATTTTGCTGAGGAGAAAGCAACATGAAATGAAGTACCTTGTTCAAGGATACCACTCACTACCCTCTCCAATAACTAAGCCCAAAACCTTATGATTGCAAGGTGAACACTGTAACCACTAGGCCATGAGAAAAATAAGAGTTTGTTAAACTGGGATTTTATTACTTACAATTTTTCAAACTGCAAGAATGATTTTGGAAACTGACTGTTTTATAAACATTATGTGGAAGAATGTAGGTTTTCTTTCGCTTTTTCCTTGTTGTCTGCCTCCATAATTCTTTATCAAAATTTTCAGGCTGAATAAAATGCTGGTGTCCATCCAAATAAAATATTCCAAACTGAAATTAGAATCAATTTAATCTTTAAACCTAAAATATTGATTTGTTTAAGATGGACCTAGATGGAGCAGTACAGAAGTGATTTATAAGTATTGACCCATTCATGTAGGTTGTGAATAAGAAAAATAATGGACAAATACTTGACACATAAGAGTATGTGGGGGGGGACTTAAAATAGTGTATTATAAGAAGGGTTATTATTATTAAATACAATGGTTCTGACATGAATAATATCTGGAAATAGATACTTACAACTGACTGAAAGATACAGGGCTCTTTGAAATGTGGTTCAAAATTATGGCAGTGGAATGTTAATAATGTCTCATGAACTTTGTCTTCATATATCAGAGAATCCTGAATAATCAAGAAGGAAATGCAGGAATAAATATAATATGATATGAAAAGTATAACATAATATAATTTAACATATTATATTATTCAAATTATTAAATAGAAGCAGCTCTGAATTAAAATCCTTATCTATATGACATAATATATATATAACATTGAAAAGTTAGAGACTATAGTAGTCATCTCAGGAAAGATCCCTTTATAAACAGCATGTTTAAAAACACAATAAAATTCAGAGCTAGATGAAGCAAAATTATCTCAGAAGATTTGTATATAAGATACAGGATATAAACTATATAATTTATGTGTATGAAATATAAATATAATAGGAGTATAAAATAAAATAAAATAAAATATACAGAAAAATACAAAAAATCTTCAAATGTAATCAAAAAGTATAAGATTTGTGTGTGTATATATATATATATATATATATATATATATATATACTTATGCCCCCAGGCTGAAACATGTCAAATGCTCATGGGTGCAAATGAATCAAGTATCATCTAATAAGGGAATAAATAATTATATTAGAATACATTAAAACAATCAAATATAGCAAAAATAGAACTCTGACTCATCAGATCCTTGTCAAACTGCCCAACCCATGTAAAAGCATGGAACCTCTTCCTTGTCATCATCATTGTCATCGTCATCATCATCATCATCATCATCATCATCATGTAATGTCCGTTGTCCATGCTGGCATGAGTAGGATGCTTTGACTAGGGCTGGTAAGCTGGAAGGCTGCACCAGATTTGGCATGGTTTTCTGATTTGGCATAGTTTTCTACGGCTGGATGCCCTTTCTAATGTCAACTACTCTGAGAATGTAATGGGTGCTTTTATGTGCTATAGGCACTGGTATCTGCCATGACTGCAATTTTGTTTGGCTTGGTGGGTCTTTTTCCCAAGCACAACATAATACCAAAGGTCTTGGTCATTGCCTCTGTGAGGCCTAACACTCAAAAGGAACTCAGCCAATTTGCCTCCCTGAGGCCCAACACTCAAAAGGAACTCGGCCACTTTGTCTCTGTGAAGCCCAACACTCAAAGGGATCTCAACTACTTTGCCCAATGCTCCAACGGTGCTCTTTAGATACCACTGGCATGGGTGCCAGTTACGTGATACCAACATCAGCCATGACTGTGATTTCACTTGGCTTCATGGATCTTCTCAAGCATAGTATATTGCCAAAGGTCTCAGTCACTAGTCATTGCCTCTGTGAGGCTCAAAGTTCGAAGATCATGCTTCACCACATTGTCTCATGTCTTTCTGGGTCTACCTCTACCACAGGTTCCCTCCACAGTTAGCTCTCAAGATGCTTATACTCTGTCAAACATGCACAATGATATTGCACATCCAGTGAAGCATATTGGCTTAATTTCTTTCAAGCCTCTGCTTGTCACAGCCACGTTTCACAGCCATGTAGCGTAGCTGTTTGCACACAGGCATCATACTATCTGCCTTTCACTCTCAGAGAGAAGCCCTTTGTTGCCAACAGAGGTAGAAACTCTCTGAACTTTGCCCAGCTTAATCTAATTCTCACAGCTATGCTCTTGGAGCCCCCCGCTCCACTACTAACTTGGTTACCTTGATAATGGCAGTCGATGGAGTCTATTTTCTGTACATTTTCACTGTTTATTGTACCTATGTATCTTCTACATACAAAAGCTAGTTTTCCTGTTAACCTTTCACTGATATTGCTGCACCTTTTATGTGTCCAAAGCTTATACTGGGTGCATCTTATGGAGTTTCTACCTACACCTTTTCTACAGATTGAGCAGGGCCATCTACCTGAAGGGATTTGTGATTTGTCTGCCTTCCTACTTTCTAAAACTTTGGTTTTTGTTTGGTTAACTCTAAGGTCCTTTGATTCTAGACCTTGCTTCCATACCTGAAACTTCTCTAGTTCTGGTAGTAATTCAGCTATGAGAACAAGGTCATCAGCATAGAGGAGCTCCCAGGGGCAGCCTGTCTTAAATTCCTCTGTTATTATTTGGAGGACTATGATGAACAAAAGGGTGTTGAGCACCAGTCCTTGGTGATCCCCTATTATACCCTGAATTCTTTACTATACTTATTACCAACCCTCACCTTACTGACTGATTCCCTGTACATTGCTTGTACAACTCTCACGGACCACTTGTCTATCCTTAGTTTCTGCATTGACCACCAGATAAGGGATTGGGGGACCCTGTCAAAGGCTTTTTTCAAGTCAACAAAGGCCAAGTACAGAGGTTTATCTTTGGCTAAGTATTTCTCCTGCTGCTGTCTTACCAGAAATATAGCATCAGTGGTGTCACAAAACCAAACTGCATCTCATCTAGTTGGACTGTGACTGTCTCTCACCTGATCCAACAATTTAATACCTCTGTAGTTATTTCTATCTAAGGCATCACTTTTACCTTTGTAGCAGTTAACTTTTTACAATACAGGTGACTAGACTATAACCCACACTGCCAGATATTCTAAGCATCTCAGTAGTGAATCCTGATGGACCAGGGGTTTTCCCTGTCTTCATTTCCTTAACTGCTTTATCTACCAAGGTACTGTCGATCCGGGTAGCTGGTCCCTCAGTTGGGTTGACATTTGGCAGACTCCTCCTCCCACTGATTCTCCATGTTAAGCAGTTTTCATAATGGCATTTCCAAGCATCTTTCTTTGCAGAATCATGTAATGCAAGTGCATCATCATCTATGCAGACACATTTCTCTCCTATGACATCACAATTTTCTCTCACACACTGTCTTGCAATCAGAAACACTTCAGTTCATGTCACTGAACATAGGCAAAGTTCTTCTTTTCTGCTTCTCCCTTGGCTAGATATACCTGACTTCTAGCTTCCCTTCTGGCTATCTGATACAGTTCCCTGCTACTCCAACTCCTCCAGTCCTTCCAGGCCTGTTTCTTTGCTCTAATGGCCATGTCTACATTATTTTTCCACTACCACATTACCCTATGTTTGGTTGGGACTTCGCACTACCCACAGATTTGGTCTGTGGCACTCAGCAAGCTGTCCAGCAGGAATTCCCAGTTGCTCTCTATGTCACAAGTTTGTAGCTTCTCCTCCCTCTCATCAAATTCCTCAATTAGGATGTCCCTAAATCTCTGAGCACATGGAGGGTCCTTAAGCTTCCAAATCCTTCTTTTCCAGGTTGGTCTATTTCTTGACATTCTTCTGGCCTGGAGTCTAAAACCACTAACTACCAGTCTATGCTGGGTAATATCTTCTTCACCAGGGAGGGTCTTTGTTTTTAAGAGCAACCATGCATCCTGCTGCCTGGTGAGAATCTAATCAATCTGGCTGACATAGCTGCCTGATTGATAGGTTATCAGGTGGCTGGTCAGCTTCCTGAAGTTGGTGTTGCAGATCAATAGGTTATTTACATCACAAAACTCCAGTAGCCTTTTTCTCTCTTTGTTTCGTGAACGAATTCCATGCCCCCCATGTACACCATGGAAATTACTGGGCTGCTGTTCAACATGCCCATTGAAGTTCCCAGCCACAAAAATGAGATCCTTGTCATTTGTCTTAGAGGTAGCCTGCAGGAGGATATCATAAAAATGTTCCTTCTGTTCGTTTGGTAGGCCCACTTGTGGATTATAGGTGGAGATAATTGATGCTATGCTATTCTGCAAGACTAGCCTAAGCTTAAGCACTCAACTGCTCACTCTAACTACCTCTATGATCTTCTCCACCCATTTCTCTGCAAGTAGTATGCCCACACCGCTATCCTGTCACTGTTACCTTCTCAGAAGATTTTATACCTATGTGCCTTGCCTGTGAGGAACTTGGTTGAAGCTCCTCTCCACCTTACCTCTTGGATGCAGCATACATCAACATGCCTCCTTTCAAACAGTTCAACAATGTCACTTTTGCCAACCAGCATTCAAACATGTTAAAATTGTTGTCCCTATGGATAATGAGTAGCATTGGAAATATAAGTGTGACTGCCACTTGATTCACTGTTTCACAATATACATAGCTAAGCTAAGAATTTTTCTCTCATTTTTAATTGTTTTACTTTATGTCTTGCTGTTGCCATGTCTCTCTCCCCAACAATAGTAAACAGGCTATTGCTTGTCTGCAATGCTCCTGCCCCTTCCTGCCCACACCACTTATACCAGAAACCTATTCTCAATACCGGAAACCCCTACAGGGCTCTGCTTTGCTTCTGTACCTTCGTCTTTCCTTCCCCACCACCAACAATCGCCCACACTACTGCATGCACCAAAACGTGATATGTTACTTAGGAAATTATTAGTAATTAACAGACCATCTACTTCTTTCTCCCTATATATAATGGACTAACCAATAGCAGATCATTTGCGTATTGAATCCATTTGTTTTCGTATTTCATGTTGTTTACTGTTGGTGATGTCCTGTACCCATATATGAATATATATATATATATATATATATATATATTTATATATATATAAATACAGGGTGTTCCAGAAGTCTTGGGCACATTTCAAGTCCTCATATCTGCTGAACTACGATTTGTAGTAAGATGAAACTGGTACCATTTTAAAGCTAAATTCATTAAGTTTTTTGTAATGCTAATGATTATTTCATATTTTTTCCAGATCCAATAATGGCGTTCACTCAACCAGAAAAGGCGTTTTGCGTCCTTGAATTCGCAAAAACTGAATCATGGACACTTGTTGAAAGTGCATTTCGCACAAAATTCTGAAAAGAGGCACCAGAAAGGAAGTCCATATTGAGATGGCATGGCAAATTCATGAAGGATGGATGTTTGTGCCCACCTAAGAGAACGGGACGCCCCTCAACTTCAGATGATACGGTTGAGCGAGTTCGAACTGCCTTCGAGCGGAGCCCCCGTAAATCGATCAGAAGAGCCAGTAGGGACCTCATTTTCCAACAGGATGGGGCGTCATCACATTGGAGACTCAGGGTTAGACAGTATCTGAACACAACACTGCCAGACAGATGGATTGGACGGTCTGGGTGAGATGATTGCATTCTTATACCTTGGCCTCCCGGGTCTCCAGATCTCACACCCTGCGATTTCTTTTTAGGGCATTTGTGAAAGGACTGGTCTATGTGCTGCCCCTTCCAAAAGAGTGGATGAACTGAAGGCCCGAATGATGAAAGCTGTTGCAACCATCGACAACCTAATGCTCGAATGCGTTTTGACAAGAATTGGACTATCGGCTTGATGTGCTCACATTGAACATCTTTGAACATTCCATAAAAAAACTTGAAATTGCTAGGCTTTCAGAATATATCAGATGCGTTTTTATGTCCTTAAAAGTAAAGTTTTCGAGGTATTCAATGTCAAAATGTGCCCAAGACTTCTGGAATACCCTGTATAATTTATATTATTATTGAACTCCATGCATTCATTTCCAAGTAAGTTTACTTGAATGCCACACACCCATTTCCAAGTAAGTTTATATAAATATATATGTAAACATATGTATGTATGTATGTATGTATGTATGCATGCATGCCTGCATGTATGTAAGTATGTATGTAGATAAGTATGGAGCAGCATCATTGACTTTCATAAGACCAGTTATACATCAGCCAGCAAATGGGCATAAATTTTATATTCATTTTCTAAGGTGGCATAAACTGGAAGGTTTGACAACATTCAATGGATTGGAGGACTACATCTTGTTTCACTGATTAAGAATCGGCATGGCTTCTGTGGCTAAATGCTTTTCCTAACACCAACTATTTCCAGTACTGACACCAGCACAAATGAGGTTGTCTTGCATTCAGCAACACTGAAATACTCCTCTCAAGCCTGCACTGTTGCTGATGGATTTGCCAAACACTACTTTTCTTGTAAGCCTGCCTGTGATCTCACTAAACCTTTTGTATATCTGTTAGAATTTCTATGGACTTCTTTTCTGAAAATGGAGCCTTGCTATTTCCCTGATTATATAAGGGTTTTGTCTTCCTTCCTATTTACTAACACTTTTGCTTTCACTAATTATATTTTAAGACCCTTCAATTTCAAATTTCACTTTCATGTTTGAAACTTTTCCTCCAATTCTCTTAGATTCTGCTATAAGAGTTAAGTCATCAGCTTAGCAGAACAGCCAGGCTTAAATTCTTGTTATGACTTGGAGGTTTCTGGTAAATAGGAAGGGGATCTTGATGGATCACCCTCCCCTCCTGCAGACTAAATTCATCACTAAATTCATTGATTGTTCTCATCGTACTAGTAACCATCCCTGTACATGGCTTGCATGAGTCTCACAGGCTATTTATCTACTCCTAGTTTCCTTAGTGACCACTAGAGACTCTATTAAAGACCTTCTTCACACTGATGAACACTGGCTACAAGGGTTTGCTCTTGGTTTGATATTTCTTTTGCAGGTATCACTGGTACCTTTTCTTGAGAGAAAGATGGATTCCATCTCACCTAGACTAATCCCGTCTCCCTTTAGTTTTGCAATAACTTTAGCTGTAACTTTCATAATCTGGCCCAACAGTTTGATGTCTCTGAAATTTCCTTTATCTCTTGTGCATCTCCCTGCACTTGTGGAAGTTTACAGTAATACTGCAATGCCAGTAATTGGGTCCAATACTTTCCTGTATTACTTTACTATTCAAATGACAATCCTATACTCTACTTCATCAGATATGTCAAGCATCGCAGCATCTATCTCCGATAGTCCAGCTGGTTTCCCTACTTACATATTCTTTATTATTCTATCTATCATAGTGTTGGGTTCACATGAGGTAAGCTCTCTCTCTTTAACTTTCTCCCATGTAGTCTCCACATTCAGCAGCTCCTCATAACAGCACTCCCATGCCTCTTTCTTATAGTGTCAGTGAGAGCAAGTGTGCTTTTATCATTCCGTATACATTTCTCTCTAAGAACATCATGATTTTCTTTAGGACACTATTTAGATATACGCCTATGATTTACATGTTGCAGAACATGTGGAATTTTCTTCCTTTCTGCCTCTCCCCTTGCTTTCTTGAATTTGGCAGGATTTGAGTTTAGTCTGAACAAATACTTCAAAGTGTTTTCCCGACACTCTAGCAATTCTGTGAATTTGCCGCCGCCGCCATCACCACCACCACAACCACAACCACCACCACCACCACCATAAACCACCCTGACAAGTAGATTATTTTACAACAAAAATTTCTCTTTCATTCTTTCTATATTTCTCTCCATTATCTCAACCATTGATAAACCAAATATTAAATCTCCAAGAACATCTCACTTCATTTTTTGTTCCTTACCTTAAAATTATATTTAAAATAATAAAAATACCTTTGTTTCGCCAAAATCCAAAACGTCATAGAGATTAAGGTTCTTGTTGAAAACATGTATGGGAATATTGAACTGGTTTGAAGTTTTTGTGTAATTTAATATCAATCTTGTTTGTGGAGATGTTAAAACCATTTGGATTGCATCAGGATAGTCTTCTTGGCTCTTATATAAAATATCTACTCTGTGATTTGTTTTCATGTGGCCTGAGCAATGAGAAAAATGAAGAATCATCAGTTGGTGATTATTTAGTTGTAAAGAATTTGGTAATGCTTCTGTACAGTAATACCAAAGAACCACATCTCAAATTTTGCTGCTGGGAAAGTTAGTCATATATTTCTTTATTTACGGAAGATTATTTTAGAAATGTTACTTTGTGAAATAATTTTTTTCTCAACAAACCTAATTCATTGGCATTTTAGATTTATATTTTGTACCATAAATACTTATTTTGATTCAATTCATATCTATCAAAATAAAATCATTTATAGAAGAAAAAGCAATGAGAAAATTACTGAAAAAAAAAGCGGGGAATAGATTTCTACATAATGATATGGAGAAGTCTCCTCTCAGAAGATAAATCTATATATATAAAACTGTAGTTGTGTGAGTGTCTGTCTCCTACGATTTAGATTCCTAACTCCTCCCACATTTTGCGGTGCAGTTTAACCAAATTCGGGTATCTTATAGTCATGACTAATATCGAGCCCGTCTGGCTATTAGCGCGCGTCTACGATGAGTCTACGATTTAAAAAATAATTTACCATAATTTTTTATTCCATTTTAATGCATAATTTTTCGTGTGTCGATGGCGGCGGAGTTGGCGTCCACGCTCAAACACCTGCACCTGTGTTTGCTTCTCCCCCTTCTTCCCTCCCTCATGAAGCTGTGGGGAAGGGAGTTTAAGGAAATCAACGTCGTAATGCGTTGTCAAGGAGACCAGCGTTCTTTTAGAACAACGACTTCATGGCTTGAAGACACCAAAACAGAAATGGCTAAGAAAGCCCGAATTGGCATCTATAAGGGAAGTAACTCTCTAAAAATGCTTATATAGTTATTTCCCTTACAAACCCGAGCAACGCCGGGTGATACTGCTAGTAATTCATAAATTTGAAATATGAGAAGAGATTCAAACAAAAAAAACAAATAAATGATTACATGGGAATACAAAAATAGACTTTAAATCTATTACATAAAATCCGTTCTGTCTGTGTGTGTGTCTTCTAGGATCTCAGGCATCCTCCATCCGATTGCACTCAAATTTGATATGTAGATACAGACTGTATCAGGGCGTGTATAAGTCTTGAAAAAATTACAAAAATTGATTCCAGGTAAGAATGCGATCGATAAAGCTGTGGGAACGTGCATTTATATGCGCAAATATCTATAAATATATATAATCCTCCAGCTAACCTATTTGCATGCATCGTTTTTGTTTTGCTTTTCTTCCGTCAACCTGTACATAACTGCTTCTTCCATTTTTTGTTATTTTTGTACTGCTTAAAGGCACGTTTCTTTCCTGCCAAGCTTACTGTTTAAACCATGTTTGTATTCTCCCAGTCAACAGCCTTATCATTACTGGTACTTTAAACTCTTCGGTTGCATATTTGTGTGAGTAAAATCGTTTTTCTTTGGAATAGAAAAAAAGTCTATCTTTATTTCTTCTTTTGTTGGTGTCTCAAATTTAGGTTAAATCAGTGTTTCTCAAAAGGGAGGTCTATGGGACGGTTGGACAAATTGTTTTGAGAAAATTTGGTTTAAATTTTTGACAACTCAGCACCGTACATTGGATGGGGTGGGGGGCGTTTTGCTCGTATTTATATAAAGTTAAATAGTTGATGAGTTTCATTTATTCTTAACATTTTCATCATGCTTTATTTAATCTCTGTTTTTATTTGCTTAGGAAATAAAAAGAGTATAGCACAAGCGTAGCTAGAGTGTGTGCTGCCCAGGGTGGCCCATCTGTTTTCCACCCTCGGACCCTACAAAAACACGTATTGCCTACAGCAGACCCAAAAGAGCCACCCCTTTGAAAGTGCTGCCCGGAGATACTGCCCCTATGCTGCCCCCAGCTATGCTAGTGGAGTATAGAGTGTATGCTGGTGTGATATGAGCATAAATAAAGAATACGATTTGGGCAAGGACCAAATTGTACTCCTTTTTTGCAATGAGGACTTGTGAAATGAAACACACACACACACTCACATTCATGCATATACATATATATCTACATCTATATGTATGTGTGTATCTTGAGTATGACATTAAACTATATCTGGTAGTGGGCCCCAGAAATTCCAGGGTTCTGAGGAGTGTGGAACCACCACTTAGTCACTATTGTTCTCAGGTCTACTCTGACCCAGAGTAGTAGCACCTGTCAGAGTCCCAGCTATGGGTTAATTAGTATATGAGCAACAGGGAGTAAAGAACCACATGTTCGCATTAGAACTTCCTTCTAGGAGGAGATAAGCTTGTATAAAAAGAAACCTGAAGTGCAGTGCTTTCTGGTCATCTCAACTACTGTTGTGCCACTAGTTCTGTAGCTGATTGTATTGAAAAGTGGGTTTAGTGATGTGCAACACTATCCGTCCAAAAAGTTTGTGCACAGGAATTTCTTGGTCTCTTGGAATGTTTACAGGGACTTATTGAGTTTAGGAAGTGGTTTCATTTGGTCACAAGTTGATTTCCACAAAGTATGTTTGTATATATTACATATATGTATGTATGTATGTATGTATGTATGTATGTATGCATGCATGCATGCATGCATGTATGTATGTATGTATGTATGTATGTATGTATGTATGTATGTATGTATGTATGTATGTATGTATATATGTATGTATGCATATGACAGGTCACTTTCGAGTGCTACTGGTAACATGTAACCCAGTACAACCTGTTGCATGGTCGGGCCGACTCCTAGCCTTTGTTAGGGCATCCTTCTAGGAGAAGGTAACTCAGTAACTGGGATAACTCCGACATAAAACCTGTGGCTCAGTGGTTACCAATGATGTTGACTTGTTCTTCTTTTCGGATTATGGCTGCTGTTACTTAGTGAGTGGGATTGACTCAGTGCACAGCCTTTCCTCACTTAAAAAAAATCTTCCTGCACAGGCATTGCACGATAACAACATTGTTCATGATTGTTGATGGTGCTGTGAGTCTCAACTGAATGGCTGGCTGTAGCCTTTAAAAGCAAATTATAGTCACATTCGATCACAGCACCAATAACAGTTAAGCTTCGTGCAATGGCCATACTCGATAACGAGGGGGCAGCCATCATGTATGCATGCATGTATGTATGTATGTATGTATGTATGTATGTATGTATGTATGTATGTATACGTGTATGTATGTATGTATGTGCTTGTTCCGTCTGTCCGCTGTACTCCTAGAAGTCTTCCCAATATATGCTGTGTTTCTGCCCTTACACACTCCTTCTATACACCACTGTACTTTTCTAGTTTTACAGTTAATACCAGAGTTAATCTTGCACACTACGCAGTTCTCATTAGAGCATGTGGTCTTTCGAAGGGGCATGTCCCACATAATAGTGATCTTTTGGAGCTCCCTGGATTCTCTACGATCTTAAAGTTGAGTTTGGTATTCTTCAGAGCCTTCCTAAATTTACGGGCTAATTCCTCATGGGTGTGGCCTCTACAAACACCACTCCTTGATATTTATCAGCCCTGTACCACGTGTTCACTCTGTTTGCTTCATCACAAACTCTCTGTATGGTATTCCACTCTTTACCTCTGTATCTGGCATCATTACATATGATGTTATCTAATTTCTTTCTATCTCCTCTGTATACACGAATCCTATCTTTCTGATCATATCCAGAGAATTGCGTGTGGTGCATGAAGTTTTGTATATATATCCTTGTTTCATTAGGTTCGCATTGCAGGGACACATTATTCATTATCCTAAGTCTACTATAAGTATGCTAATTTTCATATTGTGTGACAAGATTGAGTTTTTGTGAACAAGGTATTTAGAAGCTATGAGTTTCATGTAATAGGAGTAGAGGAGCTGTACTCTGTTGTTTACAGTCCCTAACCAAAGTTCAGTATCAAGAACCGGAAGTCTCTTGTTAGGGTGCCTAGTGGGGCTATCTACAGTTACCTTGATATTTTGGTGGATGGCATTAGCTAAGTGCTGGATGCTCTCTATTATGCTCCTCTCGGTACAGTCACATGGGGTTGTCATAACTAGAATATTGATGTCATCTACTCACATACAGTAAAAAAATACTGTTATAGATTGTTTAGCTAGGGATTGTTTGGTTTTTCTGTCACACCAGGTCATGATGAGGCCGGCCACATCTCCAGCTGCACCGACACCGATGGCTACTCCTTCAACCTGCATATATAGTTTCTTGTCAAACTTCCCTATATAGTTCTTTAAGGTGGTTTTGACACTAGCTCCTATAGTGTGCCCAATCATTCTTTTCACCTGATTGTCATTCTCAGGGTCCCGGGTAGGTATGGTACAGCCACTCCAGCTCTGTGGTACTCTTCTTCGCAGCCGATGTGACGATGGGTCAGATTGTACTGAGGTCATGGTTGTCTAGATAGTTACGGTCAAAGGTTAATTTTAGTAAGAGGCCTAGTTCTCTCGTGTTGGCTTCACGGAACTCTACTTCGCTCTCACAGATTATCTCAAAGAATTTCTCCACAGCAAAATCTGTCTATAGATGGGTAGAGTGAAACCACATCCATACTACCTATTCTACAACTTGTGAGGTTGTTGGAGCAGTTGTAATTGCTGATTATACCAAGGAGACCCTCTGTGCTCATACAGATGTCCGGGAACATTTCAATGAGTGGTCGTAACACTTGTTAGAGGAAGTAGGATAGCCTATAATTGCTGGAGATATTGACAAAAAAGATCGGATATTCAATAAATGAGTGGAATTGAACTGGTGTGTGTGTGAATTATACTGGGCATAATGACTCTCCCTAGACACAACACTATATATATATATATATATATATAATATATATATATATTATATATATATATACTAGCTGAAGGTGACCCGCTCTACGTGCGGGTAAGAGTGTGGTTGTTACTTTCTGTTGCTTCCTATCAGCACGTAAAAAGCACCATCCGAACGTGGCCGATTGCAGCGCCGCCTTGACTTGCTTCTGTGCCGGTGGCACATAAAAAGCACCAACCGATCGTTGCCGCTGCGAGCCCCCCTGGCACCTGTGCCGGCGGCACGAAAAAAGCACCCACTACACTCACAGAGTGGTTGGCGTTAGGAAGGTCATCCACCTGTAGAAACACTGCCAGATCAGACTGGAGCCTGGTGCAGCCTCCTGGCTTCTCAGACTCTGGTCACACTGTCCAACCTGTGCTAGCACGGAAAACGGACGTTAAACGATGATGATGATGATGATGATTCTCCGTATTTGTTTCTCTCTCCTTTCTCTCTCACTTTCCCACTCTCTTACTTTTCTTTTCTCTCGGACTCTCCCTCGCTTTCTCTTACTCTCTATCTTTATCTATCTCTCTCCCATTTATAAACAACAGAAGATCTTGAGTAAGTTGAGAGATAAAATATTTAGAAAGATCAATCATAAACATCAGGCAGTGGCAACGGAAAGGTCTGCTTCAAGGCAGACAGCAAAACGCTAACATTTAAAAGGGACAGACGAACTTGCGAGCTGAATAAAAATAATAAAATATTGGAAACTAAAGTTTGAAGGGATAGAATCTGAGGATAGTAGAGTCACCATGGCTGGCATTTCTTAACAACGAACAGCAATGTATTGACAGTTTAACGGCTGGCGTAAAATTTTGAACTTGATGTAAAATAAAATTCGTAAACACCAAGTTTTGAAGTGATTCTTTCTCACGACAGTAGACTCACCATGGCAAGCATTCAAAACTTGTTTATCATGGACGGCAACACATTGACGATTAAAAGGCTGGCGCAAATTTTTTAGCTTGATGTAACAGAGAATTGCTAAACACCTGCTCCTTTAAATTTTAATCCCCTTCCAGCCCCATTTAGACCCCTTTTCACATTTTGGTTAATATAACCCGATGTCATTCGGGTCTACTGGGGCCACATTTTATAAGATGAGGAACAAAATAGTTGTCATGCAAACTTGCCAGCACTTTTAACATAGGTGTGCATATTTTCAGCTGAATCGACCGACTACGTAATGCACACATTATATATATATATATATATATATATATATATATGTGTGTGTGTGTGTGTGTGTGTGTGTATATATGTGTGTGTGTGCACGCATTATATATACAAATGTATACAAATGAGATATATATCTGTATAAATTAAATTAGAGATAAAACCACTAATAGGCAAATCAAACAGTGAAAAACCAAAAACAAAAACATTAAAAAAAAATATAATATAGAAAATATATCTTCTATATATATAAAAGTGTAGTTGTGTGAGTGTCTGTCTCCTACGATTTAGATTCCTAACTACTCCCACATTTTGCGGTGCAGTTTCACCAAATTCGGGTATCTTATAGTCGTGATTCATATCGAGCCCGTCTGGGTATTAGCGCGCGTCTACGATGAGTCTACGATTTTAAAAATAATTTACCATAATTTTTTTCCATTTTAACGCATATTTTTTAAATAAAGGGAAGGCGGCGGAGTTGGCGTCCATGCTCACACCTGCACCTGTGTTGCTTCTCCCCCTTCTTCCCTCCCTCGTGAAGCTGTGGGGAAGGGTGTGTAAGGAAATCAACGTCGTAAAGCGTTGTCAAGGAGACCAGCGTTCTTTTAGAACAACGACTTCATGGCTTGAAGACGCCAAAACAGAAATGGCTAAGAAAGCCCGAAAGCAAATTCTACAAAATCGGGAAACACGCCATACAGGGAAGGTTTCCCGTGCAAATAATTTGCACAGCCGAATGTTATAGTTGTTGCACAACTTTTACTTAAAAGATATTATCCAAACAAACTTTTGAAGGCAATATTGTATGGCGATGGTACTTGTGATATATAGTAATGGATTTAGTAGCCAAAAGGAGAGAGCAGAGGCATAGTATGGTGGTGGTGGAGGCGGTGGTGGTGGTGGCGGTGGTGCTGGTAGTGGTGGTGGTCGTGTTTGTGGTGGTGGTCGTGGTGGTGGGGGTGGTGATGATGGTGGTGGTGGTGGTCGTGGTGGTCTTCGTGATGGTGGTGGTGATGGTCATGGGTGTAGTGGTGGTGGTGGTCATGGTGGTAGTGGTGATGGTGTTGGTCGTGGTGGTGGTGGTGGCTGAAGCTGTCGTCTGGGTTCTTCCAATTTTTTTGTGTGTTGGTGGCGGCGTTGGCGTTCATGCTCGCACCTGCACCTGTGTAGCTCCTCCCCTTCTTCCCTCCCTCGTGAAGCTGTGGGGAAGGCAGGGTAGGGAAATCAACGTCGTAAAGCGTTGTCAAGGAGACCAGCGTTCTTTTAGAACAACGAACAGAAATCGCTAAAAAAGCTGAAACAGATCCACAAAAGCGGCAAAAACCGCCACACAGGGCAGGTTTCCTGTGCAAACAATTTGCACAACTGAATGTTTTAGTTGTTGCACAAATCTTTATATATAAAAGTGAAGTTGTGTGTCTGTCTCCTACGGTTTAAATTCCTAACTACTCCCACATTTTGCGGTGCAGTTTAACCAAAACCAGGTATCTTATAGTCG
>NC_043001.1:65201607-65331607 GCF_006345805.1 Octopus sinensis
TCTTATTCTTGATTCTATGAACTCACCTGAGAGGCTGCTGAATCGGTGTCATAAGGTGTTGGTTGAACCACACCGAGAGATTTTGCTAAGGCTCGTTGACAAGCCAAGTACCTCCTCAAAAAACTGATAATTTTCCTCTCCAGGGTTTCCACAGTTGACATGCTAAAATCGTATAATGACAGGGGCCACAAAATCCTGGGCAGTATGGCATGCTTTGACGCAACTGAACATTCCAAATTTGTCGACTTTAATAAACAAGTTCTTAAGATTTTTACTGATTCCCCAGATGGAAACTGTGCCCCTCAGGCTGCTTCAAGCTCTTGACTGGTGGTTCTGTCAAAGTTGGAATGGCAGCGCCGGACAAAGTGAAACTTTTCCACCACTCCACATCTCCCATTTTAGCACAACACACAATCAAACATATACATAGATACATACGTAGATATATACCTACATACGTACGTTCAAACAGACGGAGAGACAGACTAATAGACAAAATTATAGATAATATGCCTACACACACACACACTCACAAACATACACACACACATAAACACACACAGACACATGTATTTGTGTATGCAGGTGCATAATTTGCGCTCGTAGTGGTGTGTAGGTCTGTATTCTTTATTATTGTGTGGTGTGGTGATGAGGGAGTGTGACAGAGAGGGAGGGAGCGGAAGTGGGTCTTGCAGGTCTCGCAGGGCGCATGCGCCGGCGGAAGCGGAAGCGACAGACAGAACGCACGTGCGGCATCGACCAGGGCAGTCAGACTCGAGAACGACGCCAAGACGACAAGACGCTAGCAAGTTGGCTCAAGGCGAATCCGGCTTCATCTCTGCAGGTAAGACCAAATTACACTTCTAATTCTTTTCCTTGTTCTGTTACGCTCCTTTTCACCACACTTATCACAAGCTATTTCGGCAAAATAATCACTCGGTTTCGTGAAAATAAAAAATAAAAATTATGCAGACTGCTATGATTTCACGCGACCCTATAACACCGTTTTGCGGCGACACCGACGTGGTCGCTTGGTTGAGGAGGGTGAAGTTGGTGGCGAAGCTACACGGCATAGCTGACCTGGCTAGTTTTATGCCGTTGTATTTGGATGGCCCGGCGTTGGCGTTATATCTGGAGATGGAGGAAGCGGACCAACGCAGCGCGGACAAGGTGGAGATCCGACTTATGGAGGCCTTCGCGGAAGGAATGTTTGAAGCGTACACTCGACTGGGTAGGATGAGGTGGACAGGACAGCAGGTGGACGTGTTTGCCGGCGAGCTTAGAAGGTTGGCAAAACTTGCGGGATATGAGGGAGAGTCGCTAGAACGCACGGTCAGGTTAGCGTTCGTGACCGGCTTTCCCGACATCATGTCGGTCGAGCTACAGAAGCTCCCGAACGTGCGTTCGATGCCGATGGCCGAGATTATATCGCGGGCACGTGTACTGGTGTCGTGCAGCAGGTTGACGTCGGTAGCAGCGACTGCAACGTCGAAAAGTGGCCCAGCTAGGAGCAACGGAGAGGGGCTGGGGAAAGAACGCGTGCGGTCGTTTAAGGGACAGTGTTTCCGGTGCCAGGGCCCACACATGGTCCGTGACTGCGCGTCGCCCAAGCCCGAGGTGATTTGCTACCGGTGCCGAGAGCCGGGGCATGTGGCCAGCGAGTGTCTGCGGGGAAACGGACCGCAGGAGACTACTGCGCCGGTAGTTGTCCCTTTGGATTAGTAGCGGCGCGTTTCTCATCGTTACCTGTGGTCGACATTCTGGTGAAGGGGAAGATGTCGCGAGCCCTGGTGGACACGGGCTGTACGACGACCCTGATGACCACAGAAGTGGCAGAGACGTGGAGTGGAGGAAGCAGTGTCAGGGCAGTCGACGGAAGAGAAGTGCACTGCGAAGGGGTTACGGATGCGCAGATCGTGGTGCAGGGACTGCAGCTGACGTTGCGAGTGATTGTGGTCGGTCACTTGGTGGACGAGATCGACGTGGTGATGGGGATGGATGCGATCACCTGTCTGGGAGGTGTTACCGTCAACGAGGCTGGCGTAACGTTTGGGCTAGCAGGGAAGCCGTGTAGGGCGACACCACGCACCAACGACAACCGTGAGAAAATGGATGCGGCGCACACCATTGAAGACCAGGATTTTCGGGCTGTCTTTGATGGCGAGAGGTGGACAGTGGAGTGGCACTGGAAGGGAGAGCCCCCGATGTTAAAGAACAAAGTGGGCTGCTATCAGCATACTCTAAAAGGAGATACCAGAAGTGAGTTCGAGGGGGAGGTGGAGCGGTGGATTAAGGAGGGCATACTGATCCCCTGGGAAAAAGAAGAGAGCGGAGTCCTGCCACTGATGGCGGTGATACAGCCCACAAAGCGTAAGGTCAGGCCAGTGCTCGACTTCCGAGAGCTGAATGACCACGTGTCGTGTCATACAGGCGGCGAGGCCACGGATGTCTGCGGAGACACCTTGCGAGAGTGGAGGCAGACGGCGGGGGCCTCCACGATTGTCGATTTAAAGTCGGCATACCTTCAGGTTCATGTGGCTGAGAAACTATGGAGGTACCAGCTCGTCAGGTATAGGGGCCGGACGTACTGTCTGACCAGGTTGGGATTCGGGCTGAATTCAGCTCCAAAGATTATGGCAACAATTCTCAAGGCCGTCCTGGGGAAGGTGGACAGAGTAAAAAGGGCCACCAATTCATACATCGACGACATTCTGGTGGATGAAACCGTGATACCAGCAACGGAGGTCATAGGCCACCTGAAGAGTTTTGGACTGATCGCCAAGCCGCCAGAGGCTATGGAGGGAGGTGCTGCACTGGGCCTCAAGCTATGGAGAGACAAAGCCGGCGCCTTGGTGTTCCGGCGAGGGAATGAGATCCCTGAACTGGGCGCCAGCATGAGTAGACGGGAGCTGTTCTCTGTGTGTGGGAAGCTGGTGGGACACTACCCGATTGCAGGCTGGCTCCGGACAGCATGCAGCTTCATCAAGAGACGAGCCGAAGGAGTGAAGTGGAATGATAAAGTGGGGGAGAGGACGATCGACATGATGCAGGAAGTCCTGGTCAGAGTAAGAGCAGAGGACCCGGTGAGGGGCAGCTGGTACGTTCCCAAATCAAAGAGCGGGATCGTATGGTGTGACGCCAGTAGCATCGCAATAGGGGTTGTCTTGGAAGTGGGAGGTGTCACGGTGGAAGATGCAGCCTGGCTCAGGAAGATGGATGACTGCAGTCACATCAACGTGGCGGAGTTGGAAGCCGTGCTGAAGGGGGTGAACCTAGCCTTGAAGTGGGGGTTGCACACCATAGAAATCAGGACTGATTCAGCCACTGTACTTGGTTGGGCGACGGCAGTCATCACCGATGAGCGGAGGGTGCGGACCAAAGGGGCTGCAGAGATGCTGGTAAAGCGTCGATTGGGGATACTGCGTGAACTGACCACTGAGTTCAATCTGAAGCTGAGCGTGATCTTTGTGCCTTCCGAGAAGAACAGGGCAGACGTCCTGACCAGGGTTAAGCGAGCCTGGTTGCAAGTGCCAGAGGATGCGAAGCAGGATGTAGCTGCAGTATGCCATCTGAGCGACTCAGAGTTGCGGAGACTGCACACCATGCATCACATGGGTGTGGACAGGACGTTGTTCCTGGCCAGAAAAGTCGACTCCGACGTAACAAGACAGAGCGTGCGGAGAGTGGTTAGCAGTTGTGACAGGTGCCAGTCCATCGACCCTGCTCCGGTCGTGCATGAAGCGGGAAGTATTCCAGTGGACCAGGACTGGAGACGACTGGCGGTGGACATAACACACTACCGGCAGGGGACATACCTCTCAATGGTTGACTGCGGACCGGGGCGGTTCGCCATATGGAGGGAGATGAGGTCAGGAACCGCAGAAGAAATTGCGAAAGTGCTGAACGAGATATTCCTGGAACGAGGCCCCGTGGATGAACTGCTTCTGGACAACGGCACTGCATTTCGCTCGGAGGCGCTGAGAGAAATGCTTGATGAGTGGAAGGTCAACCGCTTCTTCAGGGCGGCATACCGGCCAAGTGGAAACGGGGTGGTGGAAAGGCATCATCGTACCATCAAGGCCATGGCTGAGAGGGGTCACATTTCACCAGTCGAGGCCGTGTTTTGGTACAACATGTCGCCCAGATCAGGACAGGCCGAGGAGTCGGTGCCACACAGGGCAATATTCAGGTACGAGTGGAGGCATCCGTGTACTACATCAATGCGACCCGGGGCAGAGGAAGAGCACGCCTTCGTGCAGGTCGGGGAGGAAGTCTGGGTGAAACCCCCGAACGCACGGTGTACATCGCAATGGGGAAAGGGGACAATAACCTCCGTAAATTCAAAGAATAACATCTCGGTAGATGGTATGCCACGCCACGTTTTGGACATACGGAGGATTGTCCATGCCCCGGAGGATGGGACAAGCAACAGTGGGCAAGACGATAACAACAGACAGGATGACGAGGTCGGCAGCAACACGCCAGAAACAAGTCCTAGGGTCGCATTGCGACCACAGAGGGAGTGGCACCCTCCTCCCTGGTTGGCTGACTACGAAACCAGTTTCAGGTGCGGGAGCGAGTGAGGAAGCCGGTTCAGTGATCTATAGATCAGGGGGGCGTGTGGTGTGGTGATGAGGGAGTGTGACAGAGAGGGAGGGAGCGGAAGTGGGTCTTGCAGGTCTCGCAGGGCGCATGCGCCGGCGGAAGCGGAAGCGACAGACAGAACGCACGTGCGGCATCGACCAGGGCAGTCAGACTCGAGAACGACGCCAAGACGCTAGCAAGTTGGCTCAAGGCGAATCCGGCTTCATCTCTGCAGGTAAGACCAAATTACACTTCTAATTCTTTTCCTTGTTCTGTTACGCTCCTTTTCACCACACTTGTCACATATTGTTTATGTGTGTTAGCGTGTATTCAATAAATATGTACGTATGTTTGTATTCATGCATGTAAAATGCATTTCTGAATAATAGCCTCCTTAGTCATAGAGATCCAACAAGTCAAAATCTGTAGTTCACAGCACTTCTATTGTCGTAGTATAACAAAATAGTCTCAGTAGTTGCAACTTTCGGCCTTTACGTATTGGTATTCAGTGAACCATGAACCTCATTACTTAGTGTGGAGACATGTTCTATTCACACCTGCTTGTTGCATAGAGTAACACGTAGAGTATTTATTGTATTTTTCAAAGGCAATCTGAGAACACTAGTTTTGCAAAGTCTGTTTAAACTAGTTACAACGATATTCCTATTTCCAGTTGATATTACAATGTATCGTTATCTTAGTAGAGGTACAGTTCATTTTCACAAGTATTGTCCCTAAGTATTGAGCCTTGTAGAACTGATTCATTGGTAGGTGACGAATTAGGGTGAAAACATGAAAAGATGATGTGTATGGCTTTCCCACCAAACTATTGTAGTCACTTTAACCCTCTCTTCTATATTTTTATTTGGCGTACAGTCTGTTATGCCAAATTCTTCTTCATCACCCCTCCCCACCAGTTTTGGTTGGCGTCCAAGTAATTTATTGATCTTATAGGTCAAGAGGGAAGGAAGTGCTCATCAACCAGCACTGAGCCGTGAAACTGCTAGGAGGAAATTATTCCCAAACTGAAGATCTGGCCCAAATGTTTACGACAGGATACCGTTAACACTAGTTTAACATTACTATTACCCATCAGATGGGATGGTGGAGTTAAATTGGGAATTGGATTAAGACTAGCATCATTCATGTAGAGCATGGCAGGATATGAGCTCAGAACGCATAGAACCAGAACAAATACTGTGTCGCATCCGGTCCGACGTCTATGCAGATTTAATCCATTGCTTTCGATTGGTGGTACTTTTTCATCGTCTCCAAAAAGATGAATAAAAGACGAAGTTGGTTTCAGTGGATTTGAAGTATATGTCACGACAAATACTTATTGACTCTAAAAACTCTGTCTATTCCTTTATCTGACAAAGGATGGTGAGAAAATCTAGCGTTTAATCGGGAACCGAACTGTCTTCTTGAGGAATGTGGGTCAAAATAGCCTTGCAGTTGTTTATGTAACACTAAGACATCATTAGAGCTGACGGTACTGAGTAATGATGTAAGGGTCGGTCTTTTGATTGATTAGGTCTGAAATTTCCCACTAGACCCATAGAGGTGAGCCTTCACTGTCCTAGGAAAAGGATGTTGGGTAGAAGTCAAATAATCAGGAGATCGGCAGTTTGTGTCTTGTCTGTGAAACTGCGTTATGTCAGTGGCTATGATGCATAATTCTCAAAATAGCCCAGTCTACTTAACTGTAAATAGGAATCTAACTGTAAATACGTACAGACTTCAAGAAGTTTGTACGTATAGAAGAAACTGAACTCTAGGATAAGATATTACAGTATTTCAGGGAAGCCTAGTGTGCGAGGATGTTTTACAATGCTACAGGTAATATGATTTGAACTGAGGGTTCTAGTAATCCATACAGAACTTTAGCCCTTTACAATGGCGCCCAAATCGGATATTTTCAAATTACAAAGTTTTGTACCAGTTACTCAAGGATCTTCCAAATGTAAACATATTTTACATATGTAAAATGCAAATCTCTTACATCTTCGTTTCACATGTTATAGTCACAAAACGTTCAACCTTACAAATATTCGGCTACGCAAGAAAGCGATCTTTCTTTCAATTGTTTGTAATTCCATTGTGAGTTGAACACTATTAGGAGACAATAAGTAGGTACAATATGCATACATACAGACACATACATAAGGCATACACCCACACACACTCGCGTATATATGTATGTATGTGTATATATGTATATAATAAACCTTTACATAAATAAATAACGTGAAATACACGAAGGGACGAACAAAAAGACAAACGGGTCATTCAAAGCCTTCATTCTTCAGTCAGAAACTGATCCTTCATCGCAGATTTCGGCTGTTTAATTCTGAGATCCGCTCTGAATCAGCCAGCCACAGAAGGAAAGAATGCAACGCAACAGAGACGAACATGAAACGAAAAATCTTTTTTGGAGACAGTAACGTTTAAAAACATGGATGACACAGGCGCCCTACGGCTTTGAGACAAAAAGAGAGACACAAAAACAATATCAGCAAGCGTGGAAAAATAATTACCTTTTCGGTGATAAGACACATGTTGAACAAGCGGCCGATGGAAACAGAATGGCTGAGGCAGCAAGTCGCAAGAGGGTAAGAGAGAGAGGGGACTAAGGAGGGTGGAAGGCGAGGACAGAAGCAGTGACCGAGAGGGAGAGAAGGAATGTATATGTATGTATATATATGTGAGTATATATATATATATATATATATATATATATATATATATTATATATATATATATACATACATACATATATATATATGTCCTGTACTCACGTATAATTATTTATATATGCATGTATATATACATGTAGATGTAGGTACGTACATATATGTTTGTATGTATGCATATATTTTTATTTATCACATTATTGTCTGACAGCGCCCCGCGTCAGGTTCGTTCCGATTCGTCGTTTCGTTCCACCTCTTGGTTCCTGTTATTTTTATATTATTATATTTAAGACGCGGAATTCTCTCCCTTTGCTTTACCCTCTCCACTCTCCATCCCTCCCACTCTTCCTCCTCTCTCTCTCTCAGCCGCGTGTCCCCCTCCTCCTTCCTTCTTCCTTACTACCAGCCTATAAAATTTCTTTCACACGCTGCCGCTACTACTGATAAGACTGCCTTCCACGCGCTGCCACAGTATATTCCGTCTATGCCAGAAAAAAGGCTTTTTCGTTCGTCC
This sequence comes from Octopus sinensis, assembly GCF_006345805.1. Taxonomy (NCBI): domain Eukaryota; kingdom Metazoa; phylum Mollusca; class Cephalopoda; order Octopoda; family Octopodidae; genus Octopus; species Octopus sinensis. Next base: position 65,209,399 of record NC_043001.1, read on the forward strand.
TCTGGTGTGTTTGATTTCCCGTATCGTATTCTCATTTTATTTTCTCGTTTTGTATTTATTTGTATTTTTTGTACATGTATTTTTATTTTTGCAGTTTTATTGTTACGTCCTGTTCGTGTTCGTACTCATTTTGCCCCGCTGCTTGGAATTTTATTTTAATTCTCTCGCAGGAAGGCCTAGTGGATTAGTGTTCTGTCTTGCCTTCGAAACATGCTTGAGTCTACTAGCGACAGCTGATGACGGGGTTTTTTTCCTTGTGTAGCACGTCCTGTAACTGTTTTTTTGTTTTTCCCGTTTCTACGTCTTGTTGTGGTGTCCTGTACTCACGTATAATTATTTATATATGCATGTATATATACATGTAGATATAGGTACGTACATATATGTTTGTATGTATGCATATATTTTTATGTATCACACACACACACACACACACACACACACACACACACACACATATATATATATATATATATATATATATATATATATATATAAAATACATTTCTAAATCCTTTAGAGAGATTTATACAGTAGCAGCATGATAAACTGATGGTACGTTGCCGATTTAATGTGACAGTCCCATGAAAGGAAAGAATGCTGCTGCTATTTAGCCCTAGGAAACACCGTTTCCTGTTGGCTTTGACACACTTTCTTTGTCCTTATGTTTTCAAAGGGAGATAAGCACCTCCACCCGCACAAGGAGGAAAAGGAGATACGAGAAAGATAATCTTCTACAATAATACTCTTGTGTTTTTCTCCGTCACAACATATTAATGAGAAAGGAAGGGGTGATAGATGAATAAGGAAGGAAGGGGTGAAGGCAAACTGGTAGTGGGAACGTTTTAACTCTGTGTGAGTATATGTGAATGTAAAAGGAAGGTATGTGAATGTTTGTGTGTGCGTGCGTGCGTGCGTGTGTGTGTGTCAAAAGACAACCACTAGATAACATTGACAAGTGTATTAATTTGATTTACCATCCATTTTTATATATAAAATACTACAATTAATCGTCATTTTTGACTGCACGGGGCCAGCTAGTTTATTTTATAAAATCCTTGAGTGTATTGCAAACTTTCGTTCTTGAATTTTTTAAACAAATATATGTCTGTTTTAAACAATGTTTTGACTGTTATTTCTAGCAACTCCTGTGGCAAGTCTTATAGGTGATGGTAGCGACAGCAAAATAAAGAAAGACCCAACTCTGAAAATAGAGAGGAAGTTGTTACAGATCTTGATCAAAGAACAAGGATCACTTTACACCAATGAAATACAGACAACTGACTCAACACTACAGTAAACTACCACACTCATTCGGTCTCGCTAAAATTCATAAGGATGGTATTCCATTTAGACCTATAGTGAACAGTAGAGGTTCAGAATGTCATCCATTGAGCCGCTTCCTTGTGGATATAATCAGTCCATTAGCAAGAAAGTCAACATCGTACGTAAAGAATTCCACCCACTTCACAGAATTGATTAAGGATATTTCCATTGGATCCAACCAGATGGCGAGTCAAGATGTGATAAGTCTGTTCACCAAAGTCCCAACTGATGAAGCACTATCGGTGATTCAAGAGAAACTAGTGATAGACACCTATCTAAAAGAACGCACTAGTATACCAATAAGAAACTTGATGGAAATGTTGACCTTCTGTGTAGAAACTACCTATTTCAGTATGGACACTGATATATATCGACAAGAAGAGGGTTTAGCAATGGGTTCACCATTATCTCCTATAATAGTCAATATATACATGGAATACTTTGAGAATTTGGTTTTAGTATCAACACCACTAGAACCAACCCTATAGCTGCGATATGTTAATGACACTTTTATACTCTGGCCCCACCAGGAAGATGTCCAAGTGCTGTTAGATCTTGTGAACTCAATAAAGCCATCAATACAGTTCACAATGGAAAAGGAAAAAGAAAATCTGCTAGCATTCCTGGACGTATTAATAACACGTACCAAGTATGGATTCAGGACATACTTATACCGCAAGCCGACCTTCACTGGAAGATACCTTAACTTCAATTCCTACCATCCATACAGTGTAAAGAGAGGGATTGCTCAGTGCCTAAAACATCGCGCAAAAAATATAAGCAGCGATCGTGATACCCACCACGAAGAAATGATCAAGCTCAGTAACAATCTATTAAGCCGCAACTACCCCAAAAACATACTATCTACTCCAATTATGAAGAAAAGAGAGGATGAAACCAGTAAACTGTCCACAGTATGTCTACCCTATGTGAAATGCCTCTCTGAAAAGATACAAAAGATATGCGGCCCATCAGGACAGTATTCAAGAGTAATACAACACTTCGCAAATATCTCCTTCGAGTAAACCCACCAATAGAAGAGAATATGACCAAAAACTGCGTGTACTCCATCCCATGCAGCTGTGGTAGGTTATACAAAGGCGAAACATACCGCCCCCTCAAAATAAGGATAGAGGAAAGCTGTGACATGAGGAGATATTGATAAATTGGGTATAGCTGATCATGAATGGAAAAATGGAGACCACCTCCCACTGTGGGATGAACTTAAAATAATAGACAGAGAACACCACTGGAAAATACGAAAACTGAAAGAAGCGGCTCATATGCTAGGACACAACAACCTTCTAAGCAGACTGAGTTCAGATATGAATAGCATATGGGAACCAGTATTAAGGAAGGATAGGAAAATATTAGATTTATAAGCCTTAAAAATTCACTCCATAATTGCCCACGGGCATATGGCGTAGCGGTTAAGAGCGTAGGCTACTAACCCCAAGATTCCAAGTGCAATAATAATAATAATAATAACAATAATAATAATAAATAATAACAACAACATCGAAAAATACCATAGGAATGAGAACCCAGGCTCGAAATTTCCCCAAGACACCTGATGAAGGCTGGAGGGTATATCAGCCGAAACGTTGTGTTAACAACAAACAAGAGGACAAATATCCGTCAAATGTAAATAATGTACATAATTCCTCATCTCTTAAATATAGAACTGAATAAAGTCGATATACAGTTACTTACAATAACAATTAGGACAAAGAAATCAATCAACAGCCCAGAAATTTACTATTAAAATGGTTCTGGTTGATTCTGATTAATAACAGTAAATTGCTATTGTGAATAATAGTGCGTGCAATAGTCAATCCTCAAACATTTGTATTTCGTGAATGACAGTTTTGCTCATTAACAGGTGATTAATTTGATTTAAATATAATTCACATTGAGTCTATGTTCTCATTTAAATTCATTGCCATAAACATGCCGATGTGTTGGCATCTGAACAGCAACAGAAAATAAGATGATTAGCTTAATTGTCCGAATAATTAACAGTTAATCATGCAAACTGTCATTAAACTCCCATCATTATAAAACGCTTTTCTGTCGACCTAATATGTTTAAATGATAAATTTTGTAGACAACGTGATTACGAAAAATAATCCGTATGATTTTAAGAGTGTGGGTGGGGATATGTATGTATGCATTTATGTCTATATGTATCAAGGCTTAATGTCTTCTCAAAGTTAATCTAATATTCTGTTGAAGATACTCGTTACAGTTATATTCATTCTTCGCTTTCGTAGTTTCTGACCAGAAAACTTGTTCTCCACACCTATGCCCTCCTGATTTTGTCCTCAATAAGGTTTTCACTTAGAATTTAAACATCAAAATAGAATCACACACACATATCTAAGTATGTGTATGTATTTAGTATATATGTGCATGTTGTGGATCATGCTGGCGATTGTGGATCATGCATGTTGTGGATCATTTGGCGATTCTCGATCGCCAAATTTTACTTGACAATTCGACCACTATTCTCACAGTAAAACAATAGATTTTCTGTGAGTGACAGCAGTTACATTTGCCAGATGCCTTCGCTAAGTAGAATAATGCCTTTTCCACTTGACCCTTCTATGCCACTAAAAGCTAGAACAGAGATAACAGACCGCCAACGAAATCTATTGTTCTCAACAATATGTCACTCCTAACTAGTTTGGAAAATCATAAATACTACCACACCGTAGGAAAAAGCTGGTTGGCAAAAAGATGACGTAGAAACTACCACAGGCAGAATCCAGTTAGTGAGAATCCAGCTGGCAACAAGATGACGTAGAGGCGACCACAGGCAAAATCCAGTTAGTGAGATCATTCAACCGGGAGAAGGATTACCAGTGAGAATGTCAACTATGATACAGTGTCTTATCACAACACCACTATTGTTTAAATGTCAGGCACCATGAAGGTATCATTTTATCGACTCCCTACCTTTAACATTCACTCTATCTTCTAATTCCTAGTTGGACAGCTTGCAGTTGACCAAACATAACCAGCAGCAACATACAAGAAAAGATAACTATTGTTTTTATATGATACACACACTTGCCCGTCGAGGCAAGACATTATACAAAGTAACGATAAATATTTCCTTAAAACTTCGATCGCTGTTCTTCTTCCATTCTGCACATCAGCAACAGCAACACCCGATACAATCGCCAACTGCCAACTCCAATACATATCATAATACTAATCGTTACATATATATATAGCTGGAATTTTAAAAAACAACGACAACGACAACGACAAAAACAAAACAAAAGACGAAGACGGGTGTGTAAACAACAAACAGACGTATTAGTTTAACACTCGGGAATTGAGAAAGTCTTTTACGTTTCCAACCTACGCTCTTCAACAGAAAGGAACACAGAAATAAACAGAGAGAGAAAATGAAAAAAGGTTTAGTGGCTAGCGATCAATCATATAAATGTATATGTATGTATGTATGTATGTATGTATGTATGTATGTATGTATGTATGTATGTATGTATATGTGCATATATATATATATAATATATATATATATATATATATATATAAAGAAGTAAATATATAGCACAACGAAGTACCGATATTTACTGGAAATAGCGAACGTAATAATACGACGCTAATGTATAGCTTCACCGCGTATGTACTAGCAAAAATGCGTGAGTGCAACAAACTAGAAAAAATTGTCTTACCTCCAGGGAGAACATCTGAAAGATGAAATACCTAGAAAAGGATAATGTGGGACCGGCGTCGGTTTCAGATTTTTCAAGATATGTCTGCACCCATAAACTTGATCTATCTTCATCAGCCAAACATATACCATGACATTTCAGATGTTACCACATTAATGCCAATACACTCGACTGAAAAGCCGAAACGCTAACAGCATGAGAACGGTGAAGAAGTTTCAATAAATTAGTAATGCAATACTAGAGTATTGCTTTCCAGTAAAGAATAGCCCGTGAGGGAAAAATATACAAAGAAGTAAATATATGGCACAACGAAGTACCGATATTTACTGGAAATAGCGAACGTAATAATACGGGCTATTCTTTACTGGAAAGCAATACTCTAGTATTGCATTACTAATATATATATATATATATATATATACTTTATTTAAAGCAGCCGAAAATTCAACAAAACCTGTTACTCTGAGTTTCACGTTCCCGTTCGTCGGACAGTTTTTGCTAGAATATATATATATGTATATATATATATATATATATATATATAATATATATATATATATATTATATATATATATACAGTGGACTTGCGGTCGTAGGATCGCGGTTTCGATTCCCAGACTGGGCATTGTGAGTGTTTATTGAGCGAAAACACCTAAAGCTCCATGAGGCTCCAGCAGGGGGTGGTAGTGAACCCTGCTGTACTCTTTCTCTCACTCTTTCTTCCTGTTTCTGTTGTACCTGTATTTCAAGGGGCCAACCTTGTCACTCGGTGTCACGCTGAATCTCCCCAAGAACTACGTTAAGGGTACACGTGTCTGTGGAGTGCTCAGCCACTTGCACGTTAATAATTGAGCTACGAAGTCACTGGTGCCAAGCTGCATCGGCCTTTGCCTTTCCCTTGGATAGCATCGGTGGCATGGAGAGGGAAGGCTGGTATGCATGGGCGACTGCTGGTCTTCCATAAACAACCTTGCCCAGACATGTGCCTCGGAGGGTAACTTTCTAGGTGCAATCCCATGGTCATTCATGACAGAAGGGGGCCACAAAAAAATATATACACGCAAGTGTGGCTATGTGGTAAGAAACTTGCTTCCCAACCACATGGTTCCGCATTCAGTTCCACTGCATGCCACCTTGGGCAAGTGTCTTCTACTATGGCCTCAGGCCAATCAAAGCCTATTGTATATGTGTGTGTGTGTGTTGTTCTGTTTGTCTCCTGCCATCGCTTGACAACTGATGCTGGTGTGTTTATATTTCCGTAACTTAGCGGTCCAGCAAAACAGACTGATAGAATAAGTACTAGGCAACAAAGTCTTGGGGGCGATTTCTTTGACTGACATCCTTTAAACAAGTAAACAAATAAAAAAATATATACATAGATACGTATGCCATGCATATATGTTGTAACGTTATAAAAGAGCAATTAATCCAAATTCTTGCTGTTTTCTTTGTATATGCAAGTATGTCTGGATTTGTAAGAAGCAAAACCATACACATTATCTTGTAATATATAATATCTATATATCTCATCATCATCATCTTTGTTTAACGTCCATTTTCCAGGCTGGCATGAGTTAGACGATTTGACTGAGGTCTGGAAAGCCAGTGGCTGCACCAGGCTCCAATCTCATCTGGCAATGTTTCTACAGCTGGATGCCCTTCCTAACACCAACCACTCCGAAAGTGTAGTGGGTGCTTTTCATGTGCCAGCAGCACAAGAGCCAGTCAGGCAGGCAGGCCTGGCATCCATCACGTTCGGATTGTGCTTTTTATGTGTCACCGGCACGGGAGTCAGTCAGGCAGACCTGGCATCGACCACGTTTGGATATTGTCTTTTACATCCCACTGGCACGGGAGCAAGTCAGGGGGCACTTTCATCAACTATGTTCAGATGATGCATTTTACGTGCCACCGGAACGGGAGCCAGTCAAGGGGCACTGGCCACAGCTACGATTTTGGTTTTACTTCACTCAACAACTCTTCTCAAGCATATCATATCGACCGACGCATCAAGGGGACTTTTAAATGGGTAGGACATACAACACAGGACTTGGCCATGGATGCGATTTCACTTTAGTTGCTGTGTCTTCTCAATCACAGCATACCACCTCATCCCATGTCTTCCTGGGTCTACCTCTTGCACAGGTTTCTTCCACAGTTAGGGCATGGGACTTCCTCACACAGTTATCCTCATCCATATGTAACACATGACCATACTAGCGCAGTCGTCTCTCTTGCACACCACATCTGATGCTTGTTATGACCAACTTTTCTCTCAGGGTACTCACATTCTATCGTGTATGCACAGACATTACACATCCAGCAGATCATACTAGCTTCATTTCTTTCAAGCCTACGCATGTCCTCAGCAGTCATGGCCCATATTTTACTGCTGTGTAGCATGGCAGTTAGCACACACGTATCATACAGTCTACCTCTCACCATGAGTGAGAGGCCTTTAGTTGCCAGCAGAGAAAGGATCTCCCTGAACTTTTCCCAGGCTATTCTTATTCTAGTTGCTACATCCTCAGAGCAACCACCACCACTACAGACTTGGTCGCCTAGGTAGCGGAAGCTATCAACTACTTCTAGTTTTCCTCCTGGCATGAGACGGAATCTATTTTCTGTACATCTTCAGTGTTTATTGCACCTGTCCATCTCCCACACACAAAAACTATCTTCCCGGTTAACCTTCCTCTGATATTGCTTCACTTTTTAAGTGTCCATAGCTTACAACGGGTACACCGTATAGAATTCCTACCCATGCCCTTTCTACAGATTGAGCAGAGCCATCTACCTGAAGGGGCTTCTGATTTGTCAGCCCTCCTACTTACTAAGACTTTGGTCTTTGCTAGGTTAACTCTAAGGCCCTTCGATTCTAGACCTAGCTTCCACACCCTAAACTTTGTCCCTAGTTCTGGCAGTAACTCAGCTATTAGAAGGTCATTAGCATAGTGGAGCTCCCAGTGGAAGCTTATCTTGAACTCTTCTGTTATTGCCTGAAGGACTACGATGAATAAAAGGGGGCTGGAAACTGATCCTTGGTGAACCTCTACTTCTACCCAGAATTCTTCACTATACTCGTTGTGCCAGCCCTCACCTAATTGACAGGGCTTGTACAGCCCTCACCAGCCACTCGTCTATCCCTAGTTTCCGCATTGACCACCAGATAAAGGATCAAGGGACCCTGTCAAAGGCTTTCTCTAAGTCAACAAAAGCCAAATAGAAAGGTTTATCTTTAGCTAGATATTTTTCCTGCAGTTGCCTTACCAGAAATATAGCATCAGTGGTGCTTCTGCCTGGCATGACCCTCTGTAACTTTCATCATCTGATCCAATAATTTGATACCTCTGTAGTTATTTCTATCAAAAGCATCACCTTTACCTTTGTAGTAGTTTACTATGTTACCGCTACACCAGTTATTGGGTGTGACTCCTTCATAAACTACCTGATTTACGATGCGGTGACAAGACCATAACCCACACCGTCCAATATTTTAAGCATCTCAGTGGTGATTCCTGATGGGCCAAGTGCTTTCCCTGTCTTTATATCTTTAATTGCTTTATCTACCAAGGTACTGTCGATTCGGGTAGCTGGTCCCTCCATTGCATCAATCTTTGGCAGACTCTCCTCCTCCCATTCCTTCTCCACGTTCACCAGTCTTTCATAATGGCATCTCCAAGCCACTCTCTTTGCAGAATCATTAAACGCAATGTGGACACATTTCTCTCCTATGACATCACGGTTTTCTCTCACACACAGTCTTGCAACTCGAAACACTTCAGTTCTTTGGTGCTTATATTGCTGAACATTGGCAAACTTCTTTTCTGCTACTCCCTTGGCTATATATATTTGTCTCCTAGCTTCCCTTCTGGCTATCTGATTCAGTCCCTTGCTACCCCCACTCTTCCAGGCCTGCCAGGCTTGTTTCTTTGCTCCAAATATAGATATAAATATACCAATGTTAAATTTAGTAAATGGCTGCTATTTTTTTGGATTAGTATATATATATATATTTACTCTTTTATTTGTTTCAGTCATTTGACTGCGGCCATGCTGGAGTACCTCCTTTTGTTGAGCAAATCGATCCCAGGACTTATTCTTTGTAAGCCTAGTACTTTTTCTGTCGGTCTCTATTGCCGAACCGTTAAGTTACGGGGACATAAACACTCCAGCATCGGTTGTCAAACAATGTTGGGGGGACAAACACAGACACACAAACACACACATATATATCCATATACATATATACGATGGGCTTCTTTCAGTTTCCATCTACCAAATCCACTCACAAGGTTTTGGTCGGCCCTAGGCTATAGTAGAAGACATTTGCTCAAGGTGCCACGCAGTGGGACTGAACCTGGAACCATGTGGTTGGTAAGCAAGCTACTTACCACACAGCCACACCTGCGCCTATATATATATATTTATATAATCAAAATAAGCAACAAGGATATCCAAAGGTAGTGCAGTACAATCGTTTCCTGCTACTTCATTTAATTAAACAATGTAAGTATTACATCAGTTTTAAAATGTAGAGCAATCTTCAGCCACATATGGAATTTTAAAATTAAATTGACAATATTCATTTTTATACTTATTCCATTTTCCAACATTACAAAGAGGGTAGGTATATAGACAGTGAGGTGAATCTCATCAATAGAAACATGGTAGTAAATGATCTTTACTCATGGGCAGATTTCTTATCACTGAATTTACTTTGTTATTTAGATTTACTATTGGGAAGGGGTTTTTATTCTATTAAGGTTCAGTGGAGACAACCAAGAATTTATCTATTTATAGATAGAGGAAGAGGCAGTTTAAGTGGCAGAGCCATAAATCAAACTCTTTTTTGAAGAATCTAACTCTGGTACAGCTTAAAGTATTTTAGCTAAAGTTAGTAGGCTGAAGCTAATGGAGTAGGGAGAATAGAAACTTCCAATACCTTAACTGTTTGACAACCATAATCCTACTTGTGATTTGAAATAAATATTCTTTATAGTTTTTTTTCAAAGGATTCTAATAAATTTTAGTATCTTATATAGGGATGGAGAGTAGAGAAATCATTTCATATTTATAAAAATATATACATTAAATTATTATTGATATAGATTTATAGTTAGTAAATAGTAATTTATTTGTATTAATGAGTTAAATTAAAGGAATATGCTAGACATATTTATTTCATGCATGTTAATGATTTTAGAATGTACTTCACTTGAGCTTATAGTGAGTTATAACAGCTTGGTTCTATATAGGTTAAGTGTGTATCTAAAAGAAATGTAATATTCGGCAAGATGATATAGTGGGTAAATGAGTAAGATAATGGTTTAAAATTACAGTGAAATAATATTTAAGTCAGCAAATTGAAAAATAAAAATTCAGTGATAAGAAATCTGCCCATGAGTAAAGATCATTTACTACCATGTTTCTATTGATGAGATTCACCTCACTGTCTATATACCTACCCTCTTTGTAATGTTGGAAAATGGAATAAGTATAAAAATGAATATTGTCAATTTAATTTTAAAATTCCATATGTGGCTGAAGATTGCTCTACATTTTAAAACTGATGTAATACTTACATTGTTTAATTAAATGAAGTAGCAGGAAACGATTGTACTACACTACCTTTGGATATCCTTGTTGCTTATTTTGATTATAATCCCTCCATATGATTTATATGGATAATACCATACCATATTCATCTGAATCTAAATTTATATATATATATATATTATATATATATATATATAATATATATATATATATATATATATATATATATATATATATATATATATTATATATATATATAACAATTGCAGCGTGGAAGGTGTTTATAAGCCATTTAAGAAACACAAAAGCCGTTCGATTCACTCCAACATTTAAGTTTAATTTGTCAAAATATTTTCGTCGCTAAAATCCGCGACCTGTTCACTGACAAAGTCCGTGCTGCATCTAAGAAAGTAACAGTTAGTTCGTCATATATATGTACGTATGTATGTGTGTATGTATGCATACATGTGTGTATGTATGTACGTATGCATGTACGCACATACACCTGTGTGTGCATGTATGTATGTATGTATGTATGTATGTATGTATGTATATATGTACGTGTGTGTATAAGCACGCACATACACTCTATAAAACAAAGTTATAAACCTGTAGCGATGGATGGATGTAGAGTGACCACTCATCACAACGCTATCAAATTTCAACTCCCTACGGCCGAGGCTAGAAAGTGAATTTATGACGCTTGCTCACAAGAACTATACCCTAAAATCTATTATCAGATTTTTATCTCTATATCACAGAACTAATGTTTTACTATTGTTCGTATGTATGTATGTATGTATGTGCGTATGTATGTATGTATGTATGTATGTATGTATGTATGTATGTATGTATGTATGTATGTATGTGCGTATGTATGTATGTATGTATGTATGTATGTATGTATGTATGTGTGTATGTATATACGTACGCATGTGCGTATGTATGTATACGCGCTCGTATGCATGTGCCCATGTATGTGTGTGCGTACATGTACGTGCGTATGTACGTGTGTATGCCCATACGTAGGTATGTATGTATGTTTGTATTCATGTGCTACGTATGTATGTGAGTGTCTAGGAGAATGGGTAGATGTGTCCGTGAGAGTGTGTACATGTGTATGTGTATGTGAACGTATGTCCGTGTACTGGCATGTGTCCGTCCAAGTTGTGTACATGACTGTTACTTTGCTGAAGGTTGTATACATATTTACATATATGTTAGTATAGACGCACACACATATATATATGTGTGTGGGTGTGTGTTTGTTCCTCTCATCATCGTCTAACCGTGAATGGATACAACGCCTAGGTGCAACTGTTCGTGTCAAACAACGTCTGCTCATACCGTTGTATATAACTGCACATACGCATTGCAACCTGTATGTAAGGACTACAGGTGAAAGGGAGAGAGAGAGAGGGGTGGTTATAGAATAGTCCTTCTGAATGGGTTCTGGATGTTATTCCATTCGGACTTTCGGTTGAGAGTAGGTTTGTATTCTTGTATACAAACAGCTTCTGTGACCTGTCTCAACATTGCATCGGTGGGATGTGTTGATAGGATGTTCAACTTAAGCTCCCCTAAGGATCCCTTGTGGCAGTCTACAGCATGTTGGTAGAAGATGGAGTTTGGCTTCCTTTCAATGTAGTTGTCCAGGTGTTTTTTGAACCTATCATTGATGCTTCTAGAGGTCTCACCTATGTATGACTCCGGGTTAGCCGCGCAAGCTCCCTCCTGGCACTTAATCTGGTATACAGTGCCCTTGGTTTTACAATTTACGTGTGGATTTGTCGAACACACTGCACAATTACTCTGACAGGTGATTCTATCAAATGGATATGATCTGCATAATGCCGATTTGATAGTCCTACCTGTCTTTTCTACAACTTTAACTTTTAGGCCCGTAGTGCGCAGGACTTTCTTGAATGCCTTACTTAGCTCGTTCTTAGGTGTGGCGTCAACGAACATCACTCCGTGAAATCTCCTGTTATCGTACCAAGTAATGTTTCTCATCTTTTTGTTGGTGTCCCTCTCTAACCTATTCCAGAACTTGTTGCGGTACAGGGGGCATATACCGTTTTCGTCGTTCCCTAGAATGCGTTCGAATCTAGCTTTCGCTCCTTTGTACACCCTGACTCTATCGTCTTGTGTGTATCCGGAGCGTTGCATTCGGAATATGTAGTGCTGGATGTGTTGTTGTCGTTCTTGTGGTTGGCATAGTGGTGATACATTCCTCATTACTCTAACTAAGTCTGCCACTAGGATGTTGAGTTTGGCAGTATCCGACATAGCTGAGTCACTACGGATTACTAGTGGATTAGCCATCGGTTTCTGATAGTGTGAGTGGAGTATACATGGTTTAATGGTACCATTAACCATAGCGGCTTCCATCCATAGCTCAGTATCTAGGACGGGTAATCGTTTACTGGGGTGTTTAGAGGGGTAGTCTATGGTAAGTTTTATACTGCTGTGGATAGAGTCAGCTATGTGTTGTATAGATGTCATCACCTGTTCTTCACTTGGTAGAGGGCCCATTACTGTGTCTGTATTACATTTCACAACAAGGTTAATGTCGTCGACGTAACGAGAGTACATAGCCAAGTGGATGTTACGGTTTGCTAGGCACTGTTTAAAACGCTTGTCCCACCATACCATGAAGAGGTTAGCAACGTCACCGGCGATCCCCACTCCAATAGCACCGCCTTTCGTTTGCTTATACAGTTTGTTGTCAAATTTAAAAATATGTGTTTTTAGCGTAAATCTCAGGCTGACACCGATAGCATGTGCGATGGTGGTTCTAATATCGTGTGCACTTGAGGGTGGGTAGTCCGGCTTTGTCCATCCCTGCCAACGCTCACAGTGAGTCTTCCTGTAAGCCGAGGTAATGGTAGGTGGTCTACCGCGTTTGTTACGGGTGGGACAAGCATATAGAAGGTTATTGCGCGACAGGTATTCATTGGTACACGTCAGGGCCAGGAAGAGCCCTAGTTCATATACATCCACATTCTTAAATATACCACTCTCACTAACTATTTCTATACATTTATCGACAGCAAAGTCTATATCGATGGAGGGGTATAGTGATACCACATCCATGCTACCCACGATGTGGTTCTTGAGGTCACACGTGTTGTTGCATTCGCGGATCCTGCTAAGGAGGTCCTCAGTACTGTCACATACATCCGCAGATAGTTCTATTAACGGTCGTAGGAATTGTGAGAGAAAGCATGATATTTTGTGGTTGTTTGCATTGTTGGCACCACAAACGGATCGGGTGGGTGGCCCAAGTATATGGTCCGTGTGGCTCTTGTGATCTTTGCGAAGGCCATATAGGGGTGGGATTTCGTAGTTGGTGATTAAGAAGTTGTTAGCTGTGCGCTTCTCCGACTGGAGAATTATACTCCACATCCCCATGTGAGCATTGACGATCTTTTCGACAAATCCACACGTAAATTGTAAAACCAAGGGCACTGTATACCAGATTAAGTGCCAGGAGGGAGCTTGCGCGGCTAACCCGGAGTCATACATAGGTGAGACCTCTAGAAGCATCAATGATAGGTTCAAAGAACACCTGGACAACTACATTGAAAGGAAGCCAAACTCCATCTTCTACCAACATGCTGTAGACTGCCACAAGGGATCCTTAGGGGAGCTTAAGTTGAACATCCTATCAACACATCCCACCGATGCAATGTTGAGACAGGTCACATAAGCTGTTTGTATACAAGAATACAAACCTACTCTCAACCGAAAGTCCGAATGGAATAACATCCAGAACCCATTCAGAAGGACTATTCTATAACCACCCCTCTCTCTCTCTCCCTTTCACCTGTAGTCCTTACATACAGGTTGCAATGCGTATGTGCAGTTATATACAACGGTATGAGCAGACGTTGTTTGATACGAACAGTTGCACCTAGGCGTTGTAGCCATTCACGGTTAGACGATGATGAGAGGAACAAACACACACCCACACACACATATATATATGTGTGTGCGTCTATACTAACATATATGTAAATATGTATACAGCCTTCAGCAAAGTAACAGTCATGTACACAACTTGGACGGACACTTGCCAGTACACGGACATACGTTCACATACACATACACATGTACACACTCTCACGGACACATCTACCCATTCTCCTAGACACTCACATACATACGTAGCACATGAATACAAACATACATACATACCTACGTATGGGCATACACACGTACATACGCACGTACATGTACGCACACACATACATGGGCACATGCATACGAGCGCGTATACATACATACGCACATGCGTACGTATATACATACACACATACATACATACATACATACATACATACATACATACATATATACATACATACATACATACGCACATACATACATACGAACAATAGTAAAACATTAGTTCTGTGATATAGAGATAAAAATCTGATAATAGATTTTAGGGTATAGTTCTTGTGAGCAAGCGTCATAAATTCACTTTCTAGCCTCGGCCGTAGGGAGTTGAAATTTGATAGCGTTGTGATGAGTGGTCACTCTACATCCATCCATCGCTACAGGTTTATAACTTTGTTTTATAGAGTGTATGTGCGTGCTTATACACACACGTACATATATACATACATACATACATACATACATACATACATGCACACACAGGCGTATATGCGTACATGCATACGTACATACATACACACATGTATGCATACATACACACATACATACGTACATATATATGACGAACTAACTGTTACTTTCTTAGATGCAGCACGGACTTTGTCAGTGAACAGGTCGCGGATTTTAGCGACGAAAATATTTTGACAAATTAAACTTAAATGTTGGAGTGAATCGAACGGCTTTTGTGTGTTTCTTAAATGGCTTATAAACACCTTCCACGCTGCAATTGTTTTCGTTTCAGCACACGATCTCAGATCAAATTACTTGCTATGCGAGTACATCTCCGTAATATATATATATATATATATATATATACAAAGAGCAATAAAGATTCAAGTTAATTTAAAAAAATTTACTTGAATATGGTACCTAACTTAGATGCACCAAAAAAAAAACTATACTGATTTAACAATACAGTAATGTGGGGTGATTATAAGCGAGAAAGAAGCAACAAGAATGGATAGGTTTTTAGTACGATCGTTTCATACAAGGACAGGTTTTATTAAAAGTTGCAAAGATTACAGCATATAAACGAGTCCCGTACTCATCAGCTAAAATACATGTAAGTTCTCTAGACATCCTAGTGTTTGAGGCTATACTCATGAAGTAATGTAGATAATTAAACAGATTTCTAAAGTTCATTAAAGTTCTTTAAAGATGATGTACAGTCTTATCACAGAATTTTAAAAAAGTTTTGATAGCATCACAGAGAAGGTGACCTAATCCATATGAATTTCCATAGATATGATGAGGGATTATATACTCACAGAAGACAAATTTATCCATTGTTAATTACAACGAGGTGGGTCTCAATTCCTGCTTATTAGCATTACAGAGAGGGTGAATTAATCCTTTGTATATATGCACAGATTCCAATGGTGTAGATGTAAATTTCCAGAGAAATGGAGATGAATTTCATATTCACAGGCGATAAATTTTACAATGGTTGAACACAATGAGGTAGGTATCAATCCTTGTTATATGATTAGGTGTTTGCCATATTAATCACATTACTGCTATTCACAAGAGGCTGTAGCTATTTAACTCTTAAAGGCTGAAGGGCTTACTAGATCGGCCAAGAATAGAGAAGGGAATAGAAGAAAAGAGAGAAAGTAATGGAGGAGGGAGCAAAAAGGGGGGGGAAAGGGGGACTAAAAGAGAAGAGAAAAGGAAACAGAGAATAAGAAGAAGAAAAAGAAAAAAGAGAAAAGAGAAAGAAATAGGGAAAGAAGGGAAAAAAAGAAAAAGAAGAGGGTTCTAGTTATACAGAAGAGCTAGTAGACTGTAAGTCTGGTTTTAATCAACAGGCATCTAGGAACTAGAGGGGAATATTATTCTTTGACCAGTAAACCGTTAATTTATTGCTGTTGAAATCAGCTATGAGTTTAAAGAGAATCTAAAGAGATAACACAGTCAGGGGTTAAGGGGTCAGATGCTAAAATCACCAGAAAATACATTAGGAAAATCTAAGTATAATCTTATCAAAAAGTCATTAAAAATTTACTAATTTAATTTATTCATTTTATTGTCTTAAGGAGTTGTCGTTATTATTCATACATTGACTGACTACAGGTCAAATCTTATAAGATCATTTACAAGGTGTTAGGGGATTGTCTATCATAATGAAGATAATCATATTACCACCGAGGGAATAGCCTTATTTATTTAATTATGAAATAGAATTATGGGGCTACAGTAACTAATTATAATTTATTAGAGTTATGCTATTTAAATTAGATTAAGTTAGGAATTAAAATTAAATATTACAATTAAGATTTAAAATTAAGAATTTAAAAATTGTGAGTTTGAAATTAAATAAAGCCTCAATTAAGTAGCGAATAAGTACTATTCATTCCCTGTTCTCAAAAAACTGATGCAGATATAAGGAAAAAGATAAAGATAACTGTAATGTGAGAACTCTTAGTTATCTACTTAAAGCAGTGCTATACTAGTAGAAATCAAGTTATATCTATCTATCTAGTTATGAATATTCCAATCATTTAATATTTTAAAGTCTTCAATTTAGCGTGGACACAAACTTGACCTAGTTCGATATGGTTATTCAATAAGTTTCTATGCTTACTATGCCTTAGAATTTCGTACGTCTCCATGGAGCATAGTTGACAACCAACCCTACTATTTTTATACGGAATTGCTCTCCTAACTATTTCCCAATTAAGGGTATAATTTTTGTTATTATTTTTGAGTTCCCAGATTTTGTTTGAAAGTGTGGTGGTACCAGCTTTATGACGTAATTTAAAAGTCGAGATGTGATTTCTAACTCTGGCTAAAAATTAATTGTACAGCCAATGTAAAAATATTTGTTATTCTCCGTGGATATGGTACATTTATAGATTACATTATTTTCCCTACATAGACCAGGTGCCGGGCATTTTGATTTTATTCTACACTTACATACAGGAGGAACAACTTCAGGCCTTGGATTATTCCTGGGTAGATGTTTAAGGTTCCTATTATTTTGATTATCATTTCTATAGTTGGTGCTGATATCTAAAGTATTGTTATTATTTATTGATCCTTCCGTTTCATCATTTAGGTGTAAAGTCCTACCAAGATTTCTTATATTATTCGTAATGTTATTATTATTGTTAGTCTTTTTATCCAACTGTATATTATTGTTATAGATATCACTGATATTTTCATTCTCCTTATTTTCTCCATTAGCCTTATTTCTATTATTTCTATTATTAACAATATTACTTCTATTAATATCGGCATTGTTATTATTACTATTAATGTTAATGTTATTAGTCATTCTGTGGTTACTAATTTCACCTATGTTTTGATAGTTCCTATTGCTGTTTTTATTGTTGGTAGTATTATTGTTATTGCTATTGGTATTCATTCTGATATTATTATTTTTATTTCTATCTTTCCTGGCTAGTTTAATGTTGTTATTATTAATTTTAGCTATTAAAGTGGACATATTTGGGAGGGTTGAATAAGAAATCCTAACTGTTTTCCTAGAAATAATTCTATGATATCTATGAGAGATAGGGAATTTTTTTCCAGAATCACTTTGAATTTGTTCTGTATATCCGATTGTATCGCACAGTTGAAAGGAATATTCAGCCATAATATATCTTTTTTATAAAATTTAGGGTTCGTAGAATTACTACTATTCATCTCACCGGAGTTATTGTATTTATTACCATTATTTTTATTTTTATTTGTGTGCATCTTAGGTTTATCTACTTCAATCTTATCCGAGTTACCTATGTTCTGGTCAATGCTTCTATTTGAATTGTTGGGCCTGTACTCTAGATTAGCGTTTACCGTTAATTTAATTCTACTTTTATTTCGGGCTTGGTCTTTTTTGCTGCTTACGTGATTACTGATAACTTCATTATTAGGAATACTTGAGTTCTCCTTATCAACGAATGTAATCTTTTGGTTGTATCCAGCCTTAGTTAACGCCGCATTATAATGCTCAGAATGGGAGTTAAATATATCCTTATTGGATGATAATTTTGAAATTCTTAATGAATATTTCTTACTAAAGATTCTATTATATTTGGGGGATGATTTGATAATTTATTTACGTAATTCGTGACTTCGCCTTCCTTTCTAAATGGGTAATGTAGCTTGGAGTTAAGGTCTAGGGTAATATCTAGGAAATTAGCTATTTTAGTGCCCGGTTCATACGTTATACTGAGGTTGAAATCCTTAAAGAACTTATTAATTTTCTTTCTAATCCTTTCTATAACAGATTTATTATTACTAGGGATAACAAACAGAGCATCATCCCTATATAGACCCCCCTGTATTTCTGGGATATCCTTGCTTATGCATTTTAATAGATATGCGCCTACTAGGTTGGTTACCTCAGCCGAATCACTGGAACCCATTGGTATATCAAAAAAATTTGGTGTATCTGCTCTAGTCCATAATTTATCTTCAAATTCAATAAATGTCTTCCTAGCTAGTAGCACAATATTGATTTCTTCTCTAGTTATGAGGGAGCGATTCATGGCAAATATTAGTGATTTGTTGAGTAAGATAGGGGAATGCTAGAGTAATAACTATTAATATCGAACTGAATAAAAGACAGACTACTAGTATTAGTTAGAGAGTTAAACCATTTTAGAACTTCGTCGGTACTTAGCCATAGGTTAAGGGGAAAGAGGGGTTATTTGGGGTAGAACAGTATCCAGGATAGATTTACTAAGTCGGCCAATGTCTGACTTAGTTGGACAGATCAGCCTTACTGAAGGGTTATCCAAGAAGTCCTTTTTGTGGTCTTTAAGGTTGATCCTGGGCTCACAGGGTTTAAGTGGCTCCGTTCTATCTGTTAATTTATTTCTCATGCTCCATCTCTTTCATTTCCATGTTTACTTTTTTCAAATTGTTCTTAGTTGTAATTTTATAAGGAGTTTAGTTCTTTCCTATTAATTTGCTATAATATCGTAATCACTCTATACATATTACCCGTTTTATTCTGCTGGTCTAGGATTCCATGTTTGCACCGGTTGAATGAATAAAGTTCCTAAGGTGTCTAAGTGAGGGTTATATCTTACGTGTTCATTGAAGCTAATATCATCTATAAGATTCAGCAAGTCTTTCTCAAAGTTCTCCAGGAATGGGTCTCTGAGGTGGGCTTTTTCTACTTTTAAAAATTCTTCTAAAATTCTTTTTTCGTATTCATTTCCTGAGGTTTCTTCTTCTGTTTACATCAAAAATGGTACGTTTTCCACCTGATTCTTCTAATGAAATCGTTAATCCTATGAATGAGAGCCAATTATATTCATCTATACTATGCAAGGGATGTCTTTAGGGGAGAATCAATGTTATTACTTTTTCCATTCTTGTTGCAAATTAAGTTGAAAAACATACAACTGTATGGGAATATATTCAAAGAGCAATAAAGATTCATTTAATTTAAAAAAATTTATCTTGAATATGGTACCTAACTTAGATGCCCAAAAAAACTTTACTGATTTAACAATACAGTAATGTGGGGTGATTTAAGCGAGAAAGAAGCAACAATAGAATGGATAGGTTTTTAGTACGATCGTTTCATAAAGGACAGGTTTTATTAAAAGTTGCAAAGATTACAGCATATAAACGATTCCCGTAGAATCAGCTAAAATACATTTAAGTTCTCTAGACATCCTAGTGTTTGAGGCTAACTCATGAAGTGATGGAGATAATAAAACAGATTTTAGTTTCATTAAACAAAGTTCTTTAAAGATGATGTACAGTCTTATCCAGAATTTTTAAAAACTTTTGATAGCATCACAGAGAAGGTGACCTAATCCATATAATTTCCATAGTAATGATGAGATTATATCTCACAGAAACAAATTTATCCTTGTTAATTACAACGAGGTGGGTCTCATTCCGCTTAATTAGCATTACAGAGAGGGTGAATTAATCCTTTGTATATATGCACAGATTCCAATGGTGTAGATGAAAAAAGTAAACATGGAAAGGAAAGAGATCATGGAGAAACTAAATTTAACAGATAGAACGGAGCCACTTAAACCCTGTGAGCCCAGGATCAACCTTAAAGACCACAAAAAGGACTTCTTGGATAACCCTTCAGTAAGGCTGATCTGTCCAACTAAGTCAGACATTGGCCGACTTAGTAAATCTATCCTGGATACTGTTCTACCCCAAATAACCCCTCTTCTCCCCTTAAACCTATGGCTAAGTACCGACGAAGTTCTAAAATGGTTTAACTCTCTAACTAATACTAGTAGTCTGTCTTTTATTCAGTTCGATATTAATAGTTTACTCTAGCATTTCCCCTATCTTACTCAACAATCACTAATATTTGCCATGAATCGCTCCCTCATAACTAGAGAAGAAATCAATATTGTGCTACTAGCTAGGAAGACATTTATTGAATTTGAAGATAATTATGGACTAGAGACAGATACACCAAATTTTTTTGATATACCAATGGGTTCCAGTGATTCGGCTGAGGTAACCAACCTAGTAGGCGCATATCTATTAAAATGCATAAGCAAGGATATCCCAGAAATACAGGGGGGTCTATATAGGGATGATGCTCTGTTGTTATCCCTAGTAATAATAAATCTGTTATAGAAAGGATTAGAAAGAAAATTAATAAGTTCTTTAAGGATTTCAACCTCAGTATAACGTATGAACCGGGCACTAAAATAGCTAATTTCCTAGATATTACCCTAGACCTTAACTCCAAGCTACATTACCCATTTAGAAAGGAAGGCGAAGTCACGAATTACGTAAATAAATTATCAAATCATCCCCCAAATATAATAGAATCTTTAGTAAGAAATATTCATTAAGAATTTCAAAATTATCATCCAATAAGGATATATTTAACTCCCATTCTGAGCATTATAATGCGGCGTAACTAAGGCTGGATACAACCAAAAGATTACATTCGTTGATAAGGAGAACTCAAGTATTCCTAATAATGAAGTTATCAGTAATCACGTAAGCAGCAAAAAAGACCAAGCCCGAAATAAAAGTAGAATTAAATTAACGGTAAACGCTAATCTAGAGTACAGGCCCAACAATTCAAATAGAAGCATTGACCAGAACATAGGTAACTCGGATAAGATTGAAGTAGATAAACCTAAGATGCACACAAATAAAATAAAAATAATGGTAATAAATACAATAACTCCGGTGAGATGAATAGTAGTAATTCTACGAACCCTAAATTTTATAAAAAGATATATTATGGCTGAATATTCCTTTCAACTGTGCGATACAATCGGATATACAGAACAAATTCAAAGTGATTCTGGAAAAAAATTCCCCTATCTCTCATAGATATCATAGAATTATTTCTAGGAAAACAGTTAGGATTTCTTATTCAACCCTCCCAAATATGTCCACTTTAATAGCTAAAATTAATAATAACAACATTAAACTAGCCAGGAAAGATAGAAATAAAAATAATAATATCAGAATGAATACCAATAGCAATAACAATAATACTACCAACAATAAAACAGCAATAGGAACTATCAAAACATAGGTGAAATTAGTAACCACAGAATGACTAATAACATTAACATTAATAGTAATAATAACAATGCCGATATTAATAGAAGTAATATTGTTAATAATAGAAATAATAGAAATAAGGCTAATGGAGAAAATAAGGAGAATGAAAATATCAGTGATATCTATAACAATAATATACAGTTGGATAAAAAGACTAACAATAATAATAACATTACGAATAATATAAGAAATCTTGGTAGGACTTTACACCTAAATGATGAAACGGAAGGATCAATAATAATAACAATACTTTAGATATCAGCACCAACTATAGAAATGATAATCAAAATAATAGGAACCTTAAACATCTACCCAGGAATAATCCAAGGCCTGAAGTTGTTCCTCCTGTATGTATGTAGAATAAAATCAAAATGCCCGGCACCTGGTCTATGTAGGGAAAATAATGTAATCTATAAATGTACCATATCCACGGAGAATAACAAATATTTTTACATTGGCTGTACAATTAATTTTTTAGCCAGAGTTAGAAATCACATCTCGACTTTTAAATTACGTCATAAAGCTGGTACCACCACACTTTCAAACAAAATCTGGGAACTCAAAAATAATAACAAAAATTATACCCTTAATTGGGAAATAGTTAGGAGAGCAATTCCGTATAAAAATAGTAGGGTTGGTTGTCAACTATGCTCCATGGAGACGTACGAAATTCTAAGGCATAGTAAGCATAGAAACTTATTGAATAACCATATCGAACTAGGTCAAGTTTGTGTCCACGCTAAATTGAAGACTTTAAAATATTTTAAATGATTGGAATATTCATAACTAGATAGATAGATATAACTTGATTTCTACTAGTATAGCACTGCTTTAAGTAGATAACTAAGAGTTCTCACATTACAGTTATCTTTATCTTTTTCCTTATCTGCATCAGTTTTTTGAGAACAGGGAAATGAATAGTACTTATTCGCTACTTAATTGAGGCTTTATTTAATTTCAAACTCACAATTTTTAAATTCTTAATTTTAAATCTTAATTGTAATATTTAATTTTAATTCCTAACTTAATCTAATTTAAATAGCATAACTCTAATAAATTATAATTAGTTACTGTAGCCCCATAATTCTATTTCATAATTAAATAAATAAGGCTATTCCCTCGGTGGTAATATGATTATCTTCATTATGATAGACAATCCCCTAACACCTTGTAAATGATCTTATAAGATTTGACCTGTAGTCAGTCAATGTATGAATAATAACGACAACTCCTTAAGACAATAAAATGAAATAAATTAAATTAGTAAATTTTAATGACTTTTTGATAAGATTATACTTAGATTTTCCTAATGTATTTTCTGGTGATTTTAGCATCTGACCCCTTAACCCCTGACTGTGTTATCTCTTTAGATTCTCTTTAAACTCATAGCTGATTTCAACAGCAATAAATTAACGGTTTACTGGTCAAAGAATAATATTCCCCTCTAGTTCCTAGATGCCTGTTGATTAAAACCAGACTTACAGTCTACTAGCTCTTCTGTATAACTAGAACCCTCTTCTTTTTCTTTTTTTCCCTTCTTTCCCTATTTCTTTCTCTTCTCTTTTTTCTTTTTCTTTTCTTCTTCTTATTCTCTGTTTCCTTTTCTCTTCTCTTTTAGTCCCCCTTTCCCCCCCCTTTTTGCTCCCTCCTCCATTACTTTCTCTCTTTTCTTCTATTCCCTTCTCTATTCTTGGCCGATCTAGTAAGCCTTCAGCCTTTAAGAGTTAAATAGCTACAGCCTCTTGTGAATAGCAGTAATGTGATTAATATGGCAAACCCTAATCATATAACAAGGATTGATACCTACCTCATTGTGTTCAACCATTGTAAAATTTATCGCCTGTGAATATGAAATTCATCTCCATTTCTCTGGAAATTTACATCTACACCATTGGAATCTGTGCATATATACAAAGGATTAATTCACCCTCTCTGTAATGCTAATAAGCAGGAATTGAGACCCACCTCGTTGTAATTAACAATGGATAAATTTGTCTTCTGTGAGTATATAATCCCTCATCATATCTATGGAAATTCATATGGATTAGGTCACCTTCTCTGTGATGCTATCAAAACTTTTTTAAAATTCTGTGATAAGACTGTACATCATCTTTAAAGAACTTTAATGAACTTTAGAAATCTGTTTAATTATCTACATTACTTCATGAGTATAGCCTCAAACACTAGGATGTCTAGAGAACTTACATGTATTTTAGCTGATGAGTACGGGACTCGTTTATATGCTGTAATCTTTGCAACTTTTAATAAAACCTGTCCTTGTATGAAACGATCGTACTAAAAACCATCCATTCTTGTTGCTTCTTCTCGCTTATATATATATATATATATATATATATATATATATACATATACACGCATATACTACATAAGCAAAGTGTATATACTATTTGCATGTGTAAAATACATGAATAAACACAATTAAACAATAGGTTCAAGTAGATATACCATGTCATATACATACATTATATATATATATATATATATATATATATATATCATACATACATTGGAACATATAAACACGTCTATGCTTATGAACAGATAAATAATAATCAATTATCAATATTATATTATTGTTATTATTATTATTATTATTATTATTATTAACATTATTATTATTATTATGTTTATCAATAATAACAATATTATTATATTTATAGTAATCTTCACTAGACCATACATATTATAATAGATTCTAACATATCAAAAAATTACGATACAAGATTATTCATACACATATATATATATATATATATATATATATATATATTTACAAATATACATGCATGTAAACATATAAAACATACAGTTAGAATATGGTTATCAGTATATACATCCTCGTAATACAAACAAATTCAATTGTTATATCCAAATGAATAGTTTTTCTTTTCGTCAAAGTTGAAGTTAAGCTACAATATTTATGCTTTATGTTTCAAAAGAGTTTCAAAACAGAGTTTCAAAATTATCAGGGGTTAGGGAGCGGTTATTTTAAATCATAAGGTATTTCTAATTGGGTAATTCATTTGAACTTATCCGCTTGATAATAGAAGGTCTGATTATTAAATAAATAAATCGTATTAGTCTTTCGTATTAACAACGTATATCTTTAAATTAACTCAGATATTAAACACAAACAAAGGGTTCCTACAACAATCTACACGGTTGTAAGTGAAGACACGAATATATATTTACAAAAATAAACCATATATAACTCCGACCATATTTTATACAATCGAAATGCATGTATACACAAACATACATGCACCCACATGTATCCACATACTTTCACAAAACGTCACATTACACACATACACAGTCCTACCTACAATCCACATACACATATACACATACAAACATACATATGTAGTGATCCTACAACGGCGCGCGCTCGCGCACCGTCCATTTGTATTTCGCGCGTGTTGGTGCCTTTACCAAGGCAGTGAGAGGAAGG
This sequence comes from Octopus sinensis, assembly GCF_006345805.1. NCBI lineage: Eukaryota > Metazoa > Mollusca > Cephalopoda > Octopoda > Octopodidae > Octopus > Octopus sinensis. The sequence goes on from NC_043001.1 coordinate 65,235,172, forward strand.
GCCCTCTCGCGCATGCGCGAACCACTGGAAGCACGACCCGCTTGCCTACGTAGCAGTTAGCGAGGCAAGGGGCCGTAGAACGTTTGACCACTAGCAGCAGCAAGCGGCGACTTGGGACCCAGCGATTGAAGGCGGCGGTCAGGCATATTTTCTCTCCGTTCGAACTAGCTTCTAGCAGTCCTTACCAAAAGGGGCTTTAACCAAATTGTTGCAGACCAACATCGTCTCCATTGTTCGACGCCATCTTGAATCCGTTTCTGTTTTTGGCCACCACAAACAGTTGTAGAAGGAGCCTCTTTCTTATTCTACAGCCATGATGACGGACGCCATCATCTATTCGATGCCTTTTCTCCACCTTCGTCATCATCATCGTCGTTTTTCTACTTCACGTCGTCGCTATCTTCGTCGCCATCATCACTAAGAACGATGTTGTCCCAAGTCCACTACAGTCGCCTTCCACCACCAACGTCGCCTTTCACCACCGTTGACCTCCACAACATGTACATAGCAACTCGCGGAACTTTAGCGTGCACGCTGTTTTGTGCATATGCACACCAAGGATAAACAGCACCGTCTATCTACGAGATTCTTCTGTTCCAGTTAACCTGTCACAGCATTGAAGCCACAACCGCTACACGATATGTGTTCAATCGGCATCTGCATTTGTGATTTCAACATTTCTGTTACAGAACGAAATGCTATTGTACATCAGGCTATTACAGACTGGTAAATTAATTCTTGTCTGGAATAGCCCGAGAGACATTTTTTTTTATGCGCTGTATTTTTTGTATTTTGCTCGCATTCACCTTGTATGTATTTCTGTCGCACACACGTACAGACACATAAATGTTCTCTCTCACATACATACGTCACACATGCTTTTCTCGCTTGTTTTTTTTTTCCATGCTGAATTTGCCTTTTGTGGACACCCCTCATTTCTATAGACCCTAGGTCGGTCACGTATACATAGAGAGGGTTGTTTGTCCATTATAACGCGCCAGCATGTCATACCTTTGTTCCTATACGAACGAAGCATATAATCGCTTAACCACTGGCATATTCATTTGCTGTTTTTCGGTCTGGCAAGCACCATTGTATTTCATGCGTTTTTTGCTTCGCACGTGTACTTGCCTTGTTTTTGCAACACGTGCGTTAGCCTAATTCTTTTCCCGACTCATAGGATGTCGGATGTTCACATGCGCTGCGCCATGTTTAGGCGTAATTATTTTTCCCTGTTAGACCACTGTTGGTCACGTAATTAACAGAAAATTATCTGTGTCGCGCATCACACCAGCATGTTTGCACTTTTGCCTTTTGTGTTACTAGCGAGCTTCTGTCAATTCCATTTCCTCTCCTGCAGCAATTGATTTAACTGCTATTTTGCAGGATCAACCACCTTTAGAGAAGTTGGATTTAATTTCGCCTAGGTTCATTAACTGTGAGTTTTGCATTCCCTCCGCTTCCTACAGCGGAAGGCTCTATACTTTGTGACGTATACACTTTCATGCATGCACTCTTGATTTTTGCTCATTGAGTATTTTTTCTCTTTTTCCTTTAGTAAGTTTCTTGTGTATGTTATAAATTTTGCCATTATATTATTGTGTGCTATTTGGTTATCTGGTGTCCACCTTGAGTTTTGCAGTCACTACAATAAGTTTCCTTTCGTGCGTACGCACTGGAGGGGAGCCTGTAGTGATCCTACAACGGCGCGCGCTCGCGCACCGTCCATTTGTATTTCGCGTGTGTTGGTGCCTTTACCAAGGCAGTGAGAGGAAGGGCCCTCTCGCGCATGCGCGAACCACCGGAAGCACGACCCGCTTGCCTACGTAGCAGTTAGCGAGGCAAGGGGCCGTAGAACGTTTGACCACTAGCAGCAGCAAGCGGCGACTTGGGACCCAGCGATTGAAGGCGGCGGTCAGGCATATTTTCTCTCCGTTCGAACTAGCTTCTAGCAGTCCTTACCAAAAGGGGCTTTAACCAAATTGTTGCAGACCAACATCGTCTCCATTGTTCGACGCCATCTTGAATCCGTTTCTGTTTTTGGGCTGAATATTGTAAATATTACAATCTATTAACTTTCAGCCTTGCGCGCCCAGAACCAGGGACATCAGATAACACACTTATTGTTATTGTTTACCAAGAAAGAGAATAAAGTAGTTATATGTATATTTTACGTCTGCGTCTTGTTGTTTCTGACTAGTGGAATTCTGGATTATTAAAGCAACGGCTAGTGAGAGTGATTGCTTTGTGCACCCCAAAAGTGCACGAAGATATTCACATCACTCACTAAGTTCGTTTCACATACATACATACACACACATATACCCAAACACACATATACATACATATACATTCCTACATCAACATATACAAATACTTACAAAATTAACTCTGTAAATAGGTTTAGGTCTACAATTAAACAAATAAGCTATATATGAGTTAAATAAATATATACCTAACATTTTTATTAAATAAGTAAACAAAACGAAAATTTATCCATATCCACAAGCATACTAGTAAAGACACATTCAATTCTCTATATGTACCACTATTCGACAAACACACATATCTATACATAACCACACATAACACAAATTTACACATACACACACATACACATGCATATATAAATATACCCATACATCCACATGCATAAACTATTACCTACATATATTATAATATATTCTTCCACATATTATTATAAATATATACATACATACATACATACACACACACACACACACACACCACACACACACACATATATATATATTCTCCAAGAGTCCTTATATACATACATTTACATACAAATATACATATTCAGATACATATTTACATATTACCCCACTCATACAGATACACAGCCACACACACACACATATATATATATGCACGCACATATTCACATACACATGCATATACATATATCCATATGTATATCTATATACATACATATACACACACATGCAAGGGTAAATATATACAACTGTACATATTTGTATGTACAGATAACCACACATGTAATTATATATCCTAATTTAAATATATAAAAACCCATATCTACATAAGTACAAGCTAGACTAAATGCATATATATATATATATATATATATATATATATATATATATATATATATACATACATGTACATACATACACACATATCCATATATACATACATATACATACACATGCATACATACATACACACACATATACATACCATCACATACACATATATACACGATGATCCATCAAAGAACAATAATTGAAAACCTACACATACATGTACATATATATGCATAAAAATACATAAATAAATCTACATATACAAAACGATGTAGGAGTGAAGAGAAGTAGGAGTCGGAGAGGAGGTTAGATGAAAGGGGGGGAGAGTTGAGCCCAAATGGCGTAAAAGAGCGAAGAGAGAAGATTAATCCCTGTTCACGGCGCAAGCGGGAGTTCGGATGGCTTCTGTGCAAGGACAATCCGAACACAGACAGGTGTTGCAAGGAGTGACCGGTTGAGCGGAAATGGCGTGAGACTGGAGTGTCATTGCCGAGGCGGATGACTCCGAGGTGTTCCACGAACCGGTCAGCCAAGCGGCGTCCCGTTTGTCCGATGTACAGGGAATGGCAGAGAGAGCAGGAGGTGCAATAGATGATATTGCTTGAGGTGCAGGTGAAGGAGTCGATGATACGATAGGGTCGATGATGGGTGCCGGTGAGGAGAGTGGTGTTGGAGAGGTAAGGGCAAGTGCGACAGCTTGGGCGGGAGCAGGGGAACGAGCCAGGTTGGGAGGTAGGGTTGGGGAAGAAGCTGTGGACCAAGAGGTCTCCTAGGTTTTGGGCTCGTTTGAAGGAGGGGAGGGGTCGGTTAGGGAAGATGTGTGAAGTGGACGGGTCGGACTGGAGATGCCACGTTTATACATACATGCATACAAACAGACAGACAAGTGTACGTACATACATACACATACACACGTACGTACATACATACATAGGCACACGCGCACACACATACATACATGCAACAAAATCTCAAATAGACAAACAAATGTGCCCTTTATAACAGTCACTGAAAAGGTTGCAAGAAAAACAACAACAGAGCTTTGGCAAAAGAAAAAAAAATCGGATATTTAATAAATGAATGGAATTGAACCAGTGTGGTAATTATATTGGCATGATGACTCTTCCAACAAAATTTGTTTCAACGCACGAATTCAAATAAAGAATATTGCAAACTAGACACAAAAACGAAACACACACACCCACACATTTATATATGTACGTTTGTGTATGTGTGTGTGTGCGTATGTGTGTGTGCGTGCGTGTGTGTGTCTATGTATGTATGTATGTATGTATGAGTCCGAGGAAGTTATATGATGTTGCACAAGCACTCGGCTCTGAACGTAATGCTTTTTATGGCAGAAACAGCTGTAAGCTAATGAAAAAGATAATGTAACACCTGTTCTTTTGTTATTCAGTGACATATATACACACAAACATACATACAAACACATATGTAATATACTATGTATATATATATATATATATATATTATATATATATATATAATATATATATATATACATATATAAAATTAGAAAAAACCCACCTTTTATCAATTCAAAATGAACAATTAAATTACACCATCTAGAAAATTACATATAATAGAAATATTAAAATAACAATAAAATGTCAATGATTAAGTAGATTGCAAAAAATAATAATAAAAACGTATATAATTGGTAGAATAACGTTATTATTATTTTTTAGCAATTTACTTAATCATTGACATTTTATTGTTATTTTAATTTTAATATTTCTATTATATGTAATTTTCTAGATGGTGTAATTCATTTTGAATTGATAAAAGGTGTTTTTTTTCAAATTTTTATATATATATATATATTATATTGTGTGAAATTTGAATAAGTATTTCTAAATTGAAGTTTTTGCTTGTAAGTTCTGGATTTTATTCCCTCAAATAATAATTATATATATATATATATATATATATATATATATATACACGTATATATATATATATATATGTATATACACACACACACACACACACGTATAATTACCTCTTACCTATGAACGAATCTGCTGGAATTAGCAGCGAACAAAGACCTGAAATCTTTATCAAATCGCACTCAGCCCCGCTCCTTTTTAAGGATACATTCGACAGTGTAGTCCTTAAGATGAGCATGGCTGGAGCGTCTTTGATCCTAAGTGACATGATGCTTAACAGCTGTTCCTTTAACTTACAAGTGATGCTGGTGTCTTTACAGATCGAAATGAAATACAACTGGGATTCGAAATCTACTTAATCACGCTCTCTTACGCCTCTATATAATGTTTGAAAGGTTACAGTCTGTCTGTGTTTCTTTCAATAGGGAAGTGGTTGTAACTGAAGATTTTCTTTGGCAATTTCACCGAGACTCGAAGCTGGTTCGTAGCCTCGACACACCTGTCGTGACCATGTCATCTTTTAGTTTATCTATGACTAAAATGTATCATTCACCCCGAGGGTGGATTCAACTGTAATTTCCAGCAGGTCCAGCGACCCTATACTCTGGATCCGTCATTTAATGTTGAGCATACCTTTTCTTGTATAGGGTCACCACAACATGATACTCCAAGCACGACAGCTCAGTCATTATTTCGGACTTGATATATCTACTACTTTGAAGATAGTAAGGCTATGATCTGACGGAGATTTAACTTGTATTACTAGCATGTTGAGCGACCATCTAGAAACTCCTTCATTAGTTCAAGGCTGTTCAGTTTCAGTCCCCAATTGTAACTGTTTCACCCAATTTTGCACTTATAATGTTTGTAGAGGGGCATGATCATCACAGTTTCTGTCACTGCCCATTAAACGTGTTTACACAATCATGATATCTCCACAAAGGGGCGATATATTTCCCAAGTTGTATTAAAAACTCAATTTCTGCCAACTTTGAACTGTCATCATCAAAACAAAAGTTCATCTATATCAAATTCGATACTGGGACACCCAGTCTATGTACTGTAAAAGTGTCGTTTAATATAAATAAAAATTATCAATTAGAGGAAATATCTGGAATTAAATCACATTTATCTAAATGAATTATTTAAAACAATACAATAGGCTTTTAAAGAATATTTTCTCTTTTTTTTTACCGAACGTAAATAAGCGAACTTGTATCAAAATGTAAACTCAAATGAAACAGAGAATAGCTCTTTAGTAGTAGTGGAGGTGGTGGTGGTGGTGACCTTTTAGTACTAGGTCTAGCAGGGTAGTTAGTTTTAAATGTTGTCCCTAAATTAGTGGTTGTCCAGCAACGACTTGTTTACTTCTAGTAAAATATAATTAATCAGTTGTGACTTCCTGGTTTGAATATTCCCTCTAGACCAATCTAAAATTACCCAAATTTCCCAACTTTAATTCCAAATAATCAGATTCGTAATCAAAATTCAGAGTTGCATCGATACACCAAAATTGAAAGCAATCTGAGCAAAATTAAAGGGGGTTCATTTTGTGAATAAGACTGACTAGATCCGATATCTGCAAAGGAGATCAAGGGGTTCGTCATCCCGATTGACTTAAGGAATTGGGGAAAGGATTACATAAGCAAAAATATGAGTGGAAGAACTAAAATGGGATCTCATCTAGGCCGTACGCACACTCCTCTTATACAACATAAACTAATTTATAATTGCCAATGTGTGAGTTGGACAATAAACAGAAGTAAAATCACTTTAGTTTTGTCACTTTTAAAATGATAAAGAACGGAATCTCACCTATTTCGTTGAAATATGCCGCAGTTAACGGGGTACACCCGAGTAATAGACAAGAGGTACAGAAAACACAAGTGAATATATCCATTTCGTATGGAAAATGTTTAAGAAATAAGGAAATGACGGTAACGTTCTTATCAATGTTTTTTACTTTACTACTTATATACCTTTGTACTACATAATTGTGCAATATATGTGTATGGAAGTGGGTGCGTGAGAAAGTGCGCAAATACACTCACGGTTTTATTTCAGGCACGCAAGGTCAGTAAAATTATTGTTATCGGATTCGTCTAATGTCAAAAGAAAATTTTTTTCTTATGATACTAGGAGTACACGAATGTAAAACATACATGTCAATATATCAAAATATATTTATTAGTACATATATTATGCGTGTCTATTAATTCTTAATATCTATCTATTTATTTCCAACTGCATCTTCGATTAGAAACTTACTTTTATTATTTTTTTTTTGCGTGTGTTTTAGCTGAAAAGTAGATTAAACTTTGAAGAAATCCGCTTAGCAGTTAATTGAAGCGGAACGACAGGTATCGGGCACTGAAACTCTGACAGGACCTGACACCTACTCTCTCTCTCTCTCTCTCTCTCTCTCTCTCTCTCTCTCTCTCTCCTCTCTCTCTCTCTCTCTCTCTCTCTCTCTCACTTTATCTCTCTGATCGGTCGTGTTATTCTTTGCTCCGCAGTGAAAGATTGTTTTTGTGCTGAAAATTGTGAAAATTTGCTGTTTTGGTCGTCGAGGCCACTTCTTTTCTGCTGTTGCAGCAGAGCTTTGCTGTTCTTTCCCCCTTGTTTCAAGGGGGAAGTGACGAAAAGACATGAATTTGCAACCAGTCTCCTCCGAGTCGGAGGAAAACGTTGAAAATTTGTTTGAAGGCATGAAGGCGAAAATGCGGGAGGAGGAAGGTAGAAGTAAAGAGACGTCTCACGCGAGCGTCACAAAAGCAGACGACAATATGTCTGGCGAAGTTAGTAAACGACAAGAAAAGGCAAAAATAAATTTTGCGAGTGCAGCAACTCGCCCCTGTGAAAATATAGTCATCAACAAGGAAGAATTAAAGAAATACCAAGGACTACTAAAAAAAGAAGGTGATAATGTGAAGTTGTTCCCTCCCAGTGAATTGATTTACGCGACGGAGAGAAAAACTGTCATATACAAGACGTATAATGTCAAAAATAAGAAAATTGACTTCGTACAGAGAGAAGCCATTGAAAAATGTTTGAGGCCGATATGGCAACAAACTACATTTATAACAAGGGGTAGTCGCTTCGGCACGGTAGAGGTGCGTTTCCCTAGCGAAGAAATAGCTAGGGAACATTCAACAAGAACGTTGAAGTCGGAAGAGGTAGTTCTTTTACCATTTTATTTAGGAATGAGAACTAGTAGAATAACGGTTACGGACATTCCGCCCGAAATCGAGGTGGATTTTATAACAGCAGCGATTCTCTTAGGCAAAGAGGAAGAAATTGCCATTCTTCAGTCTAAAAGATATCGCCCCACAACCTGGTATGGACAGGACTTAGAGCTTGTGATCCAAGCGAACCCCTCGGACTTGGAAAAATTGCCAAGCTCCCTCACCATTGGAGATACCACCTTGATGGTAATAGTCGAGGGAAGAAAACCGAGATGCTATAAATGTGGCGAGAAAGGCCACATACGGTCGAGCTGCAAGAAGACAGCGAAAGAAAATACTACAGAGGCAAGCACGACGCCGAAAACAACTTCACCGCTAGAAATAGCAGCCACGTCGCGCACCCCAATTGCCGAAATTCAGCCGACAACGGGAGAAAACAACGACAACAACGATGACAACAACATCAACAACATCCAGGAGTGGGTCAACGTGGAAGCTTCAAAAAGAAGACGGAAACGGAAAAATCCACCCTCTTCGGATACACAGGACTATACTCTGACACAGACAAGCACACCCACACCCACAAATACAGTCGCAAACACACACGTAGCCAAAAAACACACACACTGGAAAAAGCACGCACAAACACTCACACACCTACCACAAGCACGCACACACCTACAGACACCCACGCTTCTACAAGCACACACACACCCACAAACACACACACACAGCCCCCTCCACAATCACCTAACAAAAAAAAAAGAAACACCTTCACGGCGATAAATAAAAACAATAACCCATTAAGGGAAAAAATTAATTTACTGAAATCGGCGAAAAAATATATCGCAACAGATATAAATAGTATTATATCCGAAAATGTAGAATTTTATACGATAGATAACGAGGACTATTTTGAAATTAAAAAATCTTTTGCGGAGGACGTAGGCCCGTTACAGATGAACTTTTCAAGCCATCTGTACAGGCAATTCGCGAAAAAAATGACCTCGCAAAACACAACACTCACAGACAGAAAAGAGGAGGGTGAAACTACACCCTCTCTTCTGTTAAAACAGTAAGTTTTAAACATTCGACTAATTTTTCACATTCTCGTTTAAACTCGGTTGTATAAATATTCGCGGCCTGGGGTCGTATTGGAAGCAAGGCTACCTCCTTAACGACCTTAGGTCGCATCGTTTGGATGTAGTGGTAATTACCGAATCCAGACTGAGTGGGCTGCAGGCTTTTTCGCCCCTTCTAAACGGCTACGAGAAATACATTTCTCCCTGTCGACCTGGAGGGGGAGGAGGAGTGGCAGTGCTGGTCAGGAAAAACCTGGATTTAGAGATTAGAACTGTCTTTATAGATCCGGAAGGCAGGTTGGTCGTTTTGGATGTGACGCACAGCAGTGGTAAAGTGTTCAGGCTGGTCGCTGTCTATGCTCCCTGCGAAGGAAAAGCCGGGCAGAAAGAGTATTTCAAAAGCCTAGAGAATTTTCTTGGCACGTCGAACACGTTAGTATTGCTAGGTGACTTCAACATAATTTGCGATGCAAGCGTAGATTATGTTGGCTCAAGAAAAAATACGAGGGGATTACCTCACCTCAACGATATGCTAAGTCGTTTCGAATTGGCAGATAGATTCAGACTGGACCATCCAGACATTCCAGAGTGGACCTGGGCAAGAAACGACGGGTCGTCCAGATCTTATATCGATAGAATCATAACTAGAAGGAAAGATAAGAAAATACTTAGCTGTCCACAACACCATATCGTCAGCTACAGCGATCACAAATTAGTGACCTGTACGTTCGACATAGATAGCATGTGTAGACGAGGTACCGGCTACTGGAAGCTAAACAAGTCACTATTGGACTGTGAAGCCTACAGGAATCGGATTAAACAATTAGTAATGAGGGCGTTAACCGGATCCATTATCAACAATAAATGGTGGTACGCCCTGAAAAGAGCCATCAAATTTGAGTCAATTAGGTTTAGCAAAGAACTAGCTAGTGCTAGAAACAAAGTAGAAAAGGAACTAGTTAAGGCTATAGAGGAGGCAATGAGGTCAGGCTGTGCATCGAAAGTGTTAGCGGCGAGGTTAGCACTAGACCAACATCTCCAAGCTAAACATGAAGGGTGCATTATTAGGGCTAAGATCCGTGCAATGAGACAGGAAGGGATCAACGCAGCCGGATGGGCCCGGGTGGTAGAGGGCCAGCGTGGCAACAACTCAACCATTCGATCCTTGACGGGCCCAAATGGTCGATTAGTAAACGAACCCGAGGAGATGTGCAAGGTGTTTCATGATCATTTCGCCCAGCTATTCGGGAGGAGCGGCGAGCTGGAGCGCGGGGAGAAGCTCGCAGACTTCCTAGCCGGTTCGCCGCGTCTATCGGGGCCGGACGCGGAATCTTGTGAGGCGCCGATCACAGCCAAAGAAGTCGAGGATATGTTGGCAGAATGCGGCGGGGACAAATCGCCGGGACTCGATGGTCTGCCTTACGAACTCTATAGTAGCATGCCAGACTTGTTTGGGCACCTACTTGCATGCGTGTACACCAACTGGCAGCAGAACGGGAGAATTCCTAAGTCTGTGAGCCGAGGGGTGGTAGCGCTGTTAAGAAAGGACCCAAACAAGGGGGATTTAATTGATAATTTCCGGCCTATCACTCTGCTTAACGCAGAGTTGAAGATCTTGGCCAAGGTCTTAGCAAAAAGGTTGGCGAGGGTCGTGGGTGAACTTGTTGGCGAGGCGCAAACTTGCGCCATCCCTTGAAGGACCATCCACGACAATCTCCACTTTCTACGCTATGCCTTAGAAAGGGTAAATAGGATTCCTGGCAAGGGTGGGGCAATGGTCCACTTGGACCAATCGAAAGCGTTTGATAGGGTGGACCATCAGTATCTGGCGGCGGTCCTCGCGGCGGCTGGCTTCGGCCCGACCTTCCGCGGATGGATCATCGCTTTATACAGCAACATCGAATCGGTAGTTCGGGTAAATGGTTTCCTTTCGGAGCCGTTCAGCATTGAACGTTCGGTACGTCAAGGGTGTCCTCTCTCCCCGCTTCTCTACGTTTTGGCCCTCGAGCCGTTGCTGAGGAGGTTGGAAACTATGAGAGGCACCCCGCAAGATCTAGGGTGCGGAAAGTCAGCTTCGGCGTATGCGGACGACATCACCGTCATCGTTTCCCGAGTCGAGCACCTACAGTGGGTGGGTGAGGCCTTAAGGGACTACGAAGCGGTGGCAGGAGCGAAAGTCAACCGGGATAAATCGGTCGGCTTGCAACTCGGCACCTGGAGGGGCAAGTCGATGTCTTCCGACAGCGTCGTAGGACGTTGGACGGAAGGACCGGTGAAAATGCTTGGGATCTGGTTAGGTCCAGATCTCCAGATAGAGAAGAATTGGAGCGAGGTGGCGAGAAAGGTGGCTCTCCTAACTCAGACATGGTCTGAACGGAATCTGTCCTTGAAAGGGAAGGCGGAGGTTGCAGAAGTGTTTATCGCCTCTGTAATCACTTACCGCCTAACCGTAGTGCCTTGCCCCGATTCGTGGCTGAACAAACTGGAACGCATGCTCTTTCGCTTTTTGTGGAGGGGCAGCAGACCTCTTGTAAGGCGCTCTATTTGCTGCCAAAAGCCGCTGAACGGTGGGTTAGGGATGCCGTGGCTAAAAATGCGCAGACATGCGCTCAGGCTTAGGCACCTCTGGATTTACCTGGACGGTGAGCAGGTGTGGTCTCCGTTTGTCAAGCTGTTATTTCCACAGTTCACATCGTTTAACGAACTGAACCCATGGATCAAGTGTAGACCGAGGTTGGGCATGTGGCATGCAGAGTGCTATCAGGCACTCGTGCTTCTCTCCCAGTCGGGCAACGCCGGTGGCGGGGCTACTACCGCTTTCTTCTATAGAGGGTTAGTAGAGTTTAAGTGTGACGACGTCCTAGGAGAAACTCTGGGCTTCGACGAAAATCAACTGGCCAGCCTGTTCCAAAGAACATTCGGTCCGGGGCCTATGGATAATTACCAAAAGTCCCTGGCCTGGCAATGTTACAGAGGAGCTTTGCCGGTTCGAGATAAGCTCTTTAGACATGGGTGTGCACCTTCGCCGGTTTGTGCAAGATGTAAGAGGGACAGTGAAACTGTTCTGCACGCGATTGTGCAATGCCCCAAGGTGACTGAACTCTGGACTTATGTCGAACACCTGCTGTCGCATTCGAGAAGAGTACAACTGTCGAGCGAATCTGTAATTAAGATAGTTCCGCCGACCTTCCTGAATAGGGAGGAGCGAGCCTGTTTTCTTTCGGTAGTTGCTATGGCGAAAGAAGTAGTGTGGAAGACGAGAGTAAAAGGAATTGCAACAGGAATGTTTATCTCCAGTCTCGAGCTAATCGACTTTTTCGTTTTCCACATGAAACGGAAAATAAGGCTGGAGAAGAAATGCCTGTCGCAAAGTGTGTTTCGTAAAAGATGGAAGTCTATAGCAAGTATGTTGCGAGTGAAAGAACCTATTTAATCGAGAATGTAAAAAAGGATAAAGCAAAGTCTTCAGTGTGAGTATGTGGTTTGTGGGGTCGACCGCGTCCTCCCCTTCATTTTTTGTTAATCACTCATTCTCATTTAATTGTATATATATTAATTGTTTGTTTATTCATGTTTCGTCTCATTCGATACCCTGACCCCAACGTTTGTTTTGTCCCCTCTTTTTCTCAACCTTATGGTGAATAAAGAAATACTCTCTCTCTCTCTCTCTCTCTCTCTCTCTCTTCTCTCTCCTCTCTCTCTCTCTCTCTCTCTCTCTCTCTCTCTCTCTCTCTCTCTCTGATCGGTCGTGTTATTCTTTGCTCCGCAGTGAAAGATTGTTTTTGTGCTGAAAAGTTTGAAAATTTGCTGTTTTGGTCGTCGAGGCCACTTCTTTTCTGCTGTTGCAGCAGAGTTCTGCTGTTCTTTCCCCCTTGTTTCAAGGGGGAAGTGACGAAAAGACATGAATTTACAACCAGTCTCCTCCGAGTCGGAGGAAAACGTTGAAAATTTGTTTGAAGGCATGAAGGCGAAAATGCGGGAGGAGGAAGGTAGAAGTAAAGAGACGTCTCACGCGAGCGTTACAAAAGCAGACGACAATATGTCTGGCGAAGCTAGTAAACGACAAGAGAAGGCAAAAGTAAATTTTGCGAGTGCAGCAACTCGCCCCTGTGAAAATATAGTCATCAACAAGGAAGAATTAAAGAAATACCAAGGACTACTAAAAAAAGAAGGTGATAATGTGAAGTTGTTCCCTCCCAGTGAATTGATTTACGCGACGGAGAGAAAAACTGTCATATACAAGACGTATAATGTAAAAAATAAGAAATTGACTTCGTACAGAGAGAAGCCATTGAAAAATGTTTGAGGCCGATATGGCAACAAACTACGTTTATAACAAGGGGTAGTCGCTTCGGCACGGTAGAGGTGCGTTTCCCTAGCGAAGAAATAGCTAGGGAACATTCAACAAGAACGTTGAAGTCAGAAGAGGTAGTTCTTTTACCATTTTATTTAGGAATGAGAACTAGCAGAATAACAGTTACGGACATTCCGCCCGAAATAGATGTGGACTTCATAACAGCAGCGATTCTCTTAGGCAAAGAGGAAGAAATTGCCATTCTTCAGTCTAAAAGATGTCGCCCCACAACCTGGTATGGACAGGACTTAGAGCTTGTGATCCAAGAGAACCCCTCGGACTTGGAAAAATTGCCAAGCTCCCTCACCATTGGAGATAATACCACCTTGATGGTAATAGTCGAGGGAAGAAAACCGAGGTGCTATAAATGTGGCGAGAAAGGCCACATAAGGTCGAGATGCAAGAAGACAGCGAAAGAAAATACTACAGAGGCAAGCACGACGCCGAAAACAACTTCACCGCTAGAAATAGCAGCCACGTCGCGCACCCCAATTGCCGAAATTCAGCCGACAACGGGAGAAAACAACGACAACAACGATGACAACAACAACAACAACATCCAGGAGTGGGTCAACGTGGAAGCTTCAAAAAGAAGACGGAAACGGAAAAATCCACCCTCTTCGGATACACAGGACTATACTCTGACACAGACAAGCACACCCACACCCACAAATACAGTCGCAAACACACACGTAGCCAAAAAAACACACACACTAGGAAAAGCACACACCTACCACAAGCACGCACACACCTACAAACACCCACGCTTCTACAAGCACACACACACCCACAAACACACACAGCCCCCTCCACAATCACCTAACAAAAAAAAAAGAAACACCTTTACGGCGATAAATAAAAACAATAACCTATTAAGGGAAAAAATTAATTTACTGAAATCGGCGAAAAAATATATCGCAACAGATATAAATAGTATTATATCTGAAAATGTAGAATTTTATACGATAGATAGCGCGGATTATTTTGAAATTAAAAAATCTTTTGCGGAGGACGTAGGCCCGTTACAGATGAACTTTTCAAGCCATCTGTACAAGCAATTCGCAAAAAAACTGACCTCGCAAAACACAACACTCACAGACAGAAGAGATGAGGGTGAAACTATACCCTCTCTTCTGTTAAAACAGTAAGTTTTAAACATTCGACTAAATTTTCACTTTCTCGTTTAAACTCGGTTGTATAAATACTCGCGGCCTGGGGTCGTATTGGAAGCAAGGCTACCTCCTTAACGACCTTAGGTCGCATCGTTTGGATGTAGTGGTAATTACCGAATCCAGACTGAGTGGGCTGCAGGCTTTTTCGCCCCTTCTAAACAGCTACGAGAAATACATTTCTCCCTGTCGACCTGGGGGAGGAGGAGGAGTGGCAGTGCTGGTCAGGAAAAACCTGGATTTAGAGATTAGAACTGTCTTTATAGATCCGGAAGGCAGGTTGGTCGTTTTGGATGTGACGCACAGCAGTGGTAAAGTGTTCAGGCTTGTCGCTGTCTATGCTCCCTGCGAAGGAATAGCCGGGCAGAAAGAGTATTTCAAAAGCCTAGAGAATTTTCTTGGCACGTCGAACACGTTAGTATTGCTAGGTGACTTCAACATAATTTGCGATGCACGCGTAGATTATGTTGGCTCAAGAAAGAATACGAGGGGATTACCTCACCTCAACGATATGCTAAGTCGTTTCGAATTGGCAGATATATTCAGACTGGACCATCCAGACACTCCAGCGTGGACCTGGGCAAGAAACGACGGGTCGTCCAGATCTTATATCGATAGAATCATAACTAGAAGGAAAGATAAGAAAATACTTAGCTGTCCACAATACCATATCGTCAGCTACAGCGATCACAAATTAGTGACCTGTACGCTCGACATAGATAGCATGTGTAGACGAGGTACCGGTTACTGGAAGCTAAACAAGTCACTATTGGACTGTGAAGCCTACACGAATCGGATTAAACAATTAGTAATGAGGGCGTTAACCGGATCCATTATCAACAATAAATGTACGCCCTGAAAAGAGCCATCAAATTTGAGTCAATTAGGTTTAGCAAAGAACTAGCTAGTGCTAGAAACAAAGTAGAAAAGAAACTAGTTAAGGCATTAGAGGAGGCAATGAGGTCAGGCAGTGCATCGAAAGTGTTAGCGGCGAGGTTAGCACTTGACCAACATCTCAACGCTAAACATGAAGGGTGCATTGTCAGGGCTAAGATCTGTGCAATGAGACAGGAAGGGATCAACGCAGCCGGATGGGCCCGGGTGGTAGAGGGCCAGCGTGGCAACAACTCAACCATTCGATCCTTGACGGGCCCAAATGGTCGATTAGTAAACGAACCCGAGGAGATGTGCAAGGTGTTTCATGATCATTTCGCCCAGCTATTCGGGAGGAGCGGCGAGCTGGAGCGCGGGGAGAAGCTCGCAGACTTCCTAGCCGGTTCGCCGCGTCTATCGAGGCCGGACGCGGAATCTTGTGAGGCGCCGATCACAGCCAAAGAAGTCGAGGATATGTTGGCAGACTGCGGCGGGGACAAATCGCCGGGACTCGATGGTCTGCCTTACGAACTCTATAGTAGCATGCCAGACTTGTTTGGGCACCTACTTGCATACGTGTACACCAACTGGCAGCAGAACGGGAGAATTCCTAAGTCTGTGAGCCGAGGGGTGGTAGCGCTGTTAAGAAAGGACCCAAACAAGGGGGATTTAATTGATAATTTCCGGCCTATCACTCTGCTTAACGCAGAGTTGAAGATCTTGGCCAAGGTCTTAGCAAAAAGGTTGGCACGGGTCGTGGGTGAACTTGTTGGCGAGGCGCAAACTTGCGCCATCCCTGGAAGGACCATCCACGACAATCTCCACTTTCTACGCTATGCCTTAGAAAGGGTAAATAGGATTCCTGGCAAGGGTAGGCCTATGGTCCACTTGCACCAATCGAAAGTGTTTGATAGGGTGGACCATCAGTATCTGGAGGCGGTCCTCGCGGCGGCTGGCTTCGGCCCGACCTTCCGCGGATGGATCATCGCTTTATACAGCAACATCGAATCGGTAGTTCGGGTAAATTGTTTCCTTTCGGAACGGTTCAGCATTGAACGTTCGGTACGTCAAGGGTGTCCTCTCTCCCCGCTTCTCTACGCTTTGGCCCTCGAGCCGTTGCTGAAGAGGTTGGAAACTATGAGAGGCACCCCGCAAGATCTAGGGTGCGGAAAGTCAGCTTCGGCGTATGCGGACGACATCACCGTCATCGTTTCCCGAGTCGAGCACCTACAGTGGGTGGGTGAGGCCTTAAGGGACTACGAAGCGGTGGTAGGAGCGAAAGTCAACCGGGATAAATCGGTCGGCTTGCAACTCGGCACCTGGAGGGGCAAGTCGATGTCTTCCGACAGCGTCGTAGGACTTTGGACGGAAGGACCGGTGAAAATGCTAGGGATCTGGTTAGGTCCAGATCTCCAGATAGAGAAGAACTGGAGCGAGGTGGCGAGAAAGGTGGCTCTCCTAACTCAGACATGGTCTGAGCGGAAACTGTCCTTGAAAGGGAGGGCGGAGGTTGCAGAAGTGTTTATCGCCTCTGTAATCACTTACCGCCTAACCGTAGTGCCTTGCTCCGATTCGTGGCTGAACAAACTGGAACGCATGCTCTTTCGCTTTTTGCGGAGGGGCAGCAGACCTCTTGTAAGGCGCTCTATTTGCTGCCAAAAGCCGCTGAACGGTGGGTTAGGGATGCCGTGGCTAAAAATGCGCAGACATGCGCTCAGGCTGAGGCACCTCTGGATTTACCTGGACGGTGAGCAGGTGTGGTCTCCGTTTGTCAAGCTGTTATTTCCACAGTTCACATCGTTTAACGAACTGAACCCATGGATCAAGTGTAGACCGAGGTTGGGCATGTGGCATGCAGAGTGCTATCAGGCACTCGTGCTTCTCTCCCAGTCGGGCAACGCCGGTGGCGGGGCTACTACCGCTTTCTTCTATAGAGGGTTAGTAGAGTTTAAGTGTGACGACGTCCTAGGAGAAACTCTGGGCTTCGACGAAAATCAACTGGCCAGCCTGTTCCAAGGAACATTCGGTCCGGGGCCTATGGATAATTACCAAAAGTCCCTGGCCTGGCAATGTTACAGAGGAGCTTTACCGGTTCGAGATAAGCTCTTTAGACATGGGTGTGCACCTTCGCCGGTTTGTGCAAGATGTAAGAGGGACAGTGAAACTGTCCTGTACGCGATTGTGCCATGCCCCAAGGTGACTGAACTCTGGACTTATGTCGAACACCTGCTGTCGCATTCGAGAAGAGTACAACTGTCGAGCGAATCTGTAATTAAGATAGTTCCGCCGACCTTCCTGAATAGGGAGGAGCGAGCCTGTTTTCTTTCGGTAGTTGCTATGGCGAAAGAAGTAGTGTGGAAGACGAGAGTAAAAGGAATTGCAACAGGCATGTTTATCTCCAGTCTCAAGCTAATCGACTTTTTCGTTTTCCACATGAAACGGAAAATAAGGCTGGAGAAGAAATGCCTGTCACAAAGTGTGTTTCGTAAAAGATGGAAGTCTATAGCAAGTATGTTGCGAGTGAAAGAACCTGTTTAATCGAGAATGTAAAAAAGGATAAAGCAAAGTCTTCAGTGTGAGTATGTGGTTTGTGGGGTCGACCGCGTCCTCTGCTTCATTTTTTGCTAATCACTCATTCTCATTTAATTGTATATATTTTAATTGTTTGTTTATTCATATGTTTCGTCTCATTCGATACACTGACCCCAACGTTTGTTTTGTGCCCTCTTTTTTTCAACCTTATGGTGAATAAATAAATACTCTCTCTCTCTCTCTCTCTCTCTCTCTCTCATCGGTTGTGTTATTCTTTGCTCCGCAGTGAAAGATTGTTTTTATGCTGAAAATTGTGAACATTTGTTGTTTTGGTCGTTGAGACCACTTCTTTTCTGCTGTTGCAGCAGTTTTGCTGTTCTTTCCCCCTTGTTTCAAGGGGGAAGCGGCAAAAAACATGAATTTGCCACCAATTTCTTCCGAGTCGGAGGAAAACGTTGACTATTTGTTTGCAGGCATGAAGGCGAATATGTGGGAGGAGGAAGGTGAAAGTAAAGAGGCGTCTCACGCGAGCGTTACAAAAGCAGACGACAAGATGTCTAGCGAGGCTACTACACAACAGGAAAAATAAAAAATAAATTTTGCGAGTGCAGCAACTCGCCCCTGTGAAAAAAGAAGAATTAAAGAAGTACCAAAGTTTATTAAAAAAAGAAGGTGATAATGTGAAGTTGCTCCCTCCTAGTGAATTAATTTACGCGACGGAGAGAAAGACTGTCATATACAAAACATATAATGTCAAAAATAAAAAAATCGATTTTGTACCGAGGGAAGCGATCGAAAAATGCTTCAGGCCGATATGGCAACAAACAAGTTACATAACGAGGGATCGTCGCTTCGGCACTGTAGAGGTGCGTTTCCCTAGCGAAGAAAAAGCTAGGGAACATTCAACAAGGACATTGAAGTCGGAAGAAGTAGTTCTCCTCCCGACTTACTTAGGAAAGAGAACTTCGAAAATCACAGTTACGGATATTCCACCCGAAATAGATGTGGCCTTTGTCATAGCCGCTATTCTCTTAGGCAAAGAAGAAATTGCAATTCTTCAGTCTAAGAGATACCGCCACATGAACTGGTTTGGACAAGATTTAGAGCTTGTGATCCAAGCAAACCCCTCAGACTTAGAAAAATTGCCCAGTTCCCTTACAATTGGAGAAAATACCAGCATGATGGTGGTAGTAGAGGGGAGAAAGCCCAGATGTTACAAATGTGGCGCGAAAGGCCACATAAGGTCGAGAAGAAGACAGGCCACATAAGGTCGAGAAGAAGACAGCCAAAGAAAATGCTGCAGAAGAGGCAAGCACGACGCCGAAGACAACGACAGCACCGCTAGAAATAGCAGCCACGTCGCAGACCCCAATTACCGAAGTACAGTCGACAGCGGGAGAAAACAACAACAAAAACGACAACATCCAGGAGTGGGTCACCGTAGAACCTTCAAAAAGAAGACGGAAACGGAAAAACCCACCCTCTTCGGATACACAGGACTATGCTCCGAGACAGACAAGCACACCCACACCCACAAATACAGTCGCAAACACACACGTAGCCAAAAAAACACACACACTGGAAAAAGCACACACAAACACTCCCACACCTACCACAAGCACACACACACCTACAATCACCTACGTTTCTACAAGCACCCCCCCCCACAAACACCTCCCTCCACAATCGCCATATATAAAAAAGAGAAACACCTTCACGGCGATAAACAAAAATAATAAACTATTAAGAGATAAAATTGTTTTAATGAAATCGGCGAAAAAATATATCGCAACAGATGTAAATAATACTATTTCTGAAAATGTCGAATTATATACTATAGATAACTCTGACTATTTTGAACTAAAAAATCTTTTGCGGAGGACGTCGGTCTGTTACAGATGAACATTTCGAGCCATCTGTACAGGCAATTCGCGAAAAAAATAACCTCGCAAAACACAACACTCACAGACAGAAAAGAGGAGGGTGAAATTACACCCTCTCTCTCGTTAAAACAGTAAGATTTAAACATTCGACTAATTTTTCACATTCTCGTTTAAACTCGGTTGTTTAAATATTCGCGGCCTGGGGTCGTATTGGAAGCAAGGCTACCTCCTTAACGACCTTAGGTCGCATCGTTTGGATGTAGTGGTAATTACCGAATCCAGACTGAGTGGGCTGCAGGCTTTTCGCCCCTTCTAAACGGCTATGAGAAATACGTTTCTCCCTGTCGACCGGGAGGGGGCGGAGGAGTGGCAGTGCTGGTCAGAAAAAAAACCTGGATTTAGAGATTAGAACTGTCTTTATAGATCCGGAAGGCAGGTTGGTCGTTTTGGATATGACGCATAGCAGTGGCAAAGTGTTCAGGCTGGTCGCTGTCTATGCTCCCGGCGAAGGAAAAGCCGGGCAGAAAGAGTATTTCAAAAGCCTAGAGAATTTTCTTGGCAGGTCGAACACGTTAGTATTGCTAGGTGACTTCAGCATGATTTGTGATGCACGCGTAGATTATGTTGGCTCGAGAAAGAATAGGGGGGGGATTACCTCACCTCAACGATCTGCTAAGTCGTTTCGAGTTGGCAGATCGATTCAGACTGGACCACCCAGACACTCCAGCGTGGACCTGGGCAAGAAACGACGGGTCGTCCAGATCTTACATAGATAGAATCATAACTAGAAGGAAAGATAAGAAAATACTTAGCTGTCCACAATACCATATCGTCAGGTACAGCGATCACAAATAAGTGATAGACATAGATAGCATGTGAAGACGAGGTACCGGGTACTGGAAGCTAAACAAGTCACTATTGGACTGTGAAGCCTACACGAATCGGATTAAACAATTAGTAATGAGGGCGTTAACCGGATCCATTATCAACAACAAACGGTGGTACGCCCTGAAAAGAGCCATCAAATGTGAGTCAATTAGATTTAGCAAAGAATTAGCTAGTGCTAGAAACAAAGTAGAAAAGGAACTAGTTAAGGCAATAGATGAGGCAATGAGGTCAGGCAGTGCATCGAAAGTGTTAGCGGCGAGGTTGGCACTTGACCAACATCTCAATGCTAAACATGAAGGGTGCATTATTAGGGCTAAAATCCGTGCAATGAGACAGGAAGGGATCAACGCAGCCGGATGGGCCCGGGTGGTAGAGGGCCAGCGTGGCAACAGCTCAACCATTCGATCTTTGTCGGGCCCAAATGGTCGATCAGGAAACGAACCCGTGGAGATGTGCAAGGTGTTTCACGATCATTTCGCTCAGCTATTCGGGAGGAGCAGCGGACTGGAGCGCGGGGAGAAGCTCGCAGACTTCCTAGCCGGTTTGCTGCGTCTATCTTGTGAGGCGCCGATCACAGCCAAGGAAGTCGAGGATGTGTTGGCAGACTGCGGCGGGGACAAATCGCCGGGACTCGATGGTCTGCCTTACGAACTCTATAGTAGCATGCCAGACTTGTTTGGGCACCTACTTGCATGCGTGTACACCAACTGGCAGCAGAACGGGAGAATTCCTAAGTCTGTGAGCCGAGGGGTAGTAGCGCTGTTAAGAAAGGATCCAAACAAGGGGGATTTAATTGATAATCTTCGGCCCATCACTCTGCTTAACGCAGAGTTGAAGATTTTGGCCAAGGTCTTAGCAAAAAGGTTGGCACGGGTCGTGGGTGAACTTGTTGGCGAGGCGCAAACTTGCGCCTTCCCTGGAAGGACCATCCACGACAATATCCACTTTCTACGCTATGCCTTAGAAAGGGTAAATAGGATTCATGGCAAGGGTGGGACTATGGTCCACTTGGACCAATCGAAAGCGTTCGATAAGGTTGACCATCAGTATCTGGGCAGCTGGCTTCGGCCCGACCTTCCGCGGATGGATCAACGCTTTATACAGCAACATCGAATCGGTAGTTCGGGTGAATGGTTTCTTTTCGGAGCCGTTCCGCATTGAACGTTCGGTATGTCAAGGGTGTCCTCTCTCCCCGCTTCTCTACGTCTTGGCCCTCGAGCCGTTGCTGAGGAGGTTGGAAACTATGAGGGGCACTCCGCAGGATCTAGGGTGCGGAAAGTCAGCTTCGGCGTATGCGGACGACATCACCGTCATCGTATCCCGAGTCGAGCACCTACAGTGGGTGAGGCTTTAAGGGACTACGAAGTGTTGGCAGGAGCGAAAGTCAACCGGGATAAATCGGTCGGCTTGCAACTCGGCACCTGGAGGGGCAAGTCGATGTCTTCCGACAGCGTCGTAGGACTTTGGACGGAAGGGCCGGTGACAATGCTTGGAATCTGTTTAGGTCCAGATCTCCAGATAGAGAAGAATTGGAGCGAGGTGGCGAGAAAGGTGGCTCTCCTAACTCAGACCTGGTCTGAGCGGAAGCTGTCCTTGAAAGGGAGGGCGGAGGTTGCAGAGGTGTTTATCGCCTCTGTAATCACTTACCGCCTGACTCCGATTCGTGGCTGAGCAAGCTGGAACGCATGCTCTTTCGCTTTTTGTGGAGGGGCAGCAGATCTCTTGTAAGGCGCTCTATTTGCTGCCAAAAGCCGCTGAAGAATGGGTTAGGGATGCCGTGGCTAAAAATGCGCTGACATCCGCTCAGGCTTAGGCACCTCTGGCTTTACCTGGACGGTGAGCAGGCGTGGTCTTCGTTCGTCAAACTGTTATTTCCACAGTTCACATCGTTTACCAAACTGAACCCATGGATCAAGTGTAGACCGAGGTTGGGCGTGTGGCATGTAGAGTGCTATCAGGCACTCGTGCTCCTCTCCCAGTCGGGCAACGCCGGTGGCGGGGGTACTACCGCTTTCTTCTATAGAGGGTTAGTAGAGTTTAAGTGTGACGACGTCCTGGGAGAAACCCTGGGCTTCAACGAAAATCAACTGGCCAGCCTGTTCCAAAGAACATTCGGTCCGGGGCCTATGGATTGTAAGAATTAGCACTTCCTTCTCAAAGCTTGGATTCGAAATCAGACCCAAGAATCATTGGTCGTAAAATACCAATGCACAAAAAGGCGCGAAATCAGAATCTCTTTGTTCTGACAAAAAATGATGGATCGTCTCCCTTCGACCTCTGACCCGAGCAGGTCAGGCGAAGTTTAACAGGACGACCAGCGACCTACTGTACTCAATAACACTCTTGCGGTATATCTATTTTTCTGGCTATTTGAGATGTTATAAATAGAACGGAGAAATAGGTATCTAGAGAGAAGCCGAACCAACGTTTAAGAGAACGTCACGCATTTATGAGGACGACGAAAGAATATTCAGAAAGGTGACTCTGTACTGCATGATTTACACACACACACACACACACCATCAAACATATTCTGCTTTAATGTGTATCCTGTATCATGCATTCCTTTAAAATGTATTATTTGCAACCACTATTTGATATGCATTTTGTACAAGCGATGTGTAACATTGCTTACAAATTGATGTAGTGATAATAAATCTTTAATTTATTACAAAGCACTTATGTATTTATTAATACATCCACGCATCCACTACATTTGGTGACCCCGTAAAACGAATCGCGCCTTCCCTGGAACCAGCTTCATCAACCGCGTCGAAGAATTACAGTTTGCACATCACCAGCAACGAAGCAACTGAAAATTCCGACGAAAACAATGAATCTCCCGGAACAAAACCCAGCGGCCAACATCGACATGGCATTCCAAGCGGCGATCTCGTTAAAAATTCCACCATTCTGGACCCACGACCCGACATTGTGGTTTCACCATATAGAGGCACAGTTTGCCTCTCACAGAATATCGAGCGATGCGGCTCGACTTTCTCACGTTATCAGTTCTCTGTCACCAGAAATAACGAACGTGATACGCGACCTTATCATGGCACCACCCGGTTCTGTTTCATATGAAGTTTTTAAAACCACGTTAATAAACAGAACCTCAGAATCCCAACAAAAAATACTTCACCAGCTTCTGATATCGGAAGAATTGGGTGACAAAACGCCGTCCCAGCTTCTTCGGAGAATGAAACAGCTTCTCGGAGATGAGACGCTCCCAGAAAAAATCTTCAAGCAACTTTTTCTCCAGCGTCTGCCCTCCAATACCCAGGTTGTTCTCGCGTCCACCAGAGAAAACACATCCCTTGAAGAACTGGCGGAGCTAGCTGACAAAATAGCCGAAGTACCGCACAGATATCCAACGGTATCGACGGTGACGCCAGCCGCTCCCAGTACCAATCCTTTCCGTGCACAAACCAGTTCTTCAGAGATTTCGGATTTGCGTGCATTAATGACGCAGCAAGCTGCGCAAATACAAATTCTCACAGCCCAAATACAAGCCCTAAAGTTTAGTCCCCAGCGTCGAAGCACCAGCCGATCTCGACGAGATGGCAGACGGTCTCGAAGCCCCAGTGCTACCCGAAACTCACATGACACGTGTTGGTACCACCGAACATTCGGAACACGGGCACAAAAATGTACGGTACCGTGCTCGTTTTCCTCACCCAGTTCGGGAAACGGCACAGCCAGGAATTGAACGCGACGGAAGTTCCTGGTTCGCACCCACACAGTCGCCTGTTTTTCGTTTGCGATCGTGTAACAGGCACGCGTTTCCTGGTTGACACAGGTGCGGAAGTCAGCATCATCCCAGTCTCCAACACTTCTGGAAAAAGAAAAGAGACATCAGTCTGTCTTCAGGCAGTCAACCATTCACCCATTCCAACCTACGGTGAACAGTCCCTAACATTAAACATAGGACTACGCGCCGCACATTTCAGTGGGTATTCGTCGTCGCTAAACTGCCGACCCCTATCTTAGGAGCCGATTTCCTGCATCATTTCGGTCTCCTGGTAGACATAAAGTACAGACGACTTGTCGACACCACCACCAAGCTTACTGTGCGCGGTATAGCCGCTCGAATGGACACAGTCAGCCCAACTGTAATGCTTACGACAACGACTCGTCACAGTTCCATCCTGAATGATTATCCAGATGTCGCCCGGCCAGTTTTTCATAACCAGCCGATAAAGCACGACGTTACCCACCACATCAAAACCAGCGGTCCACCTGTTGCTGCAAGGCCCAGAAGGTTACCACCTGATCGTCTCCAGGCCGTCAAGCGGGAATTCCAGCACATGCTCGACCTCGGAATCATCCGCGTTTCCAGCAGCAACTGGTCCTCGCCGATACACTGCGTCCCAAAAAAATCATCGACCGATTGGCGGGTTTGCGGCGATTATCGATCACTGAATAAAAGCACTATCAGTGATGCCTATCCGGTGCCTTTTCTTCAGGACTTTTCGAGCTCGCTGCATGGAGCTCGCATCTTTTCAAAAATCGACCTGGTGCGAGCATACAACCAAATCCCAGTCGAACCTGCAGACATCTCAAAGACAGCAGTGACTACACCTTTCGGAATGTTTGAATTCCTGCGTATGCCTTTCGGTTTACGAAACGCAGCACAGACATTCCAAAGGTTTATCGACATGGTGACTAGAGGTTTGCCTTTCGTCTATGCCTACATAGACGACATACTCGTGGCCAGTAACTCGGACGAAGAGCATAATCAACACCTTCACCTGCTATTCGGACGACTACGTCAATTTGGAATTGTTATCAACCCTACCAAATGTTTGTTCGGAGTTGCTTCCCTTCATTTTCTCGGCCATATAGTCGATAAAAATGGAATTCGTCCCCTTCCCGAGAAAGTCAAGGCCATCGTGGATTTTCCACCACCCACATCTCTCCGCAAATTAAGGGAATATCTCGGTCTAGCGAATTTCTATCGACGGTTCGTGCCCCACCTCGCTGAAATAGCGCAACCGCTCACCGATTTGCTACGTCAGCGAACCTGCAAAAACGCAGATATAGCTCTGACCGAAGATCAACTCGTTTCTTTCGCTGCCCTGAAAAAAGCGTTATCTAGCGCTACCATGTTGGTTTATCCAAAACCAGACGCCCCACGATGTTTACTCGTTGATGCATCCGATTCCGGAATCGGAGGTGTGCTACAACAGCTTGTTGACGGTATATGGCAACCGTTGTCTTTCTTTTCTAAGCGGTTAAAACCCGCGGAAACCAAATACAGCACATTCAGTCGGGAATTATTGGCGGCATACCTGGCCGTTAAGCATTTCCGTCATATGCTAGAAGGTACCAATTTTGCCATATATACCGACCACAAGCCATTAGTATACGCATTTAACACCAAACCGGATCGCCATTCGCCGAGAGAAATTCGTCACCTCGACTTCATATCGCAGTACACGACGGATATACGCCACATCAAAGGGACGACCAACGTGGCAGCCGATGCACTTTCACGTGCGCAGATCAATGCTATCCACACCACGTCTACAATTGATCTGGCACGTATAGCAGCTGACCAGGAGAATGACGAAGAACTTCTAAAGCTCCGGAATTCGTCATCTCTGAAATTTCAGCATGTTCCACTACCATCATCCACAGCCCATATTTGGTGTGATATTTCCACTGGTTACCAACGCCCTTATGTACCACAGAAATATCGTCGAGAAGTTTTCTCCGCTCTACATTCTCTGTCACATCCTGGTATTCGCTCCACTCAAAAGCTAATATCGACCCGTTTTGTGTGGACCAGTATCAACAAGGATATCAGAGAATGGACCAAGTGCTGTGTTGCGTGCCAAAAAGCGAAAATCCACCGGCACATAAAATCACCAATCGGTTCATTTTCGCAGCCCGATGCACGATTTCAGCACGTTAACATTGATATCGTTGGACCCCTGCCACCTTCGCAGAACTATTCATATTTGCTAACTTGCGTAGATAGGTTCTCGCGATGGCCCGAAGCCTGGCCCCTATCTGATATATCAGCAGAAACGGTCGCTAAAACGCTGATATCACAATGGGTTTCGCGTTTTGGCACACCCGCAACAATTACCACCGACAGAGGACGTCAGTTCGATTCCCACCTTTTCACCGAGCTGACTCGTCTCCTCGGGTGTAAACACACCCGCACTACAGCTTACCACCCTGCAGCAAATGGCATGGTGGAACGCTTTCACCCGCCAACTCAAGGCATCTATAAAAGCAGCTCCAGACAGTTCTCACTGGTTGGAACATCTCCCTCTCATCCTCCTTGGAATTCGATCCACGATTAAGGAAGAACTGGGATATACTCCGGCCGAACTCGTTTATGGCACAACACTCACCTTACCTGGGCAGATGATCGAACCTGTTTCACAAAACTTCCCTGACCCACAACAATATGTGCACCGATTACGAACATCCATGTCGCAAGTATCACCCTCAGGCCCCAGACAACAGAACGTCGTTTCACGTGTCCCAAAAGATATCAACACATGGACTCATGTCTTCGTGAGGAATGATGGGATACCCTCTCAACTTCGACCACCATATTCCGGGCCCTACAAGGTCATCAAAGAGAACCCAAGTATTTCGTCCTCGATATTGGAGGTAAACGAAATACGGTCTCGATTGATCGTTTAAAAAAAGCTTTCATCGAGGAGGACTTACATTCAGTCCCCTCTTTTCCTCAAACAGACTCGGCAACTCCAGCGAACACCACAGATGCTGCACAACCCCGACACACCAAATCAGGAAGAACAGTTCGATGGCCAGCAAGGTTTGTGCAAGTTTTTCGGGTAAGTTCTGAACTCCTAACGTATCCATCTTCCTAATGAACACATAACTGCATCACCCACCCAGAGAAATCAAAGAACATTTGTGTACGTAAAGAAAAAAAAGATGAAAACAAAAACTGTCTGTATGAACTTTTACGGAACATTTCAAAATCGAACTTTGCCGATGAACATTTCTTTCATTTTTGCATGTACATATTTTTTTGTTTTCTCTTCAAAATGTTTGCATTCTCAAATATATTTTTTTGCTAACTGTATATCCACACACATTTACAAATCTTGTTCTCATGCGTGCTATCACTCGATTTTTTTTTTCGCCACTGAAAGATACCTTGTCTCTATTAGACCTCTAGTAGGTCGAGTAATCAATAGACGCACATCTCTTTCAACGCGCCAACATAATTCTACCTGGGCACATATACATATTGCCCACCATATAGCACATACAAATTGTAAACCTTTCATCCATATTTTTATCGTTCAATGTGTAAAAAAAAATTTTTTTTCTACATGCACACAATCAAAAAAAAAAAAATAAATAAAAATAATAATAATAATACATTTCCAATATCGTTCGATCTCTGTGGCTTTCTCACTAGAAGGGGGGTAGTGTAAGAATTAGCACTTCCTTCTCAAAGCTTGGATTCGAAATCAGACCCAAGAATCATTGGTCGTAAAATACCAATGCACAAAAAGGCGCGAAATCAGAATCTCTTTGTTCTGACAAAAAATGATGGATCGTCTCCCTTCGACCTCTGACCCGAGCAGGTCAGGCGAAGTTTAACAGGACGACCAGCGACCTACTGTACTCAATAACACTCTTGCGGTATATCTATTTTTCTGGCTATTTGAGATATTATAAATAGAACGGAGAAATAGGTATCTAGAGAGAAGCCGAACCAACGTTTAAGAGAACTGTCCTGCACGCGATTGTGCAATGCTCCAAGGTGACTGAACTCTGGGGTTATGTCGAACACCTGCTGTCGCATTCGAGAAGAGTACAACTGTCGAGCGAATCTGTAATTAAGATAGTTCCGCCGACCTTCCTGAATAGGGAGGAGCGAGCCTGTTTTCTTTCGGTAGTTGCTATGGCGAAAGAAGTAGTGTGGAAGACGAGAGTAAAAGGAATTGCAACAGGCATGTTTATCTCCAGTCTCAAGCTAATCGACTTTTTCGTTTTCCACATGAAACGGAAAATAAGGCTGGAGAAGAAATGCCTGTCACAAAGTGTGTTTCGTAAAAGATGGAAGTCTATAGCAAGTATGTTGCGAGTGAAAGAACCTGTTTAATCGAGAATGTAAAAAAGGATAAAGCAAAGTCTTCAGTGTGAGTATGTGGTTTGTGGGGTCGACCGCGTCCTCTGCTTCATTTTTTGTTAATCACTCATTCTCATTTAATTGTATATATTTTAATTGTTTGTTTATTCATACGTTTCGTCTCATTCGATACCCTGACCCCCAACGTTTGTTTTGTCTGTCCCCGTATTGTCCCCTTTTTTTCTCAACTTTATGGTGAATAAAGAAATACTCTCTCTCTCTCCCCTATATTTATCACTATATTCTCTCAACTATGCTTATCATGTTCTCACATTCCATTATAATGGAAAATATTTCTTTATAAGACGTAAACCTCTTCGCAATGGAATGTGAGAATAAAGTAAACTAGATGAGAAATAGGGGCAAATAAAGGTGTATATGTATAAGTGTGTGTATGCGTGTGTGTGTGTCTATGCGTGTGAGTGTGGGTGAAAGATAAAAAGGGATACATACATACATACATGCATACATGCATACATGCATACATACATACATACATACATACATACATACATACATATATACGTACATGCATACATACATACATGCATACATACATACATACATACATATTTTGTAATGGAAGGCAAGGTTAATGATATCGGAGTAACATCATCTTCCATCACTTTTTCTTGTTCTTTATGTAATTCAGGTTTTCGGCAGGCGAAGAGAAAAGACTTCAAGCATAAATGCTATTTACAACTGGTTTATTTACAGGAAAGGTGAAATGTGCTGCTCTCAGCTAGCATCTCAAACTCCGATAGTGTGGGCGCATAGCCACTGGAGATAGACAGGCAGAAAACTGCCTGCGTTCGTGTTCAGCCAAAGAGGCTGGTCTGAATCGGTTTCCCGTTTATATAGTTTTCTCCATCGCGAGCCTCGTTGTGATCTCGCGCATGGCAAATAGATGCAGGTGAGGTCTCGCTCCAGTCTCGGAGATGGCAATGGCTGCTGCGAGATCTCATCAAATATGTTTGTGCCATTACAAAGGGCTCCCCACTGAGTGCGGAAGTACGAAAACAGAATAATTGGAGCAGGCATGGTACAAAAATGTGACAAGTCAAATAGAAAATAACTGCAAGAAATATAAATTGGCAGGCACAAAATTTGACAAAATGTTTAATGGTAGAATATTGGAACTGTCCAGTAACACCAGAAAGCAATTGTCTGTCACAGGAAATACAAAAGAAAATGTCAAATATAAATAATAATGCACAATGCAGCCAGTCTTGGTGACATAGGGTTTGTTTGTGTTAGGCAGTGGCGACAAAGGTGTAGGTGATGGTGTGGTCAAAGGTGCATGTGCAGGTGGATGTGTAGATGGTTATAAAGGATCGAAGGTGGGCGTGTTTGGGGTGTCATCGAAGGGTGTGGGCACCTCAAAATGAGCCCTTTTAAGTCTGTCGACCGACACGGTCTCTGCCCGACCATTCAAGTCGAGACTAAAAGTTTTGGGTGTGTGCGATAGCACACGAAATGGTCCTTTATAAGGATAAACGAGAGGTCTTCTGACAGAATCATCCCGAACAAAACATGAGTCCATTTATCAATATCCGGAGGGACGTGAGAGGGAATAGACTGGTCACACATGGGTGGAAGACTTGAGAAATACGGGCGAAGTCTGGTGACATACGACGTTGGATCAGGAGGCGATGAGATGTCTGGCGCTAACATTGTACCAGGGAGTACCA
Source organism: Octopus sinensis (assembly GCF_006345805.1). Classification (NCBI taxonomy): domain Eukaryota; kingdom Metazoa; phylum Mollusca; class Cephalopoda; order Octopoda; family Octopodidae; genus Octopus; species Octopus sinensis. The sequence continues at coordinate 65,265,938 of NC_043001.1, forward strand.
GGGTGGTACTGTAAAGGAGTTCATCAGAGGAGAAACCTAAGTCTGCTTTAACAGCAGTGCAACAACCAAGAAGAACGATAGGCAAGAATTCCGTCCAAAACTGCGGATCAGAAGTGGCACGTAGGGCGGCCTTCAATTCCCTGTGAAAACGTTCAGCCATCCCGTTGGAGGCTAGCGGGTAGCTGGTCGTATGAATGTAATGAACTCCTAGGATTCGTGATAATTCACGAAATAGGGAAACCTCGAACTGGAGTCCGCGATCAGTGGTTATTTTAGCAGGGACACCAAAGCGAGCAATTCAGTTAGAAATGAAAGCTCCACTATTGGAATGTCCACTATTGGAATGGCCTCTGGCCAACAAGAGAAATTGATTGACACATGTAAATATGTAAGAGAAACCGCGACTAACAGGCCATGGTCCAACCAGATCAATGAGGACATGGCGAAAGCGAGTCTCCAGAGGAGAAAACTGTCCAAGAGGAGCACGAATATGCCTGTGGGTTTTAGAACACTGGCATTTTACACAAGAGTGTGCCAACTCGGTGATCATCTAGCACATATTAGGCCAGAAAAACCGAACCGTAATATGCTTCACCGAGGCAGCGACACCAGGATGTGACAGTGAATGCAAAGCATCAAAAACAGGGCGCTGGTGGTTCTCAGGTACAAACGGTTTGGGAGAACCAGTAGCTGTGTCCCAAAGAATGGTGCTTTCAGCAGTCGGAAGTGGGAGATAGGCAAATTGGCAGCAGGACAACTTGGTAGAAGCTAAATCCAAAGTATCCAGTGCTGGCTGATCCTGCGCAATGGCAGTTAAATCGATTGCAGCAGGAGATCAAAGGGAGCACACAGGGAGATGAGAGAGTGCATCAGCAGGCACGTTCTCTGCTCCAGGTATGTGCTGAATGTCACTCGGGAACTGGGAAATGTAGTCCAGGTGACGAAAAGCACGAGGCGAGAGTTTGTCCGATTTAGATGAAAGAGCAACCGTAAGAGGCTTGTGATCAGTATAGATCACAAAATGTCGGCCCGCGGATGTTGAAAATGACGAACTGACAGGTAGATCGCCAAGAGCTCGCGATCAAACGTACTGTACCGACGTTCAGTTGGCTTTAATTGACGAGAAAAGAACGCCAAAGGTTCAGTCTGATTGTCTACGGTGTCCTGCTAAACAGGACCAACCGCAGAATCCGATGCATCAACGGTCAAAGAGAGAGGAGCGTCGGGAACTGGATGTGCAAGCAAAGGGACAGAAGCTATTTTCTTCTTAATAGACTCAAAAGCAGATAACGCTTCATCAGATAAAGCAATAGGAGAATTCTTTTTGTTATCTGCTTTCAACAGCTGAGTCAAAGGAAGTAACTTGTCTGCACAATTTCTAACGAATCGTCTGTAAAAATTGACAATGCCCAAAAATTGACGGGGTTGGTGTAGTGAAGTGGGGAGGGGGTGCGATGCGCTGAATGGCATCGACTTTGGAAGGGAAATGTTTGATGCCACTCGTGTCAATATGATGTCCTAGAAAGTCAAGAGAAGATTTCCCGAAAACGCACTTGTCAGGATTAATACGCACACCATAGACGCGAAGACGCTGAAAAAGCTGAGACAAGTGCCGGAGATGATTGTTACGTGTGTCACTTACAATGAGTATGTCATCGACATAGGCAAACACAAAATCAAGTCCGCGGACGACTTCGTCAATGAAACGCTGGAACGTACTGGTAGCATTCCGCAAACCAAAACTCATAAATAGAAACTCAAAACAACCAAAAGGAGTGGTAATGGCAGTTTCTTGGAATATCGGCTGGGTTGACCGGTATCTGATGATATGTGTGAATGAGGTCAACTTTAGAAAAACTGGTACAGCCATAGAGATTTGCTGAAAAATCCTGAAGGTTTTTTCTATAGGATATCTTTCAGGTACCGTGACTGCATTAAGACGCTTATAATCCCTCACTGGGCAAAAATCAGAATTCCCTTTACGTGCCAAATGAAGGGGAGATGCCTAAGGGCTGGTGGAGGGGCGTATCAGGCCAAGTTGGAGCATGTGCTCAAACTCAGCCCTAGCCGTTTTTAGTCGGTCAGGTGCAAGCCGCCGCGGGCGCGAAAAAACAGGTGGCCCAGTGGTGGTGATAAAATGGAGGGTCGAGTGCGCGGGTTTTTGCGAATGAAAAGTATGATCCACTAGATCTGGGAAGGAAGCCAAAAGAGAATGAAAAACGTCTCCAGCGGTGGCAACACAAAATGCCGGGCTAAGAACTGCATCGGTAGAACCCCGAGTCGGCGTAGAGAGTGACGTAGAATCGTTGATAAGCCTCTGTTGCCTGACATCTGCCAACAGATTAAAGTGGTTAAAAAAATCAGCACCCAGAATAGGATGCGGTATGTTAGCTATGACGAAAACCCATTGAAATTCTCGACGAAGATTAATATCCAGGCGTAAAGAAATCTGACCAAAAGTAGCAATGGAAGACGAGTTGATAGCGTACAAAACAATGGCAGAACGCTTAGGCCTGTCTGTAGTGAGACGAAGAGGCCAAATACTGCAAGAAGAACCGGTGTCAACCATGAAGAGTTTCTTAGACACCAAATCTTTGACGAAGAATGCACGATGAATAGAAAAAGAGGAGGAAGTTGACGTGCTCAACTCCTCCGATACTCGTTTCCCGAAGACTGAAAACTACAAGGCTGAATACATCTGTGCGCTTCATAGACCGGATTGAGAAGAAGAATCGGTCAAGCGTGACCGGGACCTGCTCCGATTCTGACGGTGCGAAGAGTTGGAGCGTCCTCTCCAAAGCGCATCCATTCGGCGCGTTAAGGAATCAAGTCTATCCAAAATATCATCCTGTGAGGACGAAGATGCAGCGGAGGCAACATCGGAGCAGGAGCAGACATGGCGAAGTGCTGGCTTGATAGCAAATTCCAAAATCTTGTCAGCCATGGTAGCAAATTGATCCACGGTGTTGGTACCAACCGCTGTGGCCAAGATAGCTTGCACATTGGGAGGTAGCCGGGAGAAGAAAAGTTTGCGTAAAAGCGAGTTGTCCTCAATCGTGTCACTGAGCTCTCGGAGATGCCGTAAAAATTGAGTCGGCACCTAATTCTTCATCTTCCATGAGCTGCTTAAATTTAGACTCCGCGGATTTTGTATTTCAGCGGAGAACCTCAGATTTGATGCTCTCGTACGTTTTGTCTTCTGTCAGAGGAGAAAAGAAATGAACCAAAAAAACCGACAAAAGTGTTGTCGGAAATAATAGCGAGTGTGCGAGAAGAAAAGAAAATTCATAACAAAATTTATAGAATTGTGTACTGAATGCAAACAAGAAAAAAATTTCGTCGCCAACCTGCTTTTTTTTCTTTTGTTTCCTTTCAACACACACACAAGAAAAAAAAAGCGAAAAGAAAAACGCTGGGATCTTTTCCTTTTGAACGGCAGTTTTCAACACAATTTCTAGTTAACTAAACACATTTAAACTTCATATACTGGTAGAATGTGTCAAAATAAAACATTTTGTTCTCTTGGCTTTCTTGAGAAAATTGTAATTTGTAAGTTTAACGTAGTTTAATTTTTCGAATTTTAACCAATCCCATGGCCTCTATTGAGCTAAAATCATTTGCTGCGTCTAAAACAGACAACATCCTGTCACTAACCCTAACCCTCACCCTAACCCTAAATTTTAGCCTTTCGTTTTTTTTCTTAATTGTTAAATTAATTTAAGGATAACAATTAAGAAAAAAAAAACGAAAGGCTAAAACGAAAGCAAAAACTCAAAACAAAAACAAAACGAATAATTTTAGACACACGCGTAACAAATTAATTTAACAATTAAGAAAAAAAAACGAAAGGCTAAAATTTAGGGTTAGGGTTAGGGTTAGGGTGAGGGTTAGGGTTAGAGTTAGGGTTAGTGACAGGATGTCTCAGTTTTAGACGCAGCAAATGATTTTAGCTCAATAGAGGTTAAAATAGATTGGTTAAAATTCGAAAAATTAAACTACGTTAAACTTACAAATTACAATTTTCTCAAGAAAGCCAAGAGAAAAAAATGTTTTATTTTGACACATTCTGCCAGTATACGAAGTTTTAAAGTGTTCAGTTAACTAGAAATTGTGTTGAAAACTGCCGATCCAAAGGAAAAGATCCCCGTTTATATAGTTTTCTCCATCGCGAGCCTCGTTGTGATCTCGCGCATGGCAAATGGATGCAGGTGAGGTCTCGCTCCAGTCTCGGAGATGGCAATGGCTGCCGCGAGAACTCATCCAATATGGCGCTGGCTGATTATGCCGCTACACATACATACATGCACACATACATACATACATACATGCATATATGCATACATACATACATACATGCATACATACATACATACATGCATACATACATACATACATACATACATACATACATAATAGAATTTGAAGGTTTAGATACGTATGGAGTATCTCCTTCTCCCATTTGTAGTTATGTTGTCGCTGGAACTGGCGGTGTCTTGTGTGGTCAGTGGCTAGACCTTGAAAGTTCTGGAACGAAAGACCTCGAGCCGAGGAAAAGTTAGGTTTTTTTATAAAGAGTTTCTAGGCTCAGCTGAGGTAGAAAACAAGCTGTCACACGTGACCTTATTTGAAGGCTACGATTGGTTGGGTTGCATATTAGTGCGCGATAGGGCATGAGACAAATTGCACCAATACCAACCAATCAAAGTAGGGGGACACAACAGGGTCCAAAATGCGGCCAAAGGCTAGCTGTTATCTACTACGTTCGTATGTATGCATATAATAGAGAGGAAAGGAATTTCACTCAAGTGTACGCTACAGATACATACATACATACATACATACATACATACATACATACATACATACATACATACATACACACATATATACAGTCATTGACAAAACAATGAATCTTCGACAACAGAAAATTTTAAGCTGAAAATCTCCCCTAACAAAACCCTTCTTTAACAACCAGAGATGTTTTTATAGCAACACATATGAGAATGTGTGTCTCTCTCTCTCTCTCTCTCTCTCTCTCTCTCTCTCTCTCTCTCTCTTCTCTCTCTCTCTCTCTCTCTCTCTCTCTCCTCTCTCTCTCTCTCTATATATATATATATATATATATATATATATATATATATATATATATATATATATATATATATATATATATATATATGTATTTATAAAAAAGTAGTTTGAAAACGCCACTATATAAGATAACTTAATTTTCTTAGAAATTTTACATGTTTCGGTTCTTCTTGAAAAAACGAACCTTATCAAAAATATTTTAAAAAGTTAAGTGTAATAAAAAAGTTCATAATTGTTTCTTACTGGTCTCAACAGAATCCACGTGGTGGTGTTTTGTCGGTAGTAAGCATAATAGCTGTAAGTTTAAAGTTGAGTGTAATAAAAAAGTTCATAATTGTTTCTTACAGTAAGAAACAATTATGAACTTTTTTATTACACTTTTAAAAATATTTTTGATAAGGTTCGTTTTTTCAAGAAGAACCGAAACATGTAAAATTTCGAAGAAAATTAAAATTATCTTCTCCCATTTGTAGTTTCAAGGAGCTGGAACGGGTCGCCGATTTGTGGCGATGAAGTAGAGACAGTGAAACAGTCTATAGCCATCGAAACGAGGAGTAAGTTCATAGGCACAAGAATGATAAACACCAGTTCTAGTCAATAGTACACGATAGTTGAAATACTGTATCAAGAAGTTGCGGCGATGATGCAGAGCCGGTTGCGGTACATGTACGTGAAGTTGTGGCTGTGATGCTGCTGCCTGGGTCACTTGGTACAGGAGTTCTCGCAGGTTGTATATTTGCTGTTGGTCCATAGGGAAGTAATTCATGAACAGTGGAGTGTTGGAACCTGGGTGAGTTGCTTGTTGAGTTGTGTACGTAGAGAGATGTTGACATTAGGACGAATGATGGTGGTGGTGGAGATGGAGGTCGCCAAATGCTGATAAGGTTCGTTTTTTCAAGAAGAACCGAAACATGTAAAATTTCTAAGAAAATTAAAATTTATCTTATATAGTGGCGTTTTCAAACTTCTTTTTTTATAAATATATACCCACTTGTATACGATCTACACTTATTATATATATATATATATATATATATATATATATATATATATATATATATATATATATATATTCTATAGTTATAAACATAATTATAATTAGGGGGCAGCTAATTACTTCACTACACACCGAATTTAGAAATAGGAGTTAAAAATTCCTTCTCTACTACCGTAAAAATCTCAAGTAAATGAAATACTTTAAACTCGAAACGCGTCTGTGGCTAAGCGAAGTCGTGTTGATTCATTATTTTGCTCTTTGCCTACGCAAAAAAGTGTGTTACTGTCTGGGAGATTCTTACGGTAGTAGAAAAGAAAATTTTAACTGCTATTTCTAAATTCGGTATGTGATAAAGCAATTAGCTGACCCCTAATTATGATTATATTCATAAATATGGAATATTTGTATAATTTTACCTGAAAAGGTTATTTTAACATACTGAACTACTTGGTAAAATAATTAATTAATTGATTGATTACTTAATTTAATTAAATAATTTTACCCTTTTATTTTTAATTTTAAATTCTATCTATCTATCTATCTATCTATCTATCTATCTATCTATCTATCTATCTATCTATCTATCTATCTATCTATCTATCTATCTATCTATCTAGATAGATAGATAGATAGATAAATTGATTGATAGACACATTCATATATAAAAACATCTCTGGTTATTAAAGAAGGGTTTTGTTAGGGGAGATTTTCAGTTAAAATTTTTCTGTTGTCGAAGATTCATCGTTTTGTTAATAACTAAGGGGAAATTGACGTGATGTTTAAGTGTGTGAATGTGTTTCATGGTAACTTATTCAGGTACACAATGTGTAATAAGTCATTAAATGTAAAACTCTGAAAATAATGACCCGGAAGTTGTTGTTCGCAAACAGCATCAGTAACTTTCTTCAGCTGAATACACGTCATTGATTGGTTAAAATTACCTAAATACAACCATTTTAACACGAAATAACTTCTAAAGTACAAAATTTTGTCAAAAACGTTAAGAGTAAACCTTGTTCTACATGACAAATTCAATCAGTATCCGAAGTTTCAAACTGTTTAGTTAAAAACAATACAGGAATTTTCGAAGGGAGGGCAGAAGGTCAGAAGAGTATACAATTTCAGCAGAAAAGGACATAACATTATTTAGAAGGACGCACGTCTTTTCTTGAGGGGTCACGTGCCTCTTACCCACCCCGAGTCCACCCCTGCATACATGCATGCATACAAACATACCTACCTACCTACCTACCTACCTACCTACCTACATACATACATGCATACATACATAAACACATGTATACATGCATATATGTGTGTATATATATGTGTGTGTATATATATATATATGTATATATATGCATGTATGTTCACGTGGTTGTGTGGTAAGAAGCTTGTTTCCAAAAGGCTAGTTGTTATCTACTACGTTCGTATGTATGAATATATATAATAGAGAGGAGAGGAATTTAACTCAAGTGTACGCTACATATACATACATACATACATACATACATACATACATACATACATACATACATACATACATACATGCATACACTGTGTGGCACCTTGGGTAAGTGTCTCCTGCTATAGCCTCGAGCTGACCAAAGCCTTGTGAGCGGATTTGGCAGATTGAAATTGAAAGTATCCCGTCGTATATATGTATGTGTGCGTGTCTGTGTTTGTCTCCCACCACCGCTTGACAACCGGTGTTTTGCTACAATATAATTCATATATTTTGCATTTAACAGGGCAATTTCTTATGGGATGGCCGAATGCTTTCAAGCGACCCATTAGAAATGGATCAGATTCTACAGTAAGTTCTGTAATTCCTCCAAAATTCCTGTGTGTTTAGATCTCTTCACTACCCTTAAATGCCAGGCGTGTCTTGGCTAGAATTATTGTCTCGGACCCAACAAACCGCAATATTTCTTGTTTTCCTGCACTTGTTTTTCCAACTCTCTATCAACATGAAAACATTCCTTGCATAAAATATTGAACTGCAACACAAAATCTTTGTGACCTTGGCTTTGTTCACATCTTTTCATTTTTCCTCTGCTTTTTTGCTCAGTCATTAAAGCCTTCCATGTTGGAAAACCTGTCATCGCAGCTTGACATCATGGTACAGTAAAAGCAATAATCTGCACTCTTTGATGGGTTGTACAGGATCCACTTTCTCAAATGCTGCTCACCATGGTCACAAATAGTATAAAGCATTGAATATTTAAAATGATAACAGTGCCTATCCAGTTTGCCATCACCTTTCTTTATAATGATGTCAAGATTCTGTGTTCTGAAACAACATAGGTACATACTTTACTCTGACAGGAAACTACCTGGCTCAGTCTAGATCCAAAGATAGCTTTTCGCTATCCATGTCACTAGGATGCGGTGATTTTTCCCCTTCAATTTCTTGAGTAAACAAATTTCAGTTAATTTAGTCACAGGCATACTAAACCAAGCTGTTTACACATTCTTCTGATATTCTTACGTCTGGGACAGATAAGTAGGTCTGCAGCCAAGTAAATCAAATGTTAATAGAAAGAGTTCAAGCGATTAACAGCAGATCGAGTATTGCAGATCAAGGGCTTCGTTTCCATTAAATTATTTTGCTTCAAAATTATGTTTCCCTTTCACAGGGCCCTACAACGAATAAGAGCCATAAATGGTTTAGAAAAATGATAGGTTTGAAAAGGAATCGTAATATTTATGGAGCCCTCTTAACTTCAAACAACCATGTAATGATATTTGAGCATACAACTCTACTTTTACTTTTGTTAATAAAAATGGCGTCTGCAGATTTTACAGTTCAAATCACTTTGTGAGCTAAGAGGGTATTTTGGATTGCAATCTAAACGTGTTGTTTAAAGCGTCATAAGTTTATTTTTATGTTTCGACATTTTTTCCGATTTTTAAAAAAATCTACCTACTTACGCTGAAATAATAACTGATGCTCAACAGAAGATAGCTGAAAATTATTGGCTATTGAAAATCGCAAAATAGAGTCGAGCAATAAAACCGGCAAGTGTCAGATACTGAATTACTATCATCAATTAAATTCTTTAGCGAACATAACACGAAAATAACAATAACAACAAATTGGTAGGTTGACAATGTTGAAAAATAAAGGAAAAAGGAAAGAAAGAAAAAATTAGGTTTAATGGAAAACAAGTCATATTTCAAAGTTGAAAGAAAGAAAAACTGTTTTTATCTGTAGAGTGATATTACGCGAAAGAGATAATTTTATAATTAAACGAGTAAATTAAAAATTGAAATTTTGAAGACCAAATTGTTATGCATTCTTTCGTTCGTGATGGGATGATAGACAACTCAATGAAGGCATTGTTATTGTTTTACGCGTTTATTTTGCTTAACCTGTTACGAACTGTCAATATACAGCGGAGTGATACACATTGTGCGTATCCGCAGCTCATACTGTTTACTAACAAATAGTGCCAATAGTGGGGATGCACTCATACATACGCACACCTACGTATACACATAGATATGAATATGTAACACAAATAGTCTTAACTTTCTTTCGTAAATATGACCAGTGTACCAAAACACTCCACTGTCGAACAGAATAATGAAATTTAGGGAGTGGCAATATATGTGAATGCATGTGTGTGTGTGTGTGTGTGTGTGTGTGTGTGTGTGTGTGTGTGTGCGTGCGTGTGCGTGCAAACGTCTATGTGTATTTTAATTACAAGCACAAAACCCCAAAATTGAGGGTCATCGTAGGGTCAAGCAACTTCTATCTATCTATCTATCTATCTATCTATCTGTCGCGTTGCTCTCAAGCAACTATGCCGTCGACCTTGAGTGACTTCAATACAACCAAAGCATTCTATAGGGGATTAGTGGAGGGGAGGTACGACCACGAGCTCGGGGCGAACCTGGACGTCGACGAGGAATACCTGACCCGCCTGTTCAGGACGACTTTGAGGCCAGGGCCCATGGACAACTTCCAGAGATCCCTGGCCTGACAGTGCTACCGAGAAGCGCTACCCGTTTGGGATAAGCTCTACAGACATGGATCGAGAAACACGGGGCCGACCTGCCCGAGATGCGGTCAGAGCGACGAAACCGATCTGCACGCAGTCGTGCAGTGTCCAACAATCTCCGACCTGTGGGCTTATGTCGAACGACCGCTGTCACGTGTGGGACGAGTCGGTTTATCAGCAGAGTCTATCGTCAATATTGTCACGCCTCCTTCCTTCAAACGGGAAGGAAGAGCTATTTTCATCATCCTTGTGGATATGGCGAAAGAATGTACCTGGTGGACGCGTCTGAAAGGATTGGAGACAAACACTTTCCTCTCTGGTCAATCTCTCATCAACTTTTTCAAGTATCACTTGAAAAGGAAAGTGAGAGTAGAGAGGCAAGTTTTGTCTAGCGAATGTATAAAAAAAAAGATGGGTGAATGTAGCAAGGATGGCACATATGAATGACGAAGCCACCTTGAGCATAATCCTATGAACCCGGAAAATTTAAAACAGAGGGTTACCTACTTGCAAACAAATGTGGTAACATGTAACATCATTGACTGAGGTTACCGTAAGCTTTTCTTCCCACGGATAAACCTTATCTGCTTCCCACTTTACACTTTACACCATGGCACTGTGATACATGATCCCTATTGATCGTTCTTTTCCCTTTTTTCCCTTTTTTACTCTTCTTTCCCTTTTACGATCCCTTTTGATCGAAAACCTAACCCAAAAAGAAAAGCTCTACTTTGTAATCTGTTCCGTCTGTGTGCAGCCCTGTGTGGCTAAATAAGAAACATATCTATCTATCTATCTATCTATCTATCTATCTATCTATCTATCTATCTATCTATCTATCTATCTATCTATCTATCTATCTATCTATCTTTGTCCCTTTTAAGGAATAGCTCTGCTCACTTGCTTTCAATAGGAACCTAGTAAAGGTGGTCTAAACAAAGCTTACCACTACCAAACTGGCCAATGTCCCGCAGCTGGCGGTTGTTCACTCATGGGGGTGAAATACAAATGTTCAACAAACCGCTGTGTAAAATTATAGACAAATACATCTTCGAAAAGATCAAGTCTTAAGATCACGTGCTGGAATGTAGTTACATTCAAGATATACTAATCGTCAGTGCTGTAATGCATTTTTATACTCGGAATTATCTCGATATAACCTCCATATAGTTGTACTCTCAGATACGAGGCTTTCTGATGACGGCCAGTTAGAAGAATTAGGATCTGATTACATTTTATTTTACAAGGGTAGGTCAGACAATCTACGTCGAGAAGCTGCTGTTGATTTCGCTGTTAAAACGCATTTGATTCAGCATTGGATCTTTTCTGTTTGGGAGCACTTTTCTGAAATTTTAAAATTAAATGAAATTTTTCAAATTTGGGTGTATTGATGTAATTTTTCACGCTGAATCTCAGGGCTTAATTCACTTGCTCCAGAAAATTTTTTAAAAAAGGTTGCAGAGGTTTAAAGTTTGATAATTTTTTCCCAATTAGAAAACAGGATTTGGAAGCTGTCATTTTGTGCATGACTATAATCATAAGACAACAAAACAATAATGTCAACATTGCAACTATAACTCGTGTTTTAAACATTTAATAAGCGAAAAATGACCAAAAGAAGAGTAAACAACACATTTTGTAGTTTTAAGAGCAGAAACAAAATGTAAACAAATTAAATATTTCGTAAACGTACATTTTTCGTAAACACACCTGGTTTATACAGGAGAGTTCCCACGCTTAGTTTATTACTATAGAAATAGGCACCTATATGTCTGTGGCTTTCGAGTGGCTAAAATTAACCAAAATTTGCAAACTTTAAAAACTGTTAAGAGCTTATTTATTGATTTATTGCAAAAACGAATTTCATGTCAATAATGAGCATACAAAACTATACCAGCTCACCCAATTTGAAATCAATTGAAACAAAAGTGAAGAAATTGAAAAGTGGCAGCCAAACAGTGGTTTCTCTAAAAGTATAACGATTCTACGGTTGCAGCTTAACTCGAAACATACACACATACATAATACATGCATACACACATACATACATACATACATACATACATACATACATACATACATACATACATACATACATACATACATACATACATGATGATTGCTCCACTGTTTTCAGTGACATTTCCGACTTTTTGTCCATGATCTCCTGGAGAACTATTCTGTCCCGTTGTAGATCTGCATGATTTGAAACACAGATGCCATACGAAAGTTGTAACTCACTGTACGCTTCCACCTGGTTAGGACTGCATACGTCGCCTCACGTCCATCGCCATAAAACTTTCAGTAGATGGAATGTCAAATGAAGTCATCATAAGAAGACATCTGTGCATCAATGGACTATAGTTATAAACGCTTTTACAACACGAGTACTACTCTCAGAGTTTTCGTAGTGACATGCTGAAGCGAAGTGACCAGTAATCAACGTGAAACCGCACTTATTACATCAGTGTTCCTCTCGCAGAAAGATGCTGTGACAACAAGACATACATACATACATACACTGGAATGAAAAAAAAAACACCAAATGAAAAAATCACTGAAGAACATTCCTATTCTACCACGGAAAGTCTATATAAAACATCTCAATAAGACAGACCTTGAGGAGAATAAAATGTAAGGCCTATTTCTTCGATAAAAGTATATCCAGCTCTCAGGCAGAGGACTGTTACGGCTTCAGATTTTGTAAAAACCCACCACATATTAAAGATCTAGATAGACTTGAAAATGACATAATAAAACTAGTTAAAAATGTGACATTCAATCATAGATCGAATAGCTTTTTTTCATCTTTTTAAGAACTCTCCAAATGCATTAATAAAAGGTAATTGATAGCATGACAAAAACATATAAAAGAAACAAACCCATCGATAATTTAATAATCGATGAGGAAGAAAACCTAGCCATGAAATTTGATATCGAAGGCAGAATAGTATTTGTAACCCTGGTAGATATACCAATAATATTTGTAAGCCCTACCTGCAGATTAATAAATCCCACAAATAAAAAGGCGTAATCAGCAAATGTGTACTGGATAGTACCATACAACATATCGGAGCTCCTCCAAACTGTACCGAGTGGATATGTAGCAGTAAAATCATTGAATGGTGTAAGAAAATTAAAGATAAACCCAAATGCAAACTCATCCAGTTCAACATAGGTCTCCAACAGGCACTCGAGCATAGTAAAACATATACAACGGCCACTAACTCCAATGTAGCCATTATAATAAATGCAAGGAAACCCTTGCCTTTTCACGAAAATACCTAATGGGTGAAGAATGGGAACGAACTATTTGATGTCGCTATGAGACGCAATGATGGAGCAGGGTAGCGGATCTGTTTGGCCTCTACATCCTACATTTCCTTAACAATGAAATAAAAAAACGCTGGCTTAGGGTTATATAAGGACAGCAGTCTAGGAGTAATACAGAATTAAAATAGCGACAATATGGATGAGATAAGAAAATGCAAAGCATTTAGTAAACCCAACTTGGAAACTACAATTAGCACTAAAAGCGTAAATTTCCTAGACATTATTATGAATCTTAGTACAGGCAAATTTAAGCATTTCCATAAACCAAATGAAGACGCTTCTTACATTGACAGAGGTTCTAACTATCCTGCGTTAATAATCAAACAATTAGTTAATAGCATTAGTAGGTATGTTTCCAGCCTATCATCTAATGAAGCAACTTTCAAAAAGCATCTCATTTCACAACGCTGCACTAAACAGTTCTAATGTTAAGAACAGTATTATCTATATCTAACCAAACGAAGATAGGTCGAAAGACGCAGGAATAGGAAAATATAGTATGATCCTCCGTACAGCATGAATGTAGTTACAATATAGCTAGACAATTTCTGTAACTTATAGATATCCGTTTATTGAAACTTACATAAGAATTGCAGAAAAATACCTTCAAAGGGAGATACACGCAGTACTTGGCTTCATTTAGAGTTAAGACATGCAATTAAGAGTTAAGAGTTAAAACAAAAGACATGCAATAACTTTATCCAATACAGGAGCGTGACAATCCCCATATAATTTGGAGTATAATAGCCAGAAAATATAGAGGCAGCAGATGCAAACTCTGGATCATAGAGAAATTAAACAACATAACATCAACAGTGAATATTTTGAATATTTGGGAAGAAACCGTTCCTTGCATGCACAGACAACAATATGAATATATATGGACGTTCACGCACAATGTAATTAATTTCTGCTGAACGCAATTTCTTGAAAAATCAATGGTTAATGCAAGGGTAATGACATTTAAGAAATTCCTATAAGTTATTTCCCCTCATTTGTATATTCATTTTGAAGTCCCGCATCTCCTAGTGTATTTTCGTGTATTCGCATGTATTCTCATTCAAAATGGAGGCAATTAACATTTTTAAGTAGATCGCATGTGGAAATATTTTCCACATGAAAGCATTGGTAGCGTTGTTAATCCCCTAATAAAGAATACTTATCCATCAAATGCGCTGTTGATCGCTCATTATCACCTTCCGAGACTAAGCGCATTTGATGGATAAGTAGGTATGTATGTATGTATGTATGTATGTATGTATGTATGTATGTATGTATGTATGTATGTATGTATGTATGTATGTATGTATGCATGTATGTATGCATGTATGTATGTATGTATGCAAATGTATGTGTGTATGCATATGTATGTATGTATATATGTATATGTATAAGTATAAATGTATATTCTGTTGTGTCTAGGGAGAATCATTCTCTTTTAGTGCCTTATAATTTAACACACTCACCGGTAAAATTTCCACATTTCTTTTTTATCTTTCTAAAAATTTTCGTTGCGTCCTGCAACCTTTTCAATAGTTTTGACTCTGTCCGTTATTCACACTGCGTTCTTTTTGTTTGTTTGTGTGTGCGCATGTGTGTGTGTGTGTGTGTGTGTGTGTGTGCATACACATGCACGTATGTATGTGTGTGTATGCATGTATGTGTGTGTGTGCATATGTATATATATGTATGTGTGTGCATTTGTATGTATGTATTCTGCATATTCATGTGTTTGCATGTCCGTGGTTGTGTGTTTTTATGTATGTGTGTATGTGTTTGCATGTATGTGTGTGTGTGTTTGCATATGTGTGTGTGTGTATTTGTATGTATGGATGGGTATCTCCATATTTGTGTACGTGTGTCTCCATATGTGCCCTTGTGTGAAGTAAAGTGTGTGTGTATGTAAGGTCATGTGTTTCAGTCTTCATTTGTGTATGTGTGCGTATGTGTGCTTATCTGTTCATATAACCTATGTACCTACCCGTTTGTATGTTGATCTATTTACTTTCATATCCATATGCTTACACACATGTGAATATACGTATGTAAACATACACTCGCACACACACACACATACATACATCCATCTACATAACAGCCCACTAACTATTCTACTCTACCTGTGTAAACTGTGGGTATGGGGATATGATATCTACTATGTATATTTCCTACTCAGTTCATCTGTTGACAAAGGTCTACAAAAACCGAAACAGCGAATTAGGAACAGAGAATTAGTGTGCCTTCCTACGAACAAGTCAGGCAGACTATCAATAGTCAGCCCACAGAACTATGTCCAGACGATGCAAAAACACATCAGTAGCATGAGAGAATCTGCACCACAGGAACATGAAAGAGTGGAAAACTCCTCAGTGCACACATGGGATTGTGGTGCAACATACTCCAACCTAGGACGGCACACAATTTCCAAGCATCCAACGATGATGTTCCCACACTACACAGATTACGCAAAGACCACAAACCCTACGTAAACCCTGTCATGGAACCCCAACAAGACCAGTTTGCGGAGCGAATATCTCCAGCAAATACAGACTGTCCTACTTCCTCTCAGAGGTATTACGACCTCTGATAGAGATGTCTCTAGGTGTCTGTGTGAGCACCGAAGATCTCCGTAAAATCAGTACTTGCAACAACTCCAATGATCTCACAGGTTGTGTGGTGGGTAGTATGGATGTGATTTCACTCTAACCATCTATAAACATAGATTATGCTGTAGAGAAATGCATTCAGTTAATATATGAGAGTGAAGTAGAGTTCCATAAGGTCAACACGAGGAATTGGGCCTCCTCCTTAGACTAAGCTACGACAGCGACTATTTAGATGACCATGACATCAGTAGATTCTGCCCTACCAGGTCACAGAGGGGAAGACCACCCACCATCACCTCAGCAGTGAAGAAAAGCACCACAGAGCGCTGGAGTGGCTGGACCGCATCCACCCAAAACCCTGAGAACGAACAACAATCAGGTGAAAAAAATGATTGCACATGCAATAGGGGCCAGTGTAAAAACCACCTTGAAGAACCACATAGTAAAGTTCAACAAAAAACTATGCATGCAGGTTCGATATCGCTGTAGCTGGAGATGTGGCCGGCCTCTTCATGACATGGTGGGACAGAAAACTTAAGCAATTGTTAGCAGAACAGTCCACAACTATTCTACTCTACAGTAAGTATGTAGATGACATTAATATCATAGTTAAGACCAACTCTAATAACGGTAGTGTAGAAACTGAGAGGAACGTAATGGAGAGCATCCAGCAAATAGCTAACTCCATCCACCAAAGTATCAAGGTAACTATAGATTACCTCACTAGAAACCCCAACAATAGACTCCCAGTCCTTGATACTGAACTTTGGTCAGAGACTGTGAACAATAGAGTGCAGCTCCTCCACTCGTATTACATGAAACCCATAGTTTCAAAATATGTTGTTCACAAGAACTCACACAACATGAAAATTAACATACTGATAGCATACTTAGTTAGGATAATGAACAACATGTCTCCACTATGCAAACCCTATGAAACGAAAAAACATATACAGAACTTCATGCACCACATGTATACAGAACTTCATGCACCACATGCAATTCTCTGGTTATGATCAGGAAGATAGGGTTCGGGTATACAGGGGTGCTAGGAAGAAATTAGATAACATTGTATGTAATGATGCCAGCGGTACCTGCCCTAGATATAGAAACAAGGACTAGAATAGGATACAAAGAACTTGTGACAAAGCAAACGGCGAGTACATGGTATAAAACCGATAAATATCAAGGAGTGATGTTTGTAGAGGCCACAGCCCATGGAGAATTAGCCCGTAGATTTAGAAAAGCTCTGAAGGAGACCAAACTCGACATTAAGATTGTTGAAAAGCCAGGCAACTCGGTGAGATCACAACTATGTAGGACGTACCCCTTTAAGAATACCATATGCACCAATGATAACTGCATGGTATGTAGGATTAGCCCTGGCATTAACTGTAGAACTCGAAATGTAGTTTACAGCAAAAGATGCATAGAAGGTGCTTGTAAATACATGAACATGACATACATAGGGGAGACATCTAGGAGCATTGCGGAACGACTAAATGAAAATTTGAGACAATATGACGACAAAAACAGTCCTCCATACTCTACCAACATGCCAAGGACCAACATAAAAGCAACCTGGGTCGACTTGACATCTGCAATCTTATCCGAGGACCCAAAAGACTCAACACGCAGGTAAATACAGGAGTACGTCCTCATAAGTGAGATTAATACTAAATAGGATTTATACATAGTAGATATCATACTCCCATACCCACAGTTTACACAGGTCGAGTTAGTGGGCTGTTATGTAGAGAGATGTATGTATGTGTGTGTGTGGATGTATGTATATATGTATATGCACATGTATATAAGCATATGGATATGAAAGTAAACAGATCAACATACAGACTGATAGTTACATAGGTTATATGAACAGACAAGCACACTTGCGCACACATGCACAAATGTAGACTGAAGCACTTGACCATACACATACACACACACAAATACACTTTACTTCACACAAGGACCCATAGGGAGACACACGTCCACACATATAGAAATACACATCCATACATACAAACATGGTACATAGTTATAAAACGCACACACACACACACACACACACACACATACACACACACACACCACACACACACACACACACACACACACAAACACAAACACACACTCAGACATGCACACACCAGGAGACAGAGGTACACACACACACAATACATAAAAACACATGCATAAAAATGCACAACCACGGACATGCAAACACATGAATATGCAAAATACATTGATAGAAATGCACATACGTACATATATACGTATGAACACACACGCACACATATACATGCATACACACACACGCACAAAAACAAACAAAAAGAACATATTGTGAATAACGGACAGAGTCAAAACTATTGAAAAGGTTGCAAGGCGCAACGGAAATTTTAGAAAAATAACAAAGAAATAAGTGGAACTTTTACCAGTGAGTGTGTTAAATTATAAGGCACTAAAAGAGAATGACTCTCTCCAGACACAACAGAATATGTTTCAACACACGAACTCACGTAAAGAATCTTGCAAACCAAATCCCAAAACGAAACATAAGTGTGTGTGTGTGTGTGTAGCACGGAATTTTGTCAGTGAACAGGTCGCGGTCTCAAAGCGACGAAAATATTTTGACAAATAAAATTTAAATGTTGAAGTGAATCTAACGCTTTTTGTGTGTTTCTTAAATGGCTTATAAACACCTTCCACGCTTCAATTGTATATATATATATATATATATATATATATATATATATATATATGTATGTATGTATGTGTGTGTGTGTGTATGTATGTATGTACGTACGTATGTATGTACGTACGTATGTATGTATGTATGTATGTATGCATGTATGTATGTATGTATGTATGTATGTATGTATGTATGTATGTATGTATGTATGTATGTATGTATGTATCTATCTATCTATCTATCTATCTATCTATTTATCTATCTTAAGTTCAAATTTATAGAAAAACGAAGATAGGTGTAGGAACAATAAGCAAGTGTATAAGTTTGATGTTCGGGAAAAATGAAAAGTCCCTTATGTTTCGAGCCTACGCTCTTCGACAGAGAGTTGAGAATATTCTGCTCAATGAACTTGGCATGATGAAGGTTTCTGCTCGTGGTTCCACGTCTTCTGACACCTGATCAAAAGCACACGAGGCTGACTACATCACGGGGTAATCTGACGATTGTTTGAGGCAGATCCAGCTGGTTTCCTTGAACGTTTCTTTGGGCCAGAAACAAAGAGACAATCCATGCAGTGGAAACACTCCCTCTTCACCTGCTCCCAAGAAGAGCAAGGTCGTGTCTTCTGTAGTGAAGGTGATGACCTCAGTTTTTGGGATGCAAAAGGCATTGTATTTATTTACAGGGTCACATCATCAATGGAGAGTACTATGCCAATTTGCTGAGGCAGTTACGAAAGGCTAAAAAGGCCAAACACCCAGGAAAACCGATGAAAGGTGTCTGAGCTCATCATGACAATGCTCCTGCACACAAGTCTTTGGTTTCAATTGCTGGTTTGTGCAACTGTGGCTTTGAACTGGCTGACTACCCACCCTATTCTCCTGATTTGACCCCATCTGACAATCATTTGTTTGCCAACATGAAAAACACTTCACTCGGAAGCAGAATGGCAGTAATGATGACGTCATATCTGCAGTTGATGACTCTTTTGACCAACAAGATGAAAGCTGCTTCACCAATGGGATCTAAGCATTGCAGCACTGATGGAAGAAGTGTATAGACTACAAGAAGGACTATGTTGAAAAATAAACCCCATTTCGGATCAAATGTATAAATTTATGTGCGTGTGTGTGTGTGCGTGCGCGCGCCTGTCTTCACCCACACTACCTTCCCTTGACAATCGATGCTGATGTGTTTATGTCCTCGTAATTTGGCGGTTCGGCAAAAGAGGCCGATAGTATAAGTACGAGGCTTACAAAAAAATACGTCCTGGGTCGATTTCTTCGACCAAAACACTTCAAGGTGGTGGTCCAGTATGGCCGGAGCCAAATGACTGAAGCAAGTAAAAGAATAATATATATATATATATATATCATATCAATATCTATAAATCTGAAACAGAAAAGTTTGTTTGTCTGGTTTTGGCATTGGTACGGGTTAAAGGGCACTAGATCCCGTCGGATTCACTCCAAAATTTACAGAGATATGTAAAATGAGGTGAGGATGTGAGTGGGCTAGGTTAGAAATCCCTATCTCAAACGCTGTGGTTACTAGGGCAAAACCCTCACTTTGACAAGTTTTTCTCGCTTCTGTCATTTTCTTATCTGCCTGTCTTCCTCCATGTTTCTCTCTTTCCTCCCTTCCCTTCACTTTCTCTCTATAACGACGTTTGACAGTGTCTACTATCTTTCCCCCGCCGTCTTCACCAGCGCTGTCACTCCTACATCCTCTCCCTCTCTCTCTATATTCTAGAGAATTATTATCGCCACCACCACCACCACCACCACCACACAATCATGAGAACAAATATTATGAATCAGATATCTATTGGGTTAATTTATATATATATGTGTGTGTGTGTGTGTTCTATATATAAATATGTATATATAATGTATATATACAAAGTGCATCTCTCTCTCTCTCTCTCTCTCTCTCTATATATATATATATATATATTATATATATATATAATTTGTATACATTTGTATATATAATGCGTACACACACACATATATATATAATGCGTGTATATGTACATATATATATATATATATATATATATATAATATATATATATATATATATATATATAATGTGTGCATTATGTGGTCGCTTGAGCTGAAAATATGCACACCTATGTTAAAAGTGCTGGCGAGTTTGCATGGCAACTATTTTTTTCCTCAAATGAAAGGCGTGACCTCTAGGACAAAATTCCTCATCTTATAAAATGTGGCCCCAGTAGACCCGAATGAAATCGGGTTATATTAACCAAAATGTGAAAAGGGGTCTAAATGTGACTGGAAGGGATTAAAATTTACAGGAGCGGGTGTTTAGGAATTTTCTTTTCCATCAAGTTCAAAATTTTACGCCAGCCGTTCAACTGCCACTACGTTGCTGTCCGTCGTTAAGAAATGCCAGCCATGGTGAGTCTACTATCCCCAGATTCCATCCCTTCAAACTTTGGTTTCCAATATTTTTTAAAATTTTTATTCAGCTCGCAATTTCGTCTGTCCCTTTTAAATGTTAGTGTTTTGCTGTCTGCCTTGAAGCAGACCTTTCCGTTGTCACTGCCTGATATTTATGATTGATCTTTCAAAATATTTCTTTCTCAACTTACTCAAGATCTTTTGCTGTTTATAAATGGGAGAGAGATAGAGAAATATAGAGAGTAAGAGAAAGTCCGAGAGAAAGGAAGAGTAAGAGAGTGGGAAAGTGAGTGAGAAAGGAGAGAGAAACAAAGAGGGAGAATGTGGTTATAAACAACTGAAAGGAAGCAACAGAAAGTAACAACCACACTCTTACCCGCACGTAGAGCGGGTCACCGTAAGCTAGTATTTATATATATATATATATATATATATATATATATATATATAAAACAGTCCTTGGACGAAAATTGTATGCACATTTTGCTTTGACGGTTAATGGCGGCTAAACCGAGGCTAGGATCGAGCTGAAAATTGGCTGGGATACTAAATGCGTGTTGAGGATGACACCCACGATGGTTAAAATTCGCAACCTAAAAAGATGTGGTTGCTATGGCAAAAAGAGTGCTTTTTATCGATTCAAGGGGCCCAGAACCCCTCAAGATTTGTGCGATTGGCTTTTAATGCCCAGCGGCATTTTGTTGCAAAATTCCGGCTACTAGGAAACGATTTTTCATTGTGAAAAAACGAATGCTTTTTGCCCTCATTTTCTTTTTAATCTTTTTATAAAAGTGAAAGGATTTTGTCTATTTATTTTTACTGTCCACTTACGACGGTGATTCAGTTGACTAGGAAAACTATACAATTTGAATATCTTAATCTACATATTGAAACTGCATTAAACTTTGGCAAGCTTACCTATTCTGAGCGATTTGAAAGGTGATGTTCCCTTCCCTCTCTTCTGATTGTTGATACCTTATTTTTTTTTTACCTTTGATACCGTTGCTTCACTTTAAGGATGCTTCTTTACCCAGCCATTATGATATTTCGACTGCTGTCCATTGTTTCAAATAGGTTTTAGCATTGTCATTCTAGCCTTTTTTAAACACATATGATTCATCCCAAAGAATCAACCTTTAAATAAGAGTTTTGCTTCTACTAGCGAAAGCTATATGTATCTTTGAGGAAGCTCCATACCAATTTAACTTCATGCAGCATTCGCTGTTAGTTTATGTGCACGCTATGTGGGAAGATTTCTCCGAAAAAAAATAGCCCCCTTTGATGTTGAAAAAAATAAACTCGCAGAGGGGAAGTTTCAACATCTTCCTTCAATTTCCTTCCCCCATTTATATGGCTGTTTCTGACAAGAAATTTCGCTTTCATGTAAAACAACTATATTTTGTAGT
This sequence comes from Octopus sinensis, assembly GCF_006345805.1. Lineage (NCBI taxonomy): Eukaryota > Metazoa > Mollusca > Cephalopoda > Octopoda > Octopodidae > Octopus > Octopus sinensis. The sequence continues at coordinate 65,288,502 of NC_043001.1, forward strand.
CATTATCCGTAATCTACTCCCAAAACACTTCAGTAGATCTACTTTACATGGCTTGCAAACTTATATGCTCTATGATAATCAAAGTGCAACGACCTCCACAATAACCAGCCTTCAATTTGATTTTCCGTTCCTAGGTTAATCGGAAACAGATTGCCATGCTACACATAAACCATCTCGGTAGTTCAACTATTTGGTGAAAAAAATACCACGAAAGCAACTTAAACCGTCCAGAGGACGGGTGCGTTTGCTAGTATAGTGTTATGGATTTTGGCTAGTGCAGTATTTCTGACCCACTTTTGGGTGTGGCGCCGGCACGTCTGGAAGAAAAGAGACAGCCCTTTGTTTACTGGGAGACTAATGGCCTTTGGAAGGACCTGTGACTTTGTGCGGTCGAGAAGGGGTCAGAGAGAATGTGGAAGAGGAAGACAGATTAAGGGATCTGAGAGCTGTCGTGAGAGAGATAGGCAGTAGGGCTAAGAGCAGATAGAGAGGGTATTGGCAGTAAGAGAGGATGAGGGGCAGAGAGAAGAAAAGTAGTGAGAGAGATAGAGTATAAGGCTAAGGGACAGATTGAGGATAAAGATAGAGTAAGGAATCAGAGAGCAAATAGAGAGGGTATGAGCGGTAGAGACAGAGGGAGATGAGGGCAGTGGAAGTCAGGACAGAGGAAGTGAGGTTTTGAGGCAGTCGGGAGTCGGTCGTCGAAGTGGACAGTCGGATTCTGGAGGTCAGGACAAGAGGCGGTGGAATCTTAGGAGCGAGCGATGGGATGCAGGAGTTTGGCAAGTTGGATTTAGCAGTATTGAGGGAGAGATGGAGTGCAAAATGGGACACTGGCGATTCTAATGAGGAATTAAGGTATTTGATTATGTATTGATACGTGTCACGATGTAAAGAGACAGTGAAAAGAAATGAACAGTGAAAAGAACAGTAAAGGACTTGTTGATGTGACGTTATCTGTGATGTTTAGAAAAAGACTTTAAAGAACTGTGTCTTCGGACGTGTACCTTTGAAACACTGTTATATTGTTACATGCATGTTTAAATGCTTTGATCTGTGGTATACCCGTATGATGTATTGATTTGTTGTTTCCCTTAAATGCTTTGATGTATCTTGATGTTGTAACAATTGATTGTCATATAAACTATTGTTGAATGTAAGCCAGTGTTGCCTTGCCGTTTTGCCTCTGTGCCTCTGTATCTCTCTGTGCTGCTGCGGTTGTTGTTGTCGTTGTGTCTCTCCTCTCCTCTCCGACGAGTTTCCGTGGCGAGAACATTCGCTGATCGAGTCGGGCCTGTCTGAGGGATTCCGTACAGTTTTCGGAGGTCCTCTCGTAACAATATATATATTTCTATGTAAGAATGAATATATATATGGGGGTGGGGCGTGAGCAGGCCAGGAACCCAAACTTCAATGTCAAATGAAGGGAAACAGAATCTCTGCAAATAAAAGCGGCGAGCTGGCAGGAACGTTAGCACGCTGGGCGAAATTCTTAGCGGTATTTCGTCTATTTTTAAGTTCTGAGTTCGTATTTCGACGAGGTCGAATTTGCCTTTCATCCTATCGGGGTCAATAAATTAAGTACCAGTTGCTTACTGGGGGTCGATCTAATCGACTGGCCTCCTCCCCCAAAATTTCAGGCCTTGTATCTAGAGTAGAAAAGAAAAGAATAAATGTTAATGAGAGGTTCCACACTCCTCAAGAATTTGGAATGGCTAAAGTAGAACCATACAACTGGATTTAGTTTACAGCCATACCCAGGACATACATACATAGATACACACATACATACATACATAGATACATACATACATACATACATACATACATACATACATACATACATACATACATACATACATACACACATACATACATAAATACATACAAATAAGAAAATGGAGAAACAAATTCATCTCGTTCATCAACTTACGGATATTACAATTTTACATTATTTATTAATTATATAAACGAGAACATCAAAAACAAACAAAACATTATATAAATCAATAGGTTATATAATGATAAAAATAATAATATTACAAATACATATTTTAAAAGTCATATTATAAATTATTGAAATTCATAAACTACTTCTTACAGCTGTTTCAGCCTATGGTCAAAAGTCAATCCAACTTATATTGCCTATAGATGTCAGTATATTATGGTTGTAGACATTAAAAATTATACTTATATGTTAAAAGAACCATAGGCCTCGTCAGAGGTTATAATTACTTGAAAAGTATAATAATGATATTGATATACAAAACATGCTGCACTTATTATCTAATATATACAAATAAATAATAAACAAATATCCCAAATACATACATACATATATATATATATATATATATGTACATATAAAAATATACAAATATACATACATATATATATACATATTCAAATCGCACATACTATTCACATGCGCAAAATACATTAAAGAACATCATTGAACAATTACATTACATTGGGTATATCATACGTGGTATAGTCAAGTAAATACATTCTAATGTATATACACTACTACGTTTAACAGTACCAGCAGTATTATTGCTTTAACGATAATCCTCTTCTGATCATACATCCTATATTCATGTTTACTAACATAACAAAAATTCACGTTAACAAGGTTCGAAATATAAATATTCACACGTATACATAAATATACATGCACAAACAAAATATTTGCGTATAAGTATATTAATCAGACAAACATAATCTAGATATTACTTAACGTATCCACATAACACGAACAAATTCAATTTTAGAATCCGATATAGTAAATCCAATCTATATGTCTAAGCTGGGTTAGGTCCACAATGTATACGTCTCTGTTAAATGCATATTAAATTTATCTAGATATTATTTAATACATCCATGTTACGCGAACAAATCCAACTATAGAATCCAGAAAGTAAATCCAAACTTTTCGCAATGTTTACGTTTCCGATATATGCATATTAAAATTAATACATCCACGTAATTCTAACAAATTCAATTTTAAAAACCAAAGTAGCAACTTCAAACTCTATGTCAAAGCTGAATATAGTCCAAAAGTTTATGCTTATGTTTATGCATATTAAATATTTAAAATTATATTGGGGGTCAGGGAGCGGTCATTTAAATCATTGGCTATTTCCAATTGGCTAATTCGTTAGTTTATTACTACATGCAAAAACATATATATCCACGCACACACACACACACACACACACACACACACAACACACACACACACACACACACACACACACATACATACATATACAGATATATACACATATATACACCTACATACATACAAACCAGTACGAACATCACATACACAAAAGTGTACTGAAGTCTATACATAATATCTAATATACAAGAAAGATAACATAAAATAATACTTAAAACTACCACATGCATGCACACAAATAAACCTACATAAATATTATATATATATATATATATATATATATATATATATATATATATATATATATATATATATATATATATATGCATCCACATATGCACAAATCCAATAGTGACCTCAATATATTTAGTACAGTGACTCATACTTTGTGCATAACATATACTATAAAACAAAAGTAAATACATATCAATATACATAAATATAAAGATATATTTACAAACAAGTACCAGTATATAAAAAATGTACAAATATGTACACACAAATAAACACTTATATCAAAATATATAAACACATTCATATACAAATACATCTCTTTATATATAAAACTGAGAATGTGTGTCTGCCTGTTTGTCTGTCTGTCTGTGTGTTTCCCTAAAACTCGAGAACTACACAACCAATTTCATTCAAATTTTACATATGCCTTACTTAGGGTCCATGTAGTTTCATGGGCAAAAAGAATGTTCAACTTCTTGCCTAGGGCGAGCCCATAGCAATATCATATCTTCTCCACTATTTCAGTATTATGTGTTATAAGTGAAACAAAAACATTTCTCTATTTTATGTCAGATACTTTCACTTTAACAATAAAAATTAGAGATAATAATAACAATTGAATTATATGTAGTAAGTAATAATTAAAATCAAACTAAAGTATAATATAATCGTAACATAACAAAAGTAAAAATAGCAATTGGTATAAAATTGCATCAATGATTTGAACTTGAATAAGTGGTTTCACATGAATAGGAATAAATTAAAAGTAAAATTAGTGTGCAGAAATGGAATAGTCCAGATGGAGCTGTGCACATACCCTTTACCACAGCTTTTACATTAGATTATCTGCTAATTAGCTAGCATTAAGTATCTATATGAAGTTTGGCTGTATGTAATGTCTGTTTTCTCGAACAGCCGCTTCTAACCGTAACCCTCCCCCTTAGGGAGAAGGAGCTTTGCTTATTGTTTAAAAATTGAATTGTGTCACTGTTTGGAGAAATTGACAATATTTTCACCATTTATACGGAAGCACTTTTGTTAAAATGCCTTCGATAGAAGAAAGTCCAAAAATGAATTTCGCTGTAGCCGTCGGCGGGCGTGAACTCATTAAAATTAAAATGGAAGAAATACAAACTTATTTCGGATTGATCACCGACAAAGACGGTGAATCTAGGATAACACCACCAAACGAAATAAAAATAAAATTAAAGAAAAGACTATTGTCTATAAAGTATACAATGTAGAGAAAAAAAAGATTTGAACACCTGGAGGAAAGCACCATCGAAATTTGCCTTGGTGCGACTATAAAAGATATCAAGTATCTAACCAAAGGCGGTAAATTCGCCACAATAAAAGCAAAGTTCGAGTCAACGGAGCGTGCAAGGGAGTACTCGACTCGAACCTTGCAAAGTGGAAATATTTTATTTTTAGTACAAAATACCCTTTAGTACAAAAAACCCTTTGAAATAGATGCAAATAGTTATTATGAGCTTTTTTAATTTATTATATTTAGGAGTACAACATCGTAATGGGTTATGGGTATATCATTTTTTGTATATGTATGTATAAGTGTATAATATATGTATTTGTATATGAATGTGTTTATATAATTATATATTTTAATATAAGTGTTAATTTGTGTGTACATATTTGTACATTTTTTTATATACTGATACTTGTTTGTATATATATCTTTATATTTATGTATATTGATATGTATTTACTTTTGTTTTTTAGTATATGTTATGCACAAAGTATGAGTCACTGTACTAAACATATTGAGGTCACTATTGGATTTGTATATATGTAGATGCATATATATATATATATATATATATATATATATATATATATATAATATATATATATATATATATATATATATATATATTATGTAGGTTTATTTGTGTGCATGCATGTGGTAGTTTTAAGTATTATTTTATGTTATCTTTCTTGTATATTAGATATTATGTATAGACTTCAGTACACTTTTGTGTATGTGATGTTTGTACTGGTTTGTATATATGTAGGTGTATATATGTGTATATATCTGTGTATGTGTGGATGTATGTATGTATGTATATATATATATATATATATACAAAAAGCAATAAAGATTCAAGTTAATTTAAATGAATTTACTTGAATATGGTACCTAACTTAGATGCACCAAAAAAAACTATACTGTTTTAACAATACAGTAATGTGGGGTGATTATAAGCGAGAAAGAAGCAACAAGAATGGATAGGTTTTTCGTACAATCGTTTCATACAAGGACAGGCTTTATTAAAAGTTGTAAAAATTACAGCATATAAACGTGTCCCGTACTCATCAGCTAAAATACATGTGAGTTCTCTAGACATCCTAGTGGTTGAGGCTATAAGAACTCACATGTATTTTAGCTGATGAGTACGGGACACGTTTATATGCTGTAATTTTTACAACTTTTAATAAAGCCTGTCCTTGTATGAAACTGAGCTGATATAAACCCAAAAAATCACAAAATTCACCAAAACTATACGAACAGACACCAACCAAAAATCATTACAGTTGCTCCCATAGGAACACAAGGTAAAATCCAAAATGAATTCCTCGCTTTTTCAAGAACATGAATTTTTTATATTTGACTCTATTGAATGCATGTCACAATTATGAACTACTACATCATACTCTTTAAACATATAGCATGGACTCGCTTTATTATATAGGAATTTTTTATATTTGACTCTATTGAATATTATATATGAATTTTTTATATTTGACTCTATTGAATATATGTCACAATTATGAACTATTACATCATACTCTTTAAACATATAGCATGATAATTTTTTTTGATAAGGTTCGTCATTTCAGGAACCGAAACATGTTAAATAATGTATATATAAAAATTAAAATTTGTCTAATATAGCAGCATTTTCAAACTTCATTTTTACAAATATATATATATATATATATATATATATATATATATATATATATATATATATATATATATATTTCAAATATTTTATGTATAAGTCTGTGTGTATATATATGTAGTGGTATAAATATCAACACACAAAAAAAAATTTTTTCTTCTCCATTTCCTCCCATATTTTTATTTATTTTTTATTTTTATTTTTATTTTTATACCTATTTTTATTTTATTTTCCCTTTTCTCTTTTTGTCTCTCTCCCCTTCTCCAAACACACAGAGACACACACGCACACAAACACACACGGACACACAGAGACACACACACACACACACACCTCCACAAAACGATCATACAAAGTAGTTCTTTGACCCCAAATGGCATTTGACCATCCTCAAAATCATAAAAGGTGTAATTTATGGCCAGCCTACCCACCAACACACACTCAGTGACACCAGAATGGACAGAGAGCTAAAATTCTTAGAACTCTAGGGGGTCCAACAGGCCAAAGGAAATCCTTCTTCTTCTTCTTCTTCTTCACACAACACACAAACACACACAGACACACACACACACACACACACACATACACATACACACATGTTTTCTCTCTCACTTCCTCCTCATCCACCTCACCCTCTTATACTGTCTTGTTCCTCCCCACTACTACGAAACTCTATAAAATGATCAAATTCCCCACAAAGAAATTAATTTGATTTGAAAACCCCACTAGAATGGGAGAAAGTGCTAATAATCTGAATGATATGATATATATATGTAAAAAATGTAATATATAAATAAATATCTATAAATATGAACCATCCGATCTTCTGATTACCTCATTTCTTCTAATATATATATATGATTTTGATTTTGATTTTGATTTTTCCAGTTTCAGCTAATGAGCTGTGGCCATGCTGGGGCACCGCCATTTGGTTTGCAACACGATTTTACCTCACGGATGCTTTTTAGCAAACGCCATCTGATGCATGAGAGAGTTCGATGCAGCTGCCCTCATTTGCACCTCCTGCCGCGAAGTTGGTTCATCCGGGACACCTGACAGGAAGAGATCCAGTCCTAGTTTAAAGACATCCGCATCTACACCATGCAGGTCCCTCAGGTTCTTCGGGAGGATATTGAAGAGCTGTGGGCCTCTGAAGCCCAGGCTATCACAATATCTTGTCCTACATCTTGATGGCAAATTTGGAGTCCTTGGTACTACGCAGTGGCGTCCGGTTCTGGCATTTGTGTGACTCTCGATGCCAAAGTCTGGGACAAGACCTTCCAGGATCTTCCAGATATATTATGGCATATCTTTCTCGCCTACGCTCCAGGGAATAGAGCTTTAATCTCTTGAGTCTTTCGCAGTAGCTCATATGCTGCACAGAGGCTATCTTCTTCGTGTAGCTTTGTTGGATCGCCTCAAGTTCTGTGATCAACTTGACACTGGATGGTGACCATAGCTGAGAGCAATAGTCAAAGTGGCTTAAGACAAGTGTCTTCCAGAGGACCATCATGGTTTCTTGTTCTCTTGTTCTAAAGGTTCTAAGAATCCATCCAGCCAGCCGTCTACATTTCATTGTCAGTTTAGCAACATGTACATGAAAGGTCGCGTCATCACTCATGTGAATACCCAGGTCACGCACTGATTGTGCCTCTGGGATTGCAATCCCTCCGGGTCCAGTGTATTCATTGGGTATTGCATTCAGTTTTGCATGCTGATAGTATAAAGCTTGAAACTTTTCAGCATTGAACTGCATGCTATTCTTTTCAGCCCACTTGTATATTTCGTCCAGCTCACATTGCAGGTGCTTAGTGTCTTCAGGGTTCTGTATTGCCTGTGAGACTTTTGTATCATCTGCATAATTTGTGATCGTGGCTCTCTGCGTGGCTGAGGGCATGTCTGAGAGGGCCATTATGAACAGTAGTGGTCCCAAAACAGTGCCCTGCGGAACACCTGACTTCTATTCTTCAGAAAGTCATGAAGCCATTCTCCCAATTTTCCAACTATGCTAAGATCACGCAGTTTGTGACATATCATTCCATGATCGACTTTATCAAAGGCCTTTGCAAAGTCGAGATATATGACTTCCACATTTGAGTGGTTGAGCAGTTGTTTCAGCACCCAGTCATAGTGTTGTAGGAGCTGAGTTAAACAGCTTCTTCCTGGTCGGAAACCATGTTGGGTGTCAGGCAGCAAGTCATTTTCTTCAAGGAAGGTGATTAGTTTCCTTCTGACTATTCGTTCCATGACCTTGCTGATGTGTGAGGTGAGAGAGATAGGTCTGTAGTTCTTGGCCTTCGCTCTGCTACCTCCTTTATGAATAGGGCATATTTTACCTTCTTTCAGTTTTCTTGGAAGTTTGCCAGCTGCAAGGAAGCTCTGAAAGAGGAACTGCAGTGGTCTTGCTAGGACTCTCTTACATACTTTTAGGAGGATTGCCGGGAATCCATCGGAGCCAATAGCTGAGTCTGTTTTCATTTCATCTATAGCCTTTATTACATCGTCTTCCTTTATATCGATGTAATTTATCGTCGCCGCCTCTGATTTTATATCTGCAGTGGTAAAGAAGTCAGTTGGATTGGTGATTTGGAAATGCCCAAGGGGTGGAGTGAAAACACTCTTGAATTGCTCATTCAGTATTTCACTTACTCTCATTGGTTTTCCTGTGAGTGTGCCATCCTTTTCAAGGAGTGGCCCTATCCTACAGTGCACCGTAGCTGTTTCTTTGGCATACCTGTAGAAAGCTCTGGGGTTAGTTTTTATGTTGTCTATAGCCCAGGCTTCTTTGTCTGCTCTCCCTTTCATGGGAGAGTTGCAGACATTTTTCAATTTCCAACAGTTTTATTTTTAGGCGGGACTTTTCACTGCTTTCAATTTGTTTGTTTAGGCGATTTGAAATTTTTGTACGCCGTCTCATTAAAATTTTCCTCTCTCTGGGGATTTTGTTCTTGTGTACAGTGGCCTTTCTCTCTGGGACACATTTGTAGCATATGGCTTGCATTACAGACATGAATTGTTGAAGTTTCATGTCGATGTCCGGCGAGGAGAGACATTCAGGCCAGTTTTGTTTGAGGATCTCTTTCTCAATTTGTTTCCAGTTTGCCTTATTGAAGTTCAAGCTGGAAAGATTCTGAGAGCTTCTTGTAGGCTGCATGTCCATGCTTTCCTTTGGCCCGTACATAGTCAGCTCTACCATGTTGTGATCCGAGAGTAGTGTCGGTGTCACTTTCACATTATGGATGAGATCCATATTATTTGTGAAGCAGAGGTCCAGTGTGTTACCTGCCCTGGTTGGTTGGAGTATTACTTGCTCCATGTACAGGGTGTTGATGAGGTTCAGGAGGGACCTCGCCTGTCCCCGTTCACATCGTGTCATTCCTGGGAGAGAAAGGCCCTCGGGCCATCTGACATTGGGTAGGTTGAAGTCTCCCATGAGAAGTACACTTATGTGCTGTTCTAGTGTGACTAGAACTTCTATTTTTATAAGGCAGTCTTCAAACTTGCCCATATGGCTTGGGGCATCTGGAGGGCGATATGTAGCACACACAACTACACCAAGTTGCCTTACATGTACAATTAGTGTGTCACACACCGAGTTTGAGTATGACAAAAGGACCTGGGGTGTGAGGTCCTCACGGATGTACATAGCAACTCCTCCATGACTCCTTTCTTTTCTGTCGGTCCGTAGTACAACATACTGTGGTATGTGTAATTCCGCATCCGCTATGTCCGGTTTCAGGTGTGTTTCCGTAAGTGCTATGCATAAGGCTTGATTGCATGCAACAAAGTCTTTCAAGAACGGGACTTTTGTCCTGTTACTGTGTGTTAGTAGTCCTCTGATGTTCAGTAGGAGCATCGAGGTGAGGTGTATGCTGTTGCCGGTGGTGTCCACCCTGGGTCCATCTGCTGTGGTGGTCTTGTGAACTGTGGGTAGTCCCATCTGCGAGCTTGAGTTTGATGGAGCCAGGTTAGCTGCTGTACAATCTTTTGTGCCATGCACAAAAAAGATTCTTGCTCAGCAGCTGCCCTTTCAACAACACGTTGGCGGTTTGTGACACGCACCACATCTGCGTACCTCCGTTTTGGAGCAGGTGGTGCGTGGTCCATCCCTTTTCCTTTCGGTGGTTGGTTTCTGCGGCAGGGTCCCGGATGTGCAAAACGGCAGCCTGCACCTTCCTCTCCATGCCGGCAGGCACCTCTCAGGTAGAACCTACATACCCGTGTGCGCTGCTTGTTTCCATCCTTTTTGGCATATGGATAGTTAGGTTTGCTTCTATCCTTGGCTGTTTCGTTTTTTGATTTTGCCTGAGTTTTAGTTTTAGTTTTTCCTCCTTTTTTGGTTCTTTCATCTCCATGTCCATGGCTTTTGGTGCCGGTAGGAGCACCCGCACTTGGGTTTATCTCCCGGGCAGGTTTCTCACTGGAGTTTTCTTCCTGGGCGTCTACCATATGTATATGTAAAAAAACACAAACTGGGACGAGAACGCAAAACATTTAGAAGACGATACAAAAAACACGGACGGGACATTCGAAGCCTTCAATCTTCAGTCAAGAACCGGATCATCCTCGCAATTTCGGCTGATTAATCTTGAGATTGCTCCAATCTGGCCAGCCCGTTGTCCCTTTTTGTTGTCCGGATGTTTTGCGTTCTTGTCCCATTTTGTATTTTGTTTTATATATATATAGCGACGAACGTATACTTTGTTCCCCCCCTCTCTCTCTCTCTCTTTCTCTCTCTCTCTCTCTCCATATATATACATATATATATATATATATATATATATATATATATATATATATATATATATATATATATATATATATATATATATATAAGCATCTACACACACACACACACATGTATATCATAGATAGCCTTTGAGCTATGTAAATTATATTTCAGTTTATTTAACAATTCTTACATTATACTATGTTTGTATAAACCTACGCATCAACACACGTTATGTTACGGAAGAGAAAGTAAAAATTAAGTCCCAATTTAAAATTCCATAGAAGGGAAATAATTCATATAATACATTGTCTTGTATTTGAAAAGAAGACATTTAGGCAAGACGATTTGTCTCCCTTATAACTTGCCAGTTTTGTAGCAATCAGGATATTTATACATACGTACACACGAAAGAATTCGATGGGCAGAGTCGTTAGAGGTCAACATTGTGTCATTTGTTGTTGACAATCGTTCAAGACACTAGCGAGTGAACTGAATTTAATGTTATTAATTGCTGCAAGGAATTCCGCCGAATGTTATATTAGTAAAGATATCTAAGGATTTATTTCAGCGATACTACCTGGGTCGATCATACCAATTAAAAGCAACGAAAACAGAGCAGTATTGCTTCTGTAGAATCTCTCTTATTTCTTCAGCATCATCGTGAAGGATTTTTTGTCCATCAATCATCTGGCCGTTGGATGAAACAGTAGCACTATGTTTTTAGTAGAGAATAAAAGACTTTACGAGTGCGTTCAATGTTTTTTTTTCTCCAGTGGCTCAGTTTTTAACAGGCGGCCTTTGGTTATTATTGGAAGATCTCGTATTGTTCCGGTTTTACCGACTCTATTGTAGATATTGCCTTTGAAAAGTGGCCGTCGCTATGTTTTAGTCGACAGTTTTCTCACGTTTTCTTTTCTCTCTCACTTGGCGACCGCATCTAGCTTCGTTCAAAGATCTCTTTGGGATGCAATTCGGATATATGCTGTTAACTGTTCTTAAATAGCTTCCAAAACTTTTTCATGCCAGTGGAAGTGAATATGAGAGACTACTGTACAGATGCTAGATCATACTCAGTTGTCTTCCAGTGTGATTCCACAGATACATATTGCCAAATAGGTGCACTGGGGTATGCTAATTTGGTTTATACAGAGTTGAAAATCGAAGCTACAGGGTTCTTTGTCACGGTGTGGGGGAAGGAGTTTTCAACTGTATGTATGTATGTATGCATGCATACATACATACGTATGTATGCATGCATACATACATACGTATATACACACAAACATGAGATATATGTTTGTGTATATACGTATGTATGCATGCATACATACATACGTATATACACACAAACATGAGATATATGTTTGTGTATATATATAAAACACATACACACACACAGACAAACATGCACACAATAATACATACACACACACAAACTCATATATATATATGTACATGTATGTATGTATGTATATATATATATACTAAGCAATAAGGGTTTAGCAACGAATTGCCTCACCACATACCGAATTTACTAAATTCGGTATGTGGTGAGGCAACTCGTTGCTAAACCCTTATTGCTTAGTATTACTTAAATTTTCCTCGAATGAGGCTTTTACATGCCGAAGACTACTTGGTGTAATTGATAATTTTTCCAAATTAATTAATTTCACCCTTCATTATTACGGATAACCATATTTTATCTCAGTAGATGACCACAGCATCTTGTTTTGGCTACACGCGGGTGGGAAGGGGCTGTTGACACAATCGTTTCATTCACAAATTGAATTCGGTGATACCAGTTGCGGATTCTAGCTCGCTCTGATACTGAGTGGAGTTGGTGCCTTCTGGTATCTCAAAATTCAATATATAATCATTTATGATTATAGTATTCTACGCTGAAGAGAAAAGAAGTTTCGGTAAGATAGAATTATTTATTATTTAATATTTAATATTTAGTTCTTATGCTTTCCTTAAGACTTGATTTCGAAACGTACGTCCGTGGATAACTAAAAAAATGTATGATAGATTGCAGTCAATTCATTCTCTCTTACCTGTTTGTGTCTGCCTTCCAAATTCTGTTTTTACTGAGATCTCCCTTTTTAGTAGAAGAAATAGCTATAACCCTTTGACTGCTATTTCTAAATTCGGTATGTGGTGAGGCAACTCGTTGCTAAACCCTTATTGCTTAGTATTACTTAAATTTTCCTCGAATGAGGCTTTTACATGCCGAAGACTACTTGGTGTAATTGATAATTTTTCCAAATTAATTAATTTCACCCTTCATTATTACGGATATATATATATATATATATATATATATATATATATATATATACACACACACTGCACTAATTTATATATACCGTACAAATTTAAAGAAGAATCCCCTGAATTAGAACGTGGATTATCACGGGACGATGCTCTATTCTTAGTTAGGAACACTTCTAATAGAAAACTAGAACTCTACAAAAAAAAAAAAAAAGACTACATACTTGTTTTTGAAAACCAAGAACTATCTATTGCCATTGAAAACTATAACAACTATGTTATCTCCCTAGACATCAACTTCAACCTTAATACTTCTACCCACTAACCTTACTATAAACCTAACACCAACATTACATACATAAATGTGCAAAGCAATCACCCATATAACATTATAGAAAACCTGACCACTAACATAGAGAGAAGAATAAATGTACTTTCATCTAACGAGGAAATATTTAACAAACATAAGGACTATTATAACATGGCACTTAAGAAGGCGGAATACAAATATGAAATTAAGTATAATAAAAACGACAACAATAGTACTAATCATATCAAACATAATCATGATTTGCGTTGGACAAAACACATCGCTAAAATTGTCAAGAAGGCTGAGGGTATCTTGGCATCACTCACCAAATCCTTTGTGAGCCGCTCTCCGGCTATCTATCTGCGGCTTTATATAGCTATGGTAAGACCACACCTGGAATTTGCATCACCGGTCTGGAACCCCTATCTTGCCCAGGATATCAATCGTCTGGAAGCTGTTCAGCGACGTGCAACCAAAAGAATACCCTCCATCAGGCATTTGCCATATCCTGAACGCCTTACTTCCCTGGGCATGGACACATTGAAACTCCGACGTCTGGCAGCTGACTTGGCAGACACCCATAAAATTATCAACCATCGTACAAACAATAACTCTGAGCACCTTTTCAAACTCCACCCATCTAACACCCGTGGACATATTTACAAAGTAAGAAAACAGCACAGCTCCCATGACTTCAGGAAACATTTTTTCCCGCTGAGAGTTGCTGAAGCATGGAACAAACTTCCGGCATCAGTTGTTAGTTGTCGGAGCACTGCATCCTTCAAAACTTCCATGCTTCCTGAGATTCGCCAACACTACACTTGATTTTCTCCCCTCCATACACACACAAGCATGTATCTGACTCATACATTGTTCGCTTTCCAGACATTTCTACATTACTGCATGTACTTTATATGCACTTTCTGACAAGTTGTGGTGCACCTGAGCACTGTATACAATAATTTCATTATATATTATGAAACAAACATAGATAATATTAGTGAATCCAAGTCATCTGATGAATTAGTACACCCTAATAAACATACAAATGAAAACTCTCAATAAGAGTCATAAACATAACATCAACAAAAAACACGATAATTATCACTACAATAACCATACTGAAAAATACAACCAATACGAGCACCACAACTGAAATTTAACTAAGGAAAAAAAAAAAAATTTTTAGTAATTACCACCTTCCTAACCGAACTAATATAAATAAACCTAGGAATATCGACAACAAACACCACAACTGTATAATTAAAGATAAAAATAGGAACATTAAGCCAATAAACAGAAAAAACATCTAAACACGCCAAATAATTTCAACAACATGCATAGCCATAGTGCTCAAATTAATAAGGATGAGAATAAAATAGCAAAAAAGAAACCAATACCTTGTATGAGAATAGCTGACCCTCTAAACACAGCTCAAACTTTTAATAAAGCAAACAACAATAATACTACTTGGATTATAATCCCTTTTGCCAGACATTTAAAATTTAACTTTATTAGATTCGTTAGAATGATAATTAATAAAATTTTCAAAAACTCTAAATATAGACGCAGGAATGGCTGTGTGGTAAGTAGCTTGCTTACCATCCACATAGTTCTGAGTTCAGTTCCACAGCGTGACGCCTTGGATGAACGTCTTCTACTATAACCTCGGACCGACCAAAGCCTTGTGAGTGGATTTGGTAGACAGAAACTGAAAGAAGCCCGTCGTATATATATATATATATATATATATATATAATATATATATATATTATATATATATATATATATTATATATATATATATATATATGTATATGTATATATATATATATATATATATATATATATATATATATATATATATATATATATATATATATATATATATATATATATATATATAAAGTTAATCCAAACATGAAAACGCAACAACGCGAGGACGTGGAACAAATATAGTATTATTGGACGCTCAGGAAGGAAGGGAAGCAGGAGGATTTTACCTTTCGAGCGGAGCTCTTCGTCAGAAATATAGGAAAAGGAAAGATCCAGAGAAGGGAAGACGGTACACACGCGGTCACATTTTGAATGACCGGAAGGAAATGGGTGAAGAAAAGTTCTTTCAAAGACAGGAGAGTGCAAGAGGAGGTATGTGTGTGTAAGTGTGGATATGTGCGTGCGCGAAGGTCTGCGTGTGCGTGTGTGTGTATGTGTGTATGTGTGCAATGATAACACGTGTGTGTGTGTGCGTGTGTGTGTATGTGGTTGTAGCTGTAAATCTATGTGTGTTGTAGGGCTTAGTATTGTTTATGGTCAAGGAAGAAGGAATTAGGAGTAGCTCTTGTGTCTACCCATGGTCAGTGAGAGTACTGCTAGATTGAATTATGTGTGTGTGTGCGTGTATGTATATGTATTGTGTGTGTTTTGTTTGTAGTGTGTGTGTGTGTATGTGTGTGTGTGTGTGTTCGTGTGTGTATGCGTAGAGTTTGTGTGTGGCGAATAACTATGCTTTACTGTGTAACAGTATCTGGAATCGGTATCACTGAAGGGGTGTCGATCCGATCCCGTCACATACAATTTAGTTAGATATAACAGACGAAGTCAGGTTATCGGTGAAAGACAGCAGTTTGTTTATTAATCGTGATGGTGTACGTATCTCTGAAGGGAAACGACAGCCGAATCTGTTGTACAGCTTCTTGTTCGTTGGTTGAAGTGGTTCGATGTCGTTCGCTGCTGAGTCGTTGTAGTTATCAGAGACTACCAAATGCACGTCTGTTCACGATGGCTGAAACGGCCAGAGAGGATGAATGAGTGAGTGTGCCCTAGGGGGTCAGTTTCCCGCACATGCGCATGGAGAAGACTTCCTGTGGCCACCCGGAAGTAGTCCCATTCTGCGCATGCGCGCTGAACCTTACACAGTAGCATCACTACATGGCTCCCCCTCGAGTGCGGAAGTACGAAAACAAGAAAATTTGTAGTGGTGCTGCAGAAAAACAGATGGCTTGCCGATCCCCCAGAAGATTCGGTACATAATATCATACAAAAAACAAGAAATTTGAAAGAAAGTTAAATATAGATTGTCCTTGAAAGTTTCTTGGGCCAATGCACTGTTCTGCCCGATCTTGTAATATACGGTGTATTCCCCGTTGACGGCGAGGGTGGTGTTGTAGGAGCCGGTGAAGGCAAAGGTGTCTGTGCAGGTGAAGGTGTTTGTGCAGGTGAAAGTGTTGTTAAAGGTGCATAGGTGGGTGTGGCAAGGTTGTCATCAAAAGATGAAGACGTCTCAAAGTATGCTTTCTTTAATCGGTCTACGGAAACGGTCTCCGAATGACCATTTATTTCAATAGTGAAAACCTTTGGTGTGCGAGAAAGCACACGGAAAGGTCCTTTATAGGGAGAAACAAGTGGCCCCTTGACAGAGTTGTCCCGAACAAAAACATGGCTGCATCAGGTTTGCCTTCCTTCACAGGGGATGTGGGTCTGTGGTTTGCCCAGGTGGAGTGGCATTTTGACGCACATGCCGTTCCTCCACAGCAGCAGTTGCATCTGCTATATTCAAGTTTACATCCCCGACTCGCCGCATCGATCAGGGATCTCATAATAAGTCCCCACCCGGACGCCACATACGCGTCCGTGAAAGCCGAAATCCGCCGCCGCAACACGCGGTCGGAGGAGAGTAATTTTAAGGAGGTGATGGCCGAGGAACTGTTGGGATACAGGACTCCATCCGAGTTCTTGCGCCACCTACGGGAGCTGAACGGGAACGCAGCGGACGCGCCGCTCTTACGGAGGATTTTCTTTTCCAGGTTGCCTGCCCACGTGCAGACAATGTTGGCCACGGTACTGGAGTCTGTGTCAGTAGACCAGATTGCCACGATGGCCGATAAAATATTGGAATTTCCGAATCCATCTCCATCGCGAGGCCTGTGCGCATGTATAGAGCCCCTCCGACAGTTTCTCCGACGCAAAATTCATTAGCCGAGCTGCTCGATGCGCTCACGCGGCGAATCGATGATCTGTGCCGTGAAATCGGGCGCCGACCACGCAGTCGTAGTCGCAGTGGCTCTGCCGAAAAGGCAGAACGGTGTACCCAGCCGCGCACTTTCCAGCCCTCGGAAAACTAAATCCGGAGGAGGTGAGCACGTCACCTTCTTCCTTCTCGTTTCCCAAAAATCGTGCATTCTTTGTAAAAGATCTGGTGTCGAAGAAATTCTTCATGGTGGACACCGGCTCTTGTTGCAGCATCTGGCCCCTTCGTCTGGCTGCAGACAAGCCCAAGCGCTCTTCAATTGTCTTGCATGCCATTGACTCGTCTCCCATAACCACCTTCGGTCAGATTTCGCTGCGCCTCGACATCAACCTTCGTCGAGATTTTCAATGGGTTTTCGTCATCGCTGACATCCCGCATCCTATTCTCGGCGCTGATTTCTTGGATAGGTTTAATCTATTGGTGGATGTCAGGCGTCGGAGGCTTCTTGATAGCACGACGTCTGTCTCTACGCCGACTGGGAGTTCCACCAATGCGGTCCTTAGCCTGACATACTTTGTTGCCACCTCTGGAGACGCTTTTCACTCTCTTTTGGCTTCATTTCCGGAGCTAGTGGACATTGCCTTTCAACCGGAAAAGCCTACCGACTCGACACTCCATTTTATCACCACCACTGAGCCGCCTGTATTTTCGCGCCCACGGCGCCTTGCGCCTGACCGACTAAAAACGGCCAGGGCCGAGTTTGAGCACATGCTTCAACTTGGCCTTATACGCCCCTCCACCAGCCCATGGGCGTCTCCCCTTCATTTGGCGCAAAAGGGCGAGTCTGATTTTCGCCGGGTTGGAGACTATCGACGCCTCAATGCCGTGACAATAGCCGACAGATATCCAAACAGAAATCTACAGGACTTTACGGCAAATCTCCATGGTTGTACCATTTTTTCGAAGGTCGACCTTATACGCGCGTACCATCAAATACCGGTCAACCCAGCCGACGTTCCGAAAACTGCGATCACTACCCCTTTTGGGTGTTTTGAGTTTTTGTATATGAGTTTCGGTTTGCGGAATGCTACTAGCACTTTCCAGCGTTTCATTGATGAGGTTGTCCGCGGTCTTGATTTTGTGTTTGCCTATGTCGATGATATACTCATTGCGAGCGACACACGTGAAAATCATCTCCAGCACCTTTCTCAGCTTTTTCAGCGTCTTCGTGCTTATAGTATACGTATAAATCCCGACAAGTGTGTTTTCGGACGCTCTTCCCTAGATTTTCTAGGCCATCATATTGATTCGAGTGGAATCAGCCCTCTGTCGTCAAAGGTCGATGCCATTCAACGCATCGCACCCCCCACTTCCTTGCGCCAGCTCAGGCATTATCTAGGGATGATCAATTTCCTCAGACGTTTTATTCCCGGTTGTGCAGATAAGCTACTACCTCTCACCAGGCTATTAAAGGACACTCCTAGAAAGGACGGTCAAGTCACCCTCTCTGTTGAGGCAGTGACAGCCTTTGAGTCCATTAAGAAGGAGCTGGCTCCTGTTTCTTTGCTTGCACATCCGGTTCCTGGTGCTTCTCTCTCTTTGACTGTAGACGCATCGGACACTGCGATTGGCGCTGTGTTACAACACACAGTGGATGATCATATTCGACCTCTGGCTTTCTTTTCCCGCCAACTGCAACCAGCTGAACGACGATACAGCACCTTTGATCGTGAGCTCCAAGCGATCTATCTATCGGTTCGTCATTTCCAGCATCAACTTGAAGGGCGAGATTTTGTGATCTATACGGATCACAAGCCCCTTACGTTTGCCCTGTGTTCAAAAACGGACAAACTCCCACCTCGTGCTTTCCGGCACCTGGATTTTATCTTTCATTTCACTAGTAACATTCGACACATACCTGGAAAAGAGAACGTTCCTGCTGACGCTCTCTCTCGCCTTCCAGTCTGCGCCCTTTCGTCTCCTGCTGCTATCGACTTAACTGCCATCTCGCAGGAGCAGCCGCCTTTGGCGTCGTTAGACTTAACTTCTCCCAAGTTCTCCTGTTGCCAGTTTTCCTACCTTCCGCTTCCGTCAGCCGAAGGCACAATTCTTTGTGATACTTCCACTGGTTCTCCCAGGCCACTCGTGCCTGAGAATCATCAACGCTCAGTGTTTGAAGCACTGCACTCCTTATCACATCCTGGCATCGCTGCCACCCTTAAACTAATCACTGCTCGGTTTTTCTGGCCGAATATGCGTCGCACTATTACTTCTTGGACACGCACCTGCTCCAAGTGTCAACGGTCCAAGATTCAACGGCACGTTCGTGCCCCGCTTGAACATTTTCCCCCTACGGAGGCCCGTTTTCGCCATATCCACATCGATCTGGTTGGACCATGGCCTGTGAGTCGCGGGTTTTCTTATCTGTTAACTTGTGTCGATCACTTCTCCCGCAGGCCAGAAGCCATTCCGATAGCAGACATTTCTGCTGAGACTGTTGCGCGAGCTTTCGTTTCAAACTGGATTTCCCGTTTCGGAGTCCCGTCCCGATTGACTACTGATCGTGGACGTCAGTTTGAAGCTTCGCTATTTCGCGAATTGTTGCGCATTTTAGGTGTGCATCATATCCACACTACCAGCTATCACCCAGCGTCTAATGGATTAGTTGAACGGTTCCATAGACAGCTCAAGGCCGCTCTTCGTGCCTCTTCAAACCGACAGTCCTGGATTGAATTTCTGCCAATTGTGCTTCTCGGTTGTCGGACTGCTGTCAAGGCAGACCTGGGGTTTTCTTCTGCAGAGCTGCTGTATGGTACCACACTGGCATTGCCTGGTACGATGTTGGTGCCAGACACTTCCCAGCCCCATGATCCGGCGACCTATGTCGCCAGACTGCGTGCATATTTCTCGAATCTTCCACCCATGGTTTCCAGGAAGCAATCTCCACCATCCCATCTCCCACCGGATATGGACACTTGGTCGCATCTGTTTTTCTGCAGCATCACTACAAAATTTCTTGTTTTCGTACTTCCGCACTCGAGGGGGAGCCATGTAGTGATGCTACTGTGTAAGGTTCAGCGCGCATGCGCAGAATGGGACTACTTCCGGGTGGCCACAGGAAGTCTTCCCCATGCGCATGTGCGGGAAACTGACCCCCTAAGGCACACTCACTTATTCATTCTCTCTGGGCGTTTCAGCCATCGTGAACAGACGTGCATTTGGTAGTCTCTGATAACCACACCGACTTAGCCGCGGACGACATCGAACCACTTCAACCAACGAACAAGAAGCTGTACAACAGATTCGGCTGTCGTTTTCCCTTCAGAGATACGTACACCATCACGATTAATAAACAAACTGCTGTCTTTCACCGATAACCTGACTTCGTCTGTTATATCTAACTAAATTGTATGTGACGGGATCGGATCGACACCCTTTCAGTGATACCGATACCAGATCCTGTTACAATTGGTGGTGTGTGCGTATGTGTGTACACATGTATGTATAATTGTGTGTGTTTATCTATAATTGTGTGCTGTGTGTATGGGATGTATGTGTGGGTTCATTTGTGTGTGTGTGTGTATGTATGTGCGTGCGTGTCGTATGTGCGTGTAGTTGTGTGTGTGTAAGCGTATGTGGGTGTATATACGTGTATCCTATTTCTTTACTACCCACAAGGGGCTACACAAAGAGAGGACAAACAAGGACGGACAAACGGATTAAGTCGATCATATCGACCCCAGTGCATAACTGGTACTTATTTAATCGACCCCGAAAGGATGAAAGGCAAAGTCGACCTCATCGGAATTTGAACTCAGAACGTAGCGACAGATGAAATACTGATGAGCATTTCGCCCGACGTGCTAACGATTCTGCCAGCTCGCCGCCTTAATACGTGTATATATGTGTATCCGTGGGGTTGTGAGTGTTGGGTGTGTGCATTCGTGTGCGTGCGATGTGTACGCATGTTTTTGTGTGCGTGTGTGTGTGTGTCTGTGTCTATATGTGTATACGTATGTGTATGCGTGTGTGCGCGTGTAGGCATGTATTGTGTGTATGTATATGTATAGGTGTGTATGTGAATTTGTGTATGCGTGTGTGTGTGTGTGTTTTCGGAGTTGTGTAGGCGTAATGTGCGTGCGTGTGCTTACATGCGTGTATGTGCGTGTGTATCTGTACCCATGTGTGTATAATTGTGTGCGTATCTGTATGAGTATTGTGGGCATCTGTGCTTGTGTGTGTGTGTATATACGTGTGTATATGTGAGTGTGCGTATGTATGTGTGTGTATGTGTATGTGCGTGTGTGTATGTGCGTGCGTGTGTATATGTGTGTGTGAGAACGTGGAGACGTGTGTCAGGTTGTGTGCGTGTGTGTGAACGTGGGGATGTGTGTCAGGTTGTGTTCATTTTATTGTGTGTACGCGCGTGTGCTTGAGTACGTGCGTGTATGTGGTGTGTCTAAAGGTATGTGTGTCTGTGTGTGCGTGGGATAGGTTTCTGTGCATTCCTGTGTGTGTGTGTACGTTTGTGCACGTGTGTGTGTGTACGCGCATATGTGTGTGTGCGCGTGGGTGTATGTGGGTGTGTGTATATGTGTGTGGAAGTATGTGTGCGTATATGTGCATGTATGTATGTGGTGTGTGGGAGGTATGTGTGTGTTCGTGGGTACGTGAATATGTGTGTTTATGTGTTCGTGTATAAAAACAATAATTTATAAAAACAATAAAATTATAAACAATAAAAAATATAAAACAATAAAAATGACGTAATTGCACGTAAGGAAAGAAAATGAAAAAAAGAGAAGAGAAGAAAGAAGAAATAAAGTTGCTTGTTGCGGGAGGTGTAGAGGCAGACACTAAGAGGAGGGGGCTGTGTTAAGTCCGTGCGGGATATTAGTCCGTAAATTAAATATAAATCGTTGTTCCAGGTGAAGCCCGGATTGTGGAGGTCCGTTGTGTGGGGCGAGACCAAACACAGAGATGTCACCGGGGGAATGTATATATTTGTGTGTGTGTCTATGTTTGTCCCCCACCATCGCTTGACAACCGATGTTGGTGTGTTTACATCCCCGTAAATTAGCGGTTCGGCACAAGAGACCGATAAAATAAGTACTAGGCTTACAAAGAATAAGTCATGGGTCGATTTGTTCGACTAAAGGTGGTGCTCCAGCATGGCCGCAGTCAAATGACTGAAACAAGTAAAAGAATAAAAGCAAGAAAAAAGAATGCCAAAATATTTAATAATAAAAAAATTAGATTTGGATTTTCAGTTTCTCCAAATCTTTTTAGGATTTCTTTTAACAATAAGAAACTGGATCTATTCTATAATAAAAAAAACAAAAACTACCATAACTATACCTAGTATCTCCAATAATCCTACTATTAACAACAACAATACTGTTAATAACCATAACTCTATTAATCCAACAAAATATAGATATAACACCATCACACAACCATGTAAATTGTAATTGTCGAGACCCTAATACCTGTGAAATAGAGAGAAATTGTAAAATGAAAGAAGTGGTATACCAAGCAACTCAGGACTCCTCTAGATACATATACATAGGTTGCATACAAAACTCTATTAAATCGAGAATTTATAACCTTAAATCTTCTTTTAGGGACCATCGAAAAGAGAATAGTACAGGACCGTCTAAAAAAATTGGGCACCTCAAAAGAAACAATATTAATTTCTCCATTTCTTGGAAAATCCTATCTTCTGTCCCCTCTTACAGAAACAATAATAAAATTAAGTTGGTTATGTTTAGAAGAAAGCGATAACACAATGAGAATGAATGGAAATTTCGTTAATGAAAACATGACCAGATTCCTATTCAATCATCTAAAATAACTTTTCACTCTCCTTTTGCTTAGTTTGATATTTAAAAAAAATATATATCTATAGATTACCCTTTACTATGGAATATAATTACTTATCACATCCCCTTTACATTACTATCTTTGTACATTTTTTCTTTAACATTTCCTTCTGACAAATGCATGACCCACTACATATAGGGCCATCATTATCATGTCTTCCTACACTTTTTCTCTCCACATGTTTGGATAAAGGAAATTATATTTTCCTTAGTATGTAATATACCTATACTTTTTTTGTATTTTATTTGCATACTGTGTCCATGTACTCCCTTTCTTGTACCTCCCCCCCTCTCAACATACCTATTCTAACAATGACTTGTTTATGTTATTAGTTACTATACCTTATAATTACGTATATTTTAATGCTGGCATATGTATACATGTATGGACATGTACGACTGTAAGGTGATCTGCATGTCTACATTCAAGTCTTCTCCTTATTAGATTATATTTCTTCTATATTACGTGTCAATTTTTATACACTTATGTGTACCCTTCTACTCGTATTTTTTCATATATTTATACTGGCACGACACCCCAACAACTCGACCATTACGACCAAACTGCCATTCCATATCCTTCTCACATAAAATTAACTGGATTATTTCCTCTGAAATAATCTTTTTATATATATACTCTAATACACCAACAAATCCCTATCCAAATTTTTATTTTTTAACTCATTTATTTCTCTGCTCATTTATCTCCCCTACATTTATTTTGGTCATTTTAAAATTCACTTTTTCATATATATAAACACAGCAAGTACATACTATTTTAATCGTAATATTAACTATTGCTTTTCTGTTTTTACTTATTTTTTCTCCTTTATTATTAATATGCGTTACCTAATATGATTTTTTATGCAAACATGAGTCCTTTATATACATCATCTTCTCTCTTTAATTCATTCTCATTCCTCTATATTTTGACATTTGTTTAAATTAACCGTCTAGTATTTGCTTCTTATATACAACTTCCTTGCGCTAAACTTCATTCCTCTGTACAGATTAAAAAAAAAACAATGCATTATACTATGCACTGATTCCAACAGTTAGTTTTAATTTTAGTTTAAATTCAGTATTGTCTTCCCATTGGACATTTCTACAACTTATTTGCCCTACGCTGCTTATATGAAGCTATAATTCTAATTTCCATACTCATCTATAAAGGGAACGTCTCCGATACCTCTTTACTTATATCTTCAAATAACCTTTGAAGCCGTTAGTTATGGTTAAATATCCAATATGACTCCCATCACTTTCTCACATGGCTACCAATATGACTCTCCTAAATCCAATTTTTTCTGCACTATTCCTTTTTAAGTTCCTTGTATTATGGTTTCTTTCCTTCCTGCACTGAAGAGTACGTCGATATTTAATCAATTTAATTCAATCAGGGATTTATATTATTATTATTATTATTATTATTATTATTATTATTATTATTATTATTATTATTATTATTATATTATATCTCTATATGAAACGATCGTCTGCAAGAATTAAACTTTTTATAAATTTTAACAACTTGTCTCCTCCATTTTAAACAAAATTGATGGGGTACATGCTACTTCATTCCCTAAATTCACCATACATTATTTACAAGTACCACTTTCATATTTTCACAAATTTGCGCCTGTAAACTCCCAGCTAAGTATGAAGAATATATATCTATATACGCACTTACATACACACACATACATATACACACATGCATGCATACACTTAATACACAGATCAGTGACGATAAATTTTAAATTTTTTTCGTTCATAATATAAAGGTGTAAAATACGTAAGTGCAGTAAGGCTCATCAGCTACACGATGCCAGCATAAGTTTAGTTGTCAGTCGCAAGACGGTATCATTCGGTAGCTGCTACCAGGCTTTTACGAAGTATTTTAGGTAGCTATGTATATTCGCGATCAGACATAAACACTCTCTCGTCTAGCCCACTGTGGAACATCGAGGAAATAATAGATGAAGGGGGAACTGCACCAAAGTGCCTCCTCATTTTTATAATGAATGTCTCAGTCGAAAAATCGAGCCCATGACCTTCCGATTATAAGACCAAATTCTCTTACAACTGGGGCAAGTGCTTTCACCATATAAATGCCCGAGGTTACAGTAGAAGATACTTGTCCAAGATGTCACAACTGCAACTGTGTGTGTGTTACGAGGGCAGTAGTTAGAAGATTATTAAAGCTACTGAAGCAATGCAGTAGTCTCCCTTACATTCCTCTCAAATGGAAGCTGCTTGTTTATAAGTAGGGATGTTATCCAAGTAATATTCTATTCTACTCTAGGCACAAGGCCCGAAATTTTTAGGGAGGGGGTCAGTCGATTACATCGACCCTAGCACGCGGCTGGTACTTAATTTATCGACCCCAAAAGGGCAAAGTCGACCTCGGTGGAATTTGAACACAGAACATAAAGACAAACGAAATACCTATTTCTTTATTACCCACAAGGGGCTAAACACAGAGGAGACAAACAAGGACAGACATAGGTATTAAGTCGATTACATCGACCCCAGTGCGTAACTGGTACTTAATTTATCGACCCCGAAAGGATGAAAGGCAAAGTCGACCTCGGCGGAATTTGAACTCACAACGTAACGCAGACGAAATACCGCTAAGCATTTCGCCCGGCGTGCTAACGTTTCTGCCAGCTCACCGCCTTGTTATCCAAGTATTATCGATATTAAACTGATTGATTCATTTACTTCCTCAGGATATTGTTAAATTCTCTGCTTAAAGTTATCAGCCTTTTATTACTATCTAAATGGCAACGTCAGTTGCATGTATCTTTTATCTTTTTAGTGAAGGGTTCAGTTGAACAAATTGAACCCAGTACTTAAGTTTTTTGAAG
Organism: Octopus sinensis; assembly: GCF_006345805.1. Classification (NCBI taxonomy): domain Eukaryota; kingdom Metazoa; phylum Mollusca; class Cephalopoda; order Octopoda; family Octopodidae; genus Octopus; species Octopus sinensis. The sequence continues at coordinate 65,314,872 of NC_043001.1, forward strand.
CTTGATACTTATTCTGATGGGTCTCTTTTGCCGAAACGGGAATGTAGACAAACCAACATCGTTTGTCAAGCGGTGGAGGGGGATGAACAGAAACACTCATTCACTCACTCACTTACATACACACACACAGACACACACACTCACATTCTTTTCTCCTATTACTTGTTCCAGTCATTTGACTGCGGCCATGTTGGAACACCACCTCGAAGGGGTTTTAATGAAACAAATCGTCCCCAGGGCTTACTTTTTTTAAAGCATGGTACTTATTCTATCGGTTTCTTTTCCTGAGCTGCTAAGTTACAGCAACGTAGACACACCGACATCGGTTGTCAAGGGGACACAGGGTGGGGACAAACATGGACACAAAGACACACACGAATATTCTGAGCTCCTCTCTTCTCTTAATTTCCTTTCTCTCTCGCTGTCTGTCTTTCTCTGTTACCTTCCTTCTACTATCACGTGGTCCGTGAAGGCCTAAGGCGGTGTCATTCTTTTTCGCGTTGCCTTTGACCGGGCTGGTCACGATTTTCTGAGCTCCTCGCTCTACCCCTCCCGTGCCTATAGTCCTTTAGGACAGTTTTCATTTTTCCTTCGCGTTACTCATTTTTGTCCTGTCTTGCAGCCCTAAGACTTTGTTTTTGCTGTATATGTATTATTATCATTTTAATCGTTGTCTTCCTGTGGCCCTAAGCCTTTATCCTTTTTATCCTCGTCCGTCTCGAGCGTGTCTCGTTTTGTTATGATTTGGTCCTATTCCCGGCAAGTTTCTTGCCGTTACCCCCAGAGTGGAAGCAATATTATCGATAACGGCAGAAATTGCACTTGATCCTCTGGCCGATAACTGAAGAGGAGCTGGTGACCTGTGTTTCCTGTTCGTCTGTGTACTTAGTGTACTTAGTATATGTTCGTATGTTTATTTACTATACGTTTTTCTAATCATATATATATATATATTATATATATATATATATATATATATATATATATATATATATATATATATACACACACACACATAGATATGTCATATTTTTCGTTTCTTATCTTTTTACGTAATCCTGAAAATATTATTTATGTAACGCTCGCACTCATTAATTTTGTAACCTATACATATATATGTGTGTGTGTGTGTATACACATAAATATATGCACACATACACGCACGATGGGCTTCTTTCAATTTCCCTGTACCAAATCCATTCACAAAGCCACGCCTGCATATATATAATATATATGTGTATTTACATGAAACCTATGTAGTAGGAATACAAAGAAAGCAAATGTGACTAATTTCTCTCTGGACTGAAAAAGATGAGGAACAGCCTCAATCGATTTTCGAACCTTATTGGATTCTTATCGGAAGTGTCTTCGTCAATTTGACCAATCCCAGAGAGCAAAAAAAAAAAAAGGCAGTCATGCTGTTTATCTACTCGACATATCTAGAAGCTATAGAACACTAACTTGCATACCGTATGCGTTTAACATTTCATATAATATCAGGACCTAGCAACGAGGATCTCTGTCTGCACTGTATCATGGTATGATAAAGCATATATAATCTATGTGGTAGATATATAAACTGCTCCTTCTAAAGTATTTTGCGTAGGATATGAGCAGTTCCCATGAGCACTATCTTTTGAATTTCTGCCATTTTGGGGTTTCCTGGTATCTGAGTTAGGTAGCAATCAGCCCCTTTTGCTATCATTCCCAGATGACAACAGATATTGTTTTAGTCTTCAGGTTCCACATTTTGCTGATTTCTATTTCCAGATCTTTATATTTGCTCAGTTTCTGGTAGGTCTTGACAAATACATTTATATCGATTGGGACAGTCATATCAATGAGGAGGCATGTTCTTTGTCTGAAGTCTTTTACTATGATGTCTAGCCTATTCGCGTCTATCTTTCTGTCAGTTTGAATGGTGAAGTTCCAGAGGAGTGAGATGTGGTCATTTTCAAGCACTGGAGGTGGTTTGTGTTCCCACCAGTTTTTATCATGGGGCAAGTCCAGGCTTCTGCAAATTACCCAGTGGATATATTGTGCAGCTCTATTATGCCTATTGAGATACTCTGTAGGCGCAAGAAGACTGCACTTGGAGACAACATGATCAACGGTTTCATTTTGTTGTTGACATACACGACATGTTGGGCTACTGCCGTTCTTTAATTTGTTGGCCTGGTAGTTTCTTGTAGGTAGGCATTGATCTTGAGCTGCTATGATAAACCCTTCTGTTTCAGATTTTAAGCCAGAGGCCATTAGCCATTGATGGGTCAGGGCTTTGTCAACATCTGCATTATTCACTCTCTTTGTGTATTTGCCATTGAGAGGTTTTGCTTGCCATTTATCATTCAGGATATCTAAGGCAGCAGTTCTAGCACGGGTTTTCATGCGCTTAGCTTTTTCTGTGCTTGTTTCTTGTGTGTCTTCGTCAATTTGACCAATCCCAGAGAGCAAAAAAATCTGGAATTTGTTGTATTCGGAATTCACTTAGATATTCCTTTGCCTGTTTTGTTACTGAGTATGATGCTTTCTTTCTTGTTTTCATGTTTTGAGACAAGTTTTAACATCCAGTCCTCAGAGTTTTTCAGGTAGGTGTCTAGGCCAATTGTAGCAACCTTCATTGTTATTGCCAGTTGTAAAAGCCTACGGCTTCCCTCTTTTCTTGGTAGATAAAGTCGATCTATATCTGCCTTAGGGTGGTGCATTCTATGCATTGTCAACAGTTTTCATATTTTTCTGTCAAGATTACATATTTTAGTAATTGACCAGTTAACGATATTGAAACTGTAAGTCACGACTGGTATGGCTAAAGCATTGATCGCTTCGATCCTGTTTCTTGCATTCAGCTCTGTCTTGAGTATTGCTCTTACTCTGCGATAACATTCTCTCAATAATAATAATAATAATAAGAAGAAGAAGACAATAAAATGTCTTCAAAAACTGATTGCAATAAGCTCGGGGTTTCTTCTTTTTCAATCTGGGTTAATTTTTTTTACCTTCTGTGTCTATTATTATTATTACTGCCCTACGAGCTTTATACTTCAATGCCAGTCTTGTTTGCGGGCCTCTTTGCAGACGTCTACCTCAATTCTTATAGTGTGTCGCTAATCATGCTCAACACTATCGCGGTAATATCATCGGCGTAATTAGACACGCTTCTTCCACGCCCTAGATCACGCAAGACACCCCTCAAAGACTCCAACTTCCGCAGCAGTGGCTCAAGAGTTAGTACATACAGAAGGGAGGAGAGGGAGTACTCTTAACGGACCGAGCGCAAGATTCTGAATGGTTGTGAAAGGTAACCATTCACCGGAACAACCTAACAAATGCTGCTGTACAAAGCAGCGATCCAACCACGAAAGGCCAGACCTCAACTGGCAACACAATGGGAGAATCTCCACTTTTGTTTGTTGAGGAGTGGTGGAACTGCTGAGAAAGGACCCAAACAAGGGGTATGTTATAGAAAATTTTACGCCCATCACTCTGCTCAATGCAGAGTTAAAGATTTTGACCAAGGTGTTAGCCAAGAGGTTGGGGCTTGTCGTGGACCAGCTGATTGGCAAGGTGCAAATATGCGCCATCCAACCAGGGCTATTCACAACAATCTTCACCTCATGCGTTACATCATAGAGAGGGTGGGTAATGAAGTTGGCATTTACTTTGATCAAATTAATTCAATCCAAAGTCTTTGATAAGGTCTACCATCATATTTGGCAGCTGTTCTCAGAGCAACCGGTTTCGGTCCGGCCTTTCGTGGTTGGATCGCTGCTTTGTACAGCAGCATCTATTAGGTTGTTCCGGTGAATGGTTACCTTTCACAACTATTCAGAATCTTGTGCTCGGTCCGTCAAGAGTGCTCCCTCTCCTCCCTTCTGTATGTACTGGCTCTTGAGCCACTGCTGCGGAAGTTGGTGTCTTTGAGGGGTGTCTTGCGTGATCTAGGGCGTGGAAGAAGCGTGTCTACTTACGCCGATGATGTTACCGCGATAGTGTCGAGCATGATTAGCGACACACTACAAGAATATGAAACGGTGGCAGGAGCCAAAATTAACGCGGAAAAGTCACTGGGCTCGCATTTCGGCACCTGAAGAGGCAAGCCCATGCCGTCCAACAGCATCGTCGGGCGCTGGACAGACGGTCCTATTAAATTGTTCAAGGTCCGGACCTCCAGGTGGAGAAAAACTGGGACGTGGTGACGGGCCAATCTCACCGAGAAATGGGTCGAGAGGAAGCTGTCCCTGAAAGGTCACGTGGAGGTAGCGAATGCGTACATAGCATTCGTCATCTATTACTGTTTGACCATCATCCCTTGCTTTGTTTGCCGGTTGACCAAGCTGGTGCGCTTACTCTTTCGCTCTCTGTGGAAAGGTCACGTTCCACTGGTCAGGCGTTTCATCTGTTATCAAGAGACGCTCTTTGATTGAGCTGCAATCCTGGATTAGGCGTAGACTGAAGAAGGGCGCTTGGCACCCCTCGAGTGTCGTGAAACGCTCACAGCCCTCCACTAGGCGGGCGATGCAATCGGCAGTAGTTCCACTTTAGCATTCTATCGAAGTTTAGTAAGAACTGTATTTTCACTGTTATCTCAGCTGCTATTTTCCATGACCCGTCTTTTGATAGCTTCAAGCTCTACTTCTGTGAACCAACAATTTTTCCTTATTGCTCTAGCTTGATTACATAGTCTCTTATCTGTGAGTTGAAACAATCCCTTTTCTCTCCAATGATCATATATACGTTGTCGGTAACCCCTAATTTGAGCACCATTTTCATCTACTGGGCTGCTCAGGTAGTAACACTTCATGACCACAGCATTAATTTGCTTGCTCCATCTACGCCGTGTGTGATGGTCCCTTTCTGGATATCGAAAGGCTGGAGCCGGACCAGAATCTCTGAGCCTACCGGATGTAACACTGTCACCATCATTGGCTTCAGTTTCATTACCACCATTATTCACGATATTTTGTTTTTTCATTGTCACTCATATGAGGTAGCGATTATCAAGTTGTGCAATTACCAGTGTTTTTATTGTGACACCATCATTAGATGTATCATTAATCAACCCATGATGAGGAGGAGGCTCCACCCGTTTCCTTTCATTATTATCATTATTATAATCACTGATAACTCTGATATTGTTGTTTTTATGTGTAGTAGCAGCAGTGGTTGCAGCAACAGCAACAGTAGCGTGGGTGGGGTAGTGGTAGGGGTAGTGGTAGGGGTGGTTGTTGGGCTTCAGAATCCTGTGCTATCATAATAGTAGTAGTTGTAGTGTTAATGTAGTGTTAGTAGTATTGAGTATTAACAGCTGCAGCATATTATTATAACTTTAATTTTTATCATTATCACCACCACCATTGTTTTAGGGAAAGGTTGGGTTGCAGTTTGGTGAATAGATCATATTCTACAGGTCTATAAATAGATTCGGCAGATGGTAGGGAGGTCAGCCATAGAGACAAAGGACTCTTCGCACTTTTTAGGTCAGCAGAGGTCAAATGTGTTTACTACTACCAGTGGATACTGGGAGCGCTGCCTTGAAAAGAAGCAATTCAACCTGTTCTATTTGTAATTACTGGTAGAAAAAAGACAATAATAATAATAATTATAATAATGATAATAATAATAATGATAATAATAATAATAATAATAATAATAATAATAATAATGATAATATATATATATATATATTATTTCTTTATTGCCCACAAGGGGACACACAAGGACAGACAAACGGATTAAATCGATTATATCGACCCCAGTACGTAACTGGTACTTATTTAATCGACCCCGAAAGAATGAAAGGCAAAGTCGACCTCGGCGGAATTTGAACTCAGAACGTAGCGGCAGGCGAAATACCTGTTTCGGATCTTTTCTTTTTGAAAGCCAGATTTTAAAGATTTTTCTAGTTAACTAAATAATTTGAAACTTCGTATACTGGTAGAATGTGTCAAAAGAAAACAATAATTTCAAGTAGTTTTTTTGACAAAAATGTATTTTATAAGTTTAAACATAGTTTAAATCTGCGAATTTTAACCAATCGTATTGTCTGTTTTCATTTGAAATCAGTAACTGCATAATGTTACTGTGACGTAAACAGCTATTTTGTGACGTACTTAACGTTCGTTTGAAAATTGTAAACAATGTGGGTAACAAGTAAGCCTTTTATACTATAGCAAATTATTAGATATTGAGATCTTTACTCAATAAATGAAGCCAAGTATATTTAGAATTTCAGTTTGTAATTTTCATTTACAAAATAAAATTTTTATATTTTCGCCACACCTCTATATCTTACGAAACTTCAATATGTGGTAACGCACCGTTTGGGAACCCACGTTCAATTTTCAGCTGCAATCCTAAAATCATAATAACAATTCGAGTAATAACAGAAATCCTTTGATATTGGTATACGATATCATTCACCCACGCAACCCTCCTTCATGACATAGACAAAAAAAGCCAGGCTGAAACAAGCGGGCAAATGACATCGTCCCCTCATAACTGACACTGTATATCAAAGTTTTTATTTTGTTCTTAAGAATTGTCTGGGAACATGACAGTTATTGGTAATTATGAACGTATATGCAACACGAAATAACTAAACTGATTTGAATATTGTTTTATTTTCTTCGCATATATCCACATGTTCTTAATATTTTACACACGTGGACTCGTATCATTTACTTTGATAAAATTTTACTCGAGCACATCCGAATCATTTGCTTTGTAAACAAACAGGATAATTGAGTGCACTGCAGTAGCACCGTAATTATATTAACATTGGTTCATTATTCTTCTGGCATAGGCCAATGCCTGTTGCTGTAGATTTCCAGCTCAACTTGTTTTATCGACCCACCTGTAACTGGCATATTTTGAACTTAATAAACATATATATGTAAACCTGAAAACATCTCGAGTATGTTATATATTTGTAGGGAACGGACGTGAAACCCAAGGCAATCCCATAAATCGGCCTTATCTAACTTTAATATATACCATTCTATAACTTAGAGTGGGCTTCTTTTTTCGGATTTATGTTTACGGACGATATATATATATATATATATATATATATATATATATATATATATATAAAGGTGAAAGTAAAGAATACGTACACCTAGTGTTTGGGGTTAGGGTTTAGGATTAGGATTTTTGTTACGCTGAAAACAGGTAGTGGGATCTTTTCTAAAAGATCCATATAGGATCTTGCATCACAAACTGTAATATCCTGCTTGCATCTATGTACCCTACTTTCAAATGTATTACACACCTGTTGCATAATTCTTGTGTACTTTGCATTTGCATCACAAATTGTAATATCCTGCATTAAAATTGATTTACTCTTTATTTGGTTTTGTTTCTGTTTTTGTTTACATTGTGTGCATGCCTTGTTATGGTTTATGTTAGGGTTAGAGCTATGGTCTAGAATTGGCAACAGATAGCATACTAAATTGTAAATGGCCACGTTTACTGTATGCTAAACTGGCACTAGAGATTTAATGAAACAGTTTACCTATCAGAATTTAGTTAGCATTGTCAACACACTTCACATTTCTCTGTTTCTGTGGTCAATGAAATAAAACACTAGATAAGGAGTGGGTCAATATAGTTGACATTATTTCCTCCTATAAAATTTTTGGCTATGTACCTTTCTAAGAAATTCTTATTTGTATTAATATAAAGTGCGAGCAAGAGAACATCTACAGGCTTTCCTAAACTGTTAATGTGAATGTAGATGATGTCTTTTCTCAACTTGTGTAAATTAATGTCTGATGAGAATGTGATTCCATGTAGAAGCTGCCATTCTGGAGATAAATGATTGGCTAAAATATTTAGTAAAAGGGTTCTAGCTGTGAGACATGTTAAAGATGATGATGTGGGCTCAGTTTTGATATAGTTTACAGCTTACTAATTCACAGGAATAGTAGTGGGTGTTAGGGTTTTTTTTCCCATGTTTTATTTGAACAATTTGGCTGGATAAAGGGGGCTGTATCCTTGCCTTTTGCATTCCTTCTGAGACAAGAGCTGTGCCTTCAAAACTGGTAAGATTGACGTAGTTGATCTTGAATAAAATGTGTGGATGGCTGCAGAGGAAATAACATGGACAAGGGAATTTCAGAAGACTGACAATCTGGTAAGAAAGAATTTAATGCTTAGTTTGCAGGTGAATTACATGCTACGTGATCTTCGAGCCTTTTGTCGCCAGATGCTGTAACATGGTTTGTATCCAATATAGTAGTACCACCACTATTGCGATAATGGCCTGAAATATGTGGTACCAGTGTGATAAAATAAGATAATGCAGCAGCAATAACAACATAACTATTTCTCAAGAACCAACAAATATTCCAAATGAACAAACCAACCCACACTCTCGAACTTCACTATGAAATAACACAAACTATATACACTCTCTCGGTTCAGTCCATTCCTCACAAGAGGGTACCTTGGCTCTCATCACAACACTGAGAGTGTAAGGGGTTACTAACTTTGTTCTGCCGACAAATTTCCATTTATTTATTCTTAAGCTTCTCTTACTGCTAGAAACCACCTCTGCCTGGTACTGGCATTTATGTGAACAATGTAGACAATTGACAAGTATCAAATGCCATAATACATAAATTCATTATTTATTAAAATTATCTTCAATTGTAGAAGTATCATAATTACTAAATGGTAATCAATTAGCATATTCAGGGCCATTTAGTCACCCACCAATCTGGTAGACACACTAGTCAAATTGACTACATCCTCACTAGGAAACAGGAAAGACGACTACTTGTAAATGCCCAAACCTTCCAGGTGAAGAATGTACCCCACAATATAGATTAGTAGTTAGCTACTTCAGGATCAGGGCTAAATGGATGCCCAGAAGATGACCAGAATGGAGGAGAAGGGTCTGGAAGCTTAAGGATTCTGCAAAAAGAGATTGAGAGACATATTACTCAAAGCTGTGGAAGACAACTGGAGTTTTCTACAGGACAACCTTTTGAGGGCTAGTGACCAGATCTGTGGATGGTGCAAAGTCTCCTCTCAACCCAAGGTAACGTGGTGGTGGAACAATGTTGTTGACAGGGCTAGTAAGGAAAAGAAACAGGCTTTGAAGGACTGGAAGACCGGTGATTGCAGGGAATTGTATCAGACTGCCGAAAGGGAAGCTAGGAGATAGGTTTATTTGGCCAGAGGGGAAGCAGATAAGGAAAAATTTGCCAATGTTCTGTGCCGTGATGACCAAAGACTTGAAGTATTTTCCTGTTGCCAGACAGTGTGTGAGAGAGAATCGCGATATCATGGGAGAGAAATGTGTCCTCATGGGTGACGGTTCACTTGCTGCAAAGAGACAGGTTTGGAGACGCCATTATGAAAGTTTGCTAAATAAAGTGAATGAATGTGAGAAAGAGAGTCTGCCGAATGCCGGCCCAACAGAGGGACCAGCTATCTATCTAAATTGACAGTGCCTTGGTAGGTAAAGCAATTAAGGGTATGAAGACAGGGAAAGCCCCCGGACAATCAGGAATCACCACAGAGATGCTCAAACTATCTAGCGGTGTCGGCTATAGCCTAGTCAACTAGGTGATACATGAAGGAGTCATACCCAATGACTGGTGTAGCAGCACCATAGTCAACTGCTAACAAAGGTAAAGGTGACGCATTAGATACAAATAATTACAGAGGTATCAAGTTGTTGGATCAGGTAATGAAGGTCACGGAGAGGGTCATAGCCCAAGTAATTAGGGAGAGAGGCAGTCTAGATGAGATGCAGTTTCGGTTCGTGCCAGGGGAAAGCACCACTGATGCTATATTTCTGATAAGACAGATGCAGGAGAAATAGCTAGTCCAAGATAAAACTCTGTACCTGGCTTTCATTGACAGGGTCCTCCGATCCCCTATCTGGTGGTCAATGAGGAGACTAGGGATGGATGAATGTTTGAGAGCTGTACAAGCCATGTACAGTAAGGTGATGGTTGGCAACGAGTACAGTGAAGAATATTGGGTAGGGGTAAGGGTCAACCTAAGATCAGTCCTCAGCCCTCTCTTATTCATTATAGTCCTCCAGGCAATAACAGAGAAATTCAAGACAGGCTGCTCCTCTATGCTGATGACCTTGCACTAATAGCAGAGTCACTGCCGGAACTGGAGCCAAAGGTTAGGGCGTGGAAGCAAAGTCTAGAATTGAATGGCCTTAGGGTTAACCTAGCCAAAACCAAAGTTTTAGTTAGTGTGCAGGCTGTCAAATCACAAACTCCTCTGTAGAAAAGGCATTGGTAGAAACTCCATACGATGCACCCGGTGTAAGCTATGGACACATAAAAGGTGCAGCAATATCAAAGGAAGGTTAACTGGGAAAATTATTTCTTGTGTGTGGCAGATGCAGTGGGGCAATAAACACTGAAGGTGTTCAGAAAACAGCTTCCATTACATGCCTGGGGAAGAAACTAGAAGTAGTAAATACTTTCTACTACCTAGGCGACCAAGTATGTAGTGGGAGTGATTGCTCTGCGGGTGTAGCAACTAGAGTAATAATAGCCTGGGCAAATTCAGGGAGCTCCTACCTCTGCTGGCAGCTAAATGCCCCTCACTCAGGGGGAAAGGTGAACTGTATGATGCATGTGTGTGAACTGCCATGCTATACGGTAGTGAAACATGGGCCATGAATGCCGAGGACATGCGTAAGCTTGCAGTATGCTTGAGTCAAGTAAAACCAATACCGTAGCTGGGGGCCAGTGACCCGCTAGCTGGCTCCTGTGCTGATGAGACATAAAGAACACCCACTACACTCTCAGAATAGTTGGCGTTAGGAAGGGCATTTAGATGTAGAAATTATGCTAGACTAGATTGGAGCCTGTTGCAGCAGCTGGCTCTCCAAGACTTCAGTCAAACTGTCCAACCCATGCCATCATGGAAAACGGACGTTAATCGATGATGATGATGACGACGACGACGACAACGACGATGATTATATTAGTAATAAAGTTGTGTGCAGACAAGCGATTTGTAGTAGAGAGCAATAGCGTTTGGAGCGAGCAAAGAGTTGGCGGCCGGCGACGCGATCGATCGAAAAGCTGTCATCTCGGTGGCGATATCGCCTGTGGGTGTGTGTCCGGTAGCGTACGTAACACACGGATGCATCGCGTTTATGCACACGGCTAAGGCGACTATTGCTCTCTAATAATTGCTTGCTTTTTATTTACTTAATGCATTCTTCACTTCGGCATACTGGGCAGAGATCACATCGCATTCATGCACGCATTAGCTGTCTATCACCGCCTTAGCTATCATAAACAAACACAAGTTCATGTATGATATTAATCTTTCTTCTACTTCAATTATTACATGGTTTTCTCTTATAAAAATACACGCATACAGGAGAAGTAAATTATACATATAATACTTAAAATGTGGCTCTCGATTAACAGTAAAAGGGTTTTACTGCTAGTATATATGTATACTAGCAGTATACAGGTGACCAAATCTGATTTTCTACCTTGCAGTTAAGCAGATTCACTGTTTTAAAAATATCACTCAAGTATAATATTTATTTTAAACTCAGAAAGTCTTTCCAAAATTTTCTTAGCTGTATCAGTTTGTCTTGGAGTTGTAATGAGTCATCTGACTCTTGAACATGAAAAAGTGGATTAATGGCTCCCACAAATTCACTAGTCTTTCAAGGCTCATGCCTTTTGACCCATCTTAGTGTGTGAAGCAATAGGGTTTTAAAATCTTCATCTTCACAGAATTGCATAAAAAATCTATTATTCACAGAGTTTGATTTGACAATGTTATTTGTATGTATGGAAGTGTTGAATGCATTTTCCATGTGTCCTCCAATATTCTTAGCAACCACATGCTGTCTGTGGATAATACAACGTATATTAAAAATGTGAGGAGCAACTGATTTCATTCTAGAAACATAGCCTTTCACTTTTCCAGTCATGGCTGCAGCTCCATCTGATGCAGTGTTGATCAAATTAGTCGATGGAATATTTTTATCATTAAAATACTGCATTACTTCATTGAATATATCTTCTCCATTAGTTGTTTCAAAAAAAACTTTTAATGAATAACATTTCTTCCCTTATATCATCTTCATGGTTGAATCTGAAGGATAACTTGTTTATGAATTGTGCTATCATCAACCTGGATAGAAAAATTGGTCGTTTGGAGAATTTCCACAATCTTCTTTCTCCTCAACAAAATTAGACATTTCATCCTGTCTTCTTGTAATTGTGTTATTTGAAAGTGGAATTGTACTCAGAGTAGGTTCAGCATCTTTTCCCAGAACCTCATTTGCACAAGCTATCATAGCAGGCTTGACAAGATTCTCACCTTAAATCTGAGGTGCTGCAACCTTGGCAATAATTTCAGAAACCAAATAACTTGGTTTGAGTATCTTTACTTTTTCAATATTTATCTTCTTTACAAAGTCAGGTAGTTTGATTAGCTGTATTTTCTTTTTATTCTCAAAATATTCCCGACCTTTACCAACAAATGATGGATGCCTTAATTTCTGGTGCTGCTCCAGCTTAACTTTCTTCATGAAATAATTTGTCATGATGGCATTACATTCAAGATACATAGGTTTTGAGTCTACAGATACAAAACCAAACACGATAAAATCTTCTTTGCATTTCTTCAGTTTTGCCTTTTTAGCAGTTGGTTCAGATATTATTACAACTGATCATAAAAAAAATAAAAATAATAAATATTTTATTTCTATAAATTTAAAGTATCAAATTTATTATTAAACAATATTATGTAGTGATCTATTAAAAATATCGAATTTATTATGAACTGTTGTGATTATAAAATTTAAATTATGTAGTTCTTGATTGTAATATATCATTGATTATATATTATACATTATTGATTCTTATGGAATAATTATTGAATTTTGTTTTCTTATTATTATTCTGTCTTCATATAAATTATTATTAACTAACAGTGTCTTTATTATCGAACAATATTGTGTAGATCTGAAATGGCTTCAATTTTTTACGGCTACGAATTCTCTGGGGGACCACTGGTAGGTTCCAGGGACCACATTGGGAATCACTGCTTTAAACAATACTGGATGAAATGAATATTGAAATTATTTACAAATTTTGTTAGTACATGAAACATGTTCTAATTTACAAGTTCCATTAGAATATGTGACAAAGATAATATTCATAACTGAACTCATCCCCTTTAATTTTCTTGTACCAGAAACTTCCAACCCCAGTCAATATTAACACCAGATAACTTACACAGGACATTTTCATAATAAAGAAGAAAAATTAAAGGCTTTGATCTTTTTTTTTAAACAAAAGAATTTTGATAAAAATATATAAAGGATAGCTTTGTGGTTGAAAAATTTGCTTCACACCCATGGGTTTCTGGGTTCAATTCTGCTGTGTGGTATATTGGGTAAGTGTCTTTTACTGTAGTCTTAGGTTGATCAATGTCATGTGAATCAAATTGGGAGAATGATTCTATGAAGAAGCCCGCAAGGTGTGTTTGTGTGTATGTGTGTGTGTTCATTTACATGTTTACTGCTCTAGTATACTAGGCTATCAAAGGTTACTTTCAATGAACAGGCATCGTTAAAATGGGACCCTGCCCTATGTTTGAAATTACCTCTAATATTGATAGGGTCAATGAAAGACACCCAAAGACAGTGCCTGAGCATGGTCATAGCACACTGACTGAAATTAATAAAAGAAGAAGCAATTCTAGGTTTCAAAACATTTTTTAATGATAAACATCCAAATGTAAAGACAATGTTAAATGATTTTTCTCGGTGTAAATGTATGCATACATGCATAAATGGAATTTCCTTCTAAGTAGAAGTTCACTCGAAACAAAAGTCATGGAAATTATTAGGATGAATATTCTTTGGGTGGGAGATCAGAATAAATAAAAGAATGCAAGTGAATGTGTCATGTAAAGTGGGATGGGTGGGTTGGTGAGGTGCACAGCTGCCTTCAGAGACAACAGTAAAAAATCTTTGGTTTCATAATGGTTGAATCATTCGCCCAAAACATGGAGATTTTTGTTTCTTTTTTAAGACATGTAATGGGGGAATATTTATATTAATAGGAATCATTAATTAACAAGAATATTATACATACATATATATAATATATATATATATATTATATATATATATATATATATATATATATATAGTATATACGTATCGCCCGGCGTTGCTCGGGTTTGTAAGGGAAATAACTATATAAGCATTTTTAGAGATGTAAAGTATAATAGCCATCTCAATATGGGTAACCACAAAGGGGGGGGGGTGTTACTGTAGCTTTTTACGTTCTGAGATTTAATAATAAATTTTTAGAGAGTTACTTCCCTTATATATGCAAAAAATGCATTAAAAATGGGAAAAATTGAAGTTAATTTTTTTTTTAAATCGTAGCCTCATCGTAGACGCGCGCTTATACCCAGAAGGGCTCGATATGAATCACGACTATAAGATACCCGGTTTCGGTTAAACTGCACTGCAAAATGTGGGAGTAGTTAGGAATCTAAATCCTAGGAGACAGACAGCACACAACCTCACTTTTATATATAAAGATGTATGCTTTTCTCGGACTATCCTTTTCCTTCTCTCCAGTCATTTTACGCTTTCCTTTCTGACAAAGAACCATGCTTGAAATGTCACACCCCCATCTTTTTTTCATCTTACTTTCTCTGAGCATCAATCTCATATATTCGCTGTGTACATCCTTTTGAATTTTGTTGTTTTTCCTATTTTTGATTTTTACTTGCCTACATATATATATATCAGCCTAACCCACAACCCACCCTTGCTTTCCCCACTCTCACCTGTCCCTCCACACCACACCACCATGCACACACTAGCACTGACTACTTCCCAGCACCCACACCATCATCAACACACCCATATATGCTCTCATATACACACGCACGTGCACCTTCATTTTGGGATCACCACTACTTTATTATCTTACCTTCTTCCTAGCTCTCCTGTGTGACCCCTTTGTCCGGCATTCACCATGATAGATCGCTAGCCACTACACTGTATTTTCTCTCCGTTTCTTTCTGTGGAAAGACTAAATATTAAAGACTTTTTCACTTCCCGAGCATTAAACTAATACATCTGTTGTCTACACCACCTGAGTTCGTCTGTTGTGTTTTTGTAAATTCTCCATATATATATATATATATATATATATATATATACAGACACACACACACATACACATATGTATATATTGTGTGTACAGTTAGATGCACAACTGCTACTGTTGAGTTTCAAACTCCATGCATAATATCAGCATCCAATCTGCTTCCAGTAAAGTGGTGTGGTTACTACTATACTTAGTAGTGTTACTGAACATATATAAAATAATGCAATAAAGTGTTGTCTTGATGATATACTGTGGTGTTCAGTAACCAACTGCACTTGGAACATTTAGTGCAAAGGCTAAAAATTTGAAAATAACCACAACTAAAATGTATGGAGAAAACAAACTTGCATTTAATCATTTTTTCAGCATATATACAGGGTGTGATGGGTAAATTGTCACCATTTCATAGTTTTAATTTTACACATGTGCATTGTTTGTTTTTGATTTTGTTAATTACACAGTATACTAGGGTCAGTTGAGCACCATCTGTGCGAAAAACAGTACCATGACACAATTTACTCTGCCAGAAATTTGGAAATGAGATGCCTTACTGGTTGGCATTCGTGCCGGACACTCCAATAAAAACAGATGGTGAATGCACAGAATCACTGACTTGCCATGTCCCCAAAATATGTACCGAGAGTGATAAAAATCAAACATCCAGCCAACATCATGGTGTTTGGAGTGATCACTAGCAATGGCAATGTTATGCTTCCATTCATATTCCCACATGGTCTCAGACTGAACACAGAGGCTTACATTAAATGCCTGGAGGAGGTATATATATCGTTTTTAGAAAAACATAAATCCAGCGAAGCACACTCTAAGAAGTAGAGTGGTCTATATTTTTCCTGGTGAAGGCCGATTTATGGGGTTATCCTGGGTTTCCTATCCATAAAGGGTTTAATTTTATGGTATATCGTCAGACTCCAAAACCCGATGACCTATGACCTCTTTAAAATATGGAAGGGAAAGTCTGAATTATCTCCTTTCGCCAATAGCTTCCAACCATAATGCCATCATTCAGCTGAGGGTAAATAATAGGGGATTATCTCCCTCTCCTGTTAGCTATCACCTTCTAGCAGTTCCCAAAAGGCCAGTAGAAATCTCCTAAAGTGCAAGCATGGCCCAAGAATCTCCATTCTGGAGTTAAGTATAGCCCCTGGTTCGAATGAGTCCCTTAGGATTCTCATGCATTCAGCTATGCATAGCTTGCAGCGTTTCATCCCATTTATGTAGAGGTCTGAGTTTTTGAGGATTTTCCATAAGATGGAGTGTGGAACTCTGTCGTCTTCTAGTTGCCATATGTGGCTGGCCAGCGATGTTATGTATCTCCTTTCCAGGACTTTGAAGGATCCATGGTTGGGAAAATGAATTTCTGGTCCAACAAATATATTTCTGTAGACTTGCAATGTCGGTGTTGTACCTATTATTGTTGTTCATGCCACTGTAGCTGCTATTGATGTAGTTGTAACTGCTGCTGCTGTTGCTATGTCAAAGCAAGGGCTGCTGGTGTTAGTGGTGGTTGCATCGGTAATGTTACTGCCCCTGCATATGTTACCAGCAAAGCACTTCTTTATGTTGTTACTA
>NC_043001.1:65341607-65426607 GCF_006345805.1 Octopus sinensis
ATATATATATATATAGACACATATATATATATATCATATATATATACATATATATACATATATATATATGATATGTGTATATATATATATACATATCATATATGATATATATATATTACATATATATATATATATACATATCATATATATATATATATATACACATATCATATATACATATATACATATCATATATATATATATATACATATCATATATATATATACATATCATATATATATACATATCATATATATATTATACATATCATATATATATATATACATATCATATATATATATCCATATCATATTTATATATATACATATCATATATATATATACATATCATATATATATATATATACATATCATATATATACATATCATATATATATATATATACATATCATATATATATACATATTATATATATATATTTAAAGGTGGTGCTCCAGCATGGCCGCAGTCAAATGACTGAAACAAGAAAAAGAGAAAAAGAGAAAAATATATACATATCATATATATATATACATATCATATTATATATATATATATATATATATATATAATATATATATATATATATATATATTATATATATATATATATATATATATATATATAAGAATGAATGTTTTTATATATAATGAACGTGAAATACAGGAAGGGACGAACACGGAACACAGACAAATCATTCGAAGCCTTCAATCTTCAGTCAGACACCGAATCATCATAGCAAATTTCGGCTGTTCAATTCTGATATTTGCTCCAACTCGGCCAGCCCCAAGAAAAAAAACTAAGCTGTAAGCATTAGATTTCTTGGTAGAAGACAGGAATGTGAACGCACAAGACGGATGTGAATACAAGAGACGAAAACGAAATTGAAAACAGTAATGAAAAAACAAAATATATATAACGGTGGTTGTCATACGACTTTAGACCAAATGAGACAAAACAACAACAACATATATATATATATATATATATATATATATATCTATATATATATATAATATTATATATATATATATCATTATCATCATCATCATCATCATCGTTAACGTCCGTTTTCCGCGCTAGCACGGGTTGGACGGTTCGACCGGGGTCTGGGGAGCCAGGGGCTGCTCCAGGCTCCAGTCTGATCTGGCAGTGTTTCTACAGCTTGATGCCCTTCCTAACGCCAACCACTCCGCGAGTGTAGTGGGTGCTTTTTACGTGCCACCTGCACAGGAGCCAGAGGGGTCTGGCATCGGCCACGATCGGTTGGTGCTTTTTTTTTTATGTGCTACCGGCACAGAAGCCAGTCAAGGCGGTGCTGGCATCGGCCACGTTCGGATGGTGCTTTTTATGTGCCACCGGCACAGAAGCCATTCGAGGCAGGGTTGGCATCGGTCACATTCGGATGGTGCTTTTTATGTGCCACCGGCACAGAAGCTAGTGGAGGCTGCACTGGCAACGGCCACGTTCAGATGGTGCTTGGCCACGTTCGGATGGTGCTTTTTATGTGTCACCGGCACAGGTATCACAACTACTGTTTCCATTGATATTTGGTTCGATGTTCATGTACATGCACATGACTCAACAGGTCTCCTCAAGCACAGCGAGATGTTCCGAGATCCCACGATCGGTTGGTGCTTTTTATGTGCCACCGGCACAGAAGCCATTTGAGGCGGGGTTGGCATCGGTCACGTTTTGATGGAGCTTTTTATGTGCCACCGGCACAGAAGCCAGTGGAGGATGCACTGGCAACGGCCACGTTCGGATGGTGCTGGCGGGGTTGGCATCGGTTACGTTCGGATGGAGCTTTTTATGTGCCGCCGGCACAGAAGCCAGTGGAGGCTGCACTGGCAACGGCCACGTTCGGATGGTGCTTTTTATGTGTCACCGGCACAGGTATCACAACTACTACTGTTTCCATTGATATTTGGTTCGATTCTCATGTACATGCACTTGACTCAACAGGTCTCCTCGAGCACAGCGAGATGTTCCGGTACATGCACTTGACTCACCAGGTCTCCTCCAGCACAGCGAGATGTTCCGGGATCCCACGATCGGTTGGTGCGTGCCACCGGCACAGAAGCCATTCGAGGCAGTGTGTCACCGGCTCAGGTATCACAACTACAACTGTTTCCATTGATATTTGGTTCGATTCTCATGTACCTGTACATGCACTTGACTCAACAGGTCTCCTCAAGCCCAGCGAGATGTTCCGGGATCCCACGATCGGTTGGTGCTTTTTATGTGCCACCGGCACAGAAGCCAGTGGAGGCTGCACTGGCAACGGCCACGTTCGGATGGTGCTTTTTATGTGTCACCGGCACAGGTATCACAACTACTGTTTCCATTGATATTTGGTTCGATGTTCATGTGTCACCGGCACAGAAGCCATTCGAGGCGTGGAGGCTGCACTGGCAACGGCCACGTTCGGATGGTGCTTTTTATGTGTCACCGGCACAGGTCTCACAACTAATGTTTCCATTGATATTTGGTTCGATGTTCATGTGCCACCGGCACAGAAGCCATTCGAGGCGGGGTTGGCATCGGTCACGGTCGGATGGTGCTTTTTATGTGCCACCGGCACAGGAGCCAGGGGAGGCTACACTGGCAATGGCCACGTTCGGATGGTGCTCTTTATGTGTCACCGGCATAGGAATCACAACTACTGTTTCCATTGATATTTGGTTCGATGTTCATGTACATGCACTTGACTCAACAGGTCTCCTCAAGCCCAGCGAGATGTTCCGGTACATGCACTTGACTCAACAGGTCTCCTCAAGCACAGCGAGATGTTCCGGGATCCAAGGTGCTTTGGATGGGCAGGGGGTATGCGGAACTGGTGCCGGAAGCATCTCGGGTCTTAGTAGTCACAGCACATCTCCAGAGATCTCGGTCCTTCGCCATTGCCTCAGTGAGGCCCAACGCTCTGAGGTCATGCTTGACTACCTCATCCCATACTCCCCCTGATTCCTTCAACTGTTCGGGAGTGGCACTTCTTCACACATCTCTCCTCATCCATCCGCAGTACATGACCATACCATCGCAAGCGTCGCTCTTGCACACCGCATCTGATGCTTCTTATGCCTAGCATTTCTCTCAGGGTGCTTACACTCTGTCGTGCATTCACACTGACATTGCACATCCAGCGGATCATGCTAGCTTCATTTCTTTCAAGTCTACGCATGTCCTCTGCAGTCACGGCCCATGTTTCACTGCCGTGAAGCATAGCAGTTCGCACACATGCATCATACAATCTACCTTTCACTCTGAGTGAGAGACCCTTTGTCGCCAGTAGGGGTAGGAGCTTTCTAAACTTTGCCCAGGCTATTCGTATTCTAGTGGTGACACTCTCTGTGCATCCACCCCCACTACTAACTTGGTCACCCAGGTAGCGGAAACTATCAACTACTTCTAGTTTCTCCCCCTGGAGTGTGATGGAATCTGTTTTTTTAGTGTCTGTGGTGTCTATTGTCCCTGTGCATCTGCCGCACATGAAAGCTATCTTATCAGTTAATTTCCCTTTGATGTTGCTGCACCTTTTATGCGTCCATAGCTTACACTGGGTGCATCTTATGGAGTTTCTACCTACACCTTTCCTACAGCTCGAGCAGGGCCACCTGCCCGATGGGGTGTGTGCTGAGTTCGCCTTTCTGCATACTATAACTTTGGTCTTCGCTACATTTACTCTAAGGCCCTTAGATTCTAACCCTTGTTTCCACACCCAAAATTTCTTTTTTAGTTCCGGTAGTGATTCTGCTATGAGGGCCAGGTCATCAGCATAGAGGAGCTCCCAGGGGCAACCTGTTTTGAATTCCTCTGTTATTGCCTGGAGGACTATGATGAATAAAAGGGGACTGAGGGCCGAGCCCTGGTGTACACCTACTTCAACCCGGAATTCTTCACTATATTCGTTGCCAATCCTAACCTTGCTGACAGCCTCTCTGTATAGAGCCTGTACAGCCCTTATTAGCCATTCGTCAATCAACAGTTTCCGCATCGACCACCAGATAAGGAATCGGGGAACCCTGTCAAAGGCTTTCTCCAAGTCCACAAAAGCTATGTAGAGGGGTTTATCTTTAGCTAGGTACTTCTCCTGCAGTTGTCGGACCAGGAATATAGCATCAGTGGTGCTTCTACCTGGCACAAAACCGAACTGCATCTCATCTAAGCAAATTCTCTCCCTAATGAGATGGGTTATGACCCTCTCTGTGGTCTTCATCACCTGATCTAACAGTTCAATACCCCTGTAGTTATTTCTATCTAGAGCATCACCCTTACCCTTACCCTTGTAGCAGTTGACTATGGTGCTGCTACGCCAGTCATTGGGTATGACTCCATTGTGAACTACCTGGTTAACAATACGGGTGACTAGGCCATAGCCCACATAGCCAGCTGTTTTAAGCATCTCAGCAGTGATTCCTGATGGGCCGGGGGCTTTACCCGGTTTCATATCCTTAATTGCTTTATCTACTAGGGAGCCGTCTATTCAGATAGCTGGTCCCTCTACTGGGTTAACATTTGGCAGGCTCTCCTCCTCCCATTCATTCTCCACATTCAGCAGTCTTTCATAATGGCTTCTCCAAGCCTCTTTCTTTTCACCAACATTAAAGGCAAGTGCCCCATCATCCATGCGGACACATTTCTCTCCTGTAACATCACTATTTTCTCTCACACACTGTCTAGCAATCCGAAATACCTCAGTTCTTTGGTCCTCACGTCGCTGGACATTGGCAAACTTCTTCTTTTCTGCTATATCTTTGGCTATGTATACCTGCCGCCTGGCCTCCCTTTTGGCTACTTGGTACGGTTCCCTGCTACCCCCATCCCTCCAGGCTCTCCAGGCCTGTTTCTTAGAACTAATGGCTTTGTCTACTGCACTATTCCACCACCACGTAACTCTAGGTCTGGAAGGAACTTTACCCCATCCACAGACTTGGTCTGTGGCACTCAGCAAGCTGTCCCGTAGGAATTTCCAGCTGCCTTCTATATCCGACGTCTGTAGCTCCTCCTCCCTCTCATTAAATTTCTTGATGAGGATATCCCTAAATCTCTGACCATGTGAAGGGTTCTTTAGCTTCCAAATCCTTCTTTTCTGGATTGGTCTGTTTCTTGGAGTCCTTCTGGCCTCAAGCCTAAAGTCACTAATTATTAGCCTATGCTGAGGGATACACTCTTCACCCGGGAGGGTCTTTGTATTTAAGAGCGACCCTGCTTCCCGCTGTCTGGTGAGGATGAAGTCTATTTGGCTAGCGGAGTCCCCTGACTGATATGTTATAAGGTGGCAGTCAGGCTTCCTGAAGTTACTGTTGCAGATTAAAAGGTTACATGCATCACAGAATTCCAGTAGTCTAGTTCCCTCCTCATTTCTGGTGCCAATACCATGGCCACCGTGAACCCCAGTGAAGATACCCGATTCCCGCCCAACATGCCCATTAAAGTCTCATATATATATATATATATATATATAGATATATATATATATATTATATATATATATATATATATATATTATATATATATATATATTTATATATATATCTAGCTGGGTGGATCCTAAGAACATTCAGACCAGAGATAAGGAAACTATGATGGTCCTCTGGCGGACATTTGTCCTCAGTCGCCTGGATTACTATTCACAGCTATGGTCACCCACCAGTGTAAAATTAACAGCGGACCTTGAAGCAATCCAGAGAAGATTCACAAAGAAGATCATCCCTTTGCAACAGCTCAGCTACTGGGAAAGGTTGAAACAGCTAAGACTGTAATCCCTGGAGAGAAGACGGGAGAGATATGCAGTAATATATGTCTGGAAGATCCTGGAAGGAATTGTGCCAAATTTTGGCATTGTAAGCTACACCAATGCTAGAACGGGACGACACTGCATAGTGCCAAAGATCCCAGCAATGCCATCACGCTTCAGGACCAGCTTATGCAACAGCCTAGGTTTCAAAGGCCCACAGCTTTTTAATATTCTCTCAAAGAGTCTGAGGAACTTGCACAAAGTAGATGTAGCGGTTTTTAAATCAAAGCTGGACATCTTCCTGTCAAGAGTCCCAGATGAACCTACCTCACGGCAAGAGGTGCAAATGAGAGTAGCTATATCAAACTCTATTCTTCACCAAGTGCCACATATTAGACGAGGTTCGTCATAATAACAGTGTAGCACAAAACGGTGGTGCATCAGCACGGCTGCAGCTCTGAGCTGAAACTAGATAAAAAAAAAATATATATACATATATATATATATATATATATATATATATATATACATATATATTTCAATCATATATACATATATCATATGTATATATACATATAAATATCATCAAATACATGTATGTATTAAAATATGTCTTGTTTGATTTACATGTTTTTCGAGTCAAGTATGTTTTAAATGAAAAAATGATTGAAGTATTCTTTCACAACCAGATGCCTTTCCTGTCATTAACACTTGACTGTGTTTTAAATAAGGAATCTCTTAATTACACATGCCTTGAAAGGCTTGAAGTAAGCAGACAATTTGTCAACCAGAGAAATGACAACAACAAACCTTGTAGCTTGCAACTTTTATAGAGCACAAACATAAACAGATATACACACATATTATATAGATGGGTTTCTTACAGGTTCCATCTATCAAATTCACTCACAAGGATTTGGTCAATCTTGGCTATCATAAGTGATACTTGGCGAAGTTGCCATGCACTGGGACTGAACTCAAAACCATATGATTAAGAAGGGAACTATGTGCCTGTGCCTTCTATCAGTCTTTCTGTACATATGTATGCGTGCATATATATATACATACACACATATATAGTATGTAGATAGGGTTGTAATCGAAGCCGTGTCCTCGTGAAGCACACCTGTATATTCCAGTATGCCAACATTGTATGTAGATGTTATAATTGTGTGAGGCATGTATAAGAGTAGAAAAAATATTGGAAAATAATATTTGCAGAGTAATTACGCATCAAAACAGTAGACTGGAAAATATTTTTAGTATTATTTATTCACCATTGCACATGTTTCATTTGCTAGTAGGAGTTAGAATATTATACATGTAAGAGAAAATGATAAAATATCTCTTATTAAAAATTCCTCAGACAGCGAATCAATTATCAGGTTGAATAAAAAATAAGCAACGTTTTGAACCATGAAGAATTTGTACCAGATTTTTGCAGGGTTTTGAATTTTTGTTAAACATTTTTTTGCATTTGTCTGATAATACAGATATAAACTTACCCAAATGCATCAATAAATTAACATTTATATATTTTTTCCCCATTGTTACAATCATCTGAAATGGAACTGTGAAAGTGTGATATTTGAGCAGTTTTGCTATTCAACTTCAAAAAAAGATGTAAAGCAGCTAAAACTGTTCATGATATCCAATGAAACATTTGGTGGGGAAATGACCAGTGAGAGGTCAGCTTGAAAATGGTTTAAATGATTTTGCAGATTGTGAGCATTATGTAGAGACTGTCATTGAGAAAGATCCATATAAAACCACTTGAGAACTGGCAAAAGAACTTCAAGTTAACCAGAAAGCTGCCTGCAACCATTTGCATGCAATCAGAAAATCAAAAAAGCTCGACAAATTTTAATGAAAATCAGAAAATGCTTATTGCTTCTTCTCCGCAACTAGACAAGCAACGATAAGCGGATGTTTACATTTTGATACGTTAGCTACGTCACAAAATAGCTGTTTACGTCACAGTAACAATATTTTGAGAAGCAGTAAATAATATGAGGCCGAAAGAAAGAATATCATTGGTTAAAATTCCAATTTTTAAACAATGTTCAACTTAAAAATTACAATTCCGTTTTCATTTTGGTTTACTATTATGTTTTCATTTGACACAATCTACCAGTATACGAAGTTTCAAATTGTTTAGTTAACTAGGAAAATCTGGCTTTCAAAAGGCAAAGATCCCCTGTTTCTTTACTACCCACAAGGGGCTAAACATAGAGGGGACAAACAAGGACAGACAAACGGATTAAGTCGATTACATCGACCCCCAGTGCGTAACTGGTATGTAATTTATCGACCTTGAAAGGATGAAAGGCAAAGTCGACCTCGTCGGAATTTGAACTCAGAACGTAACGGCATACGAAATACGGCTACGCATTTCGCCCGGCGTGCTGTTTTTGCCTCTGACATTCACGTCGTTGGATTTTTGAATTTCTGAATTCAATTGTGTTGTTGCAATAAAAAGCATGTTTACGTATTTGAGTAATATATTAAAGTTTTTAAGTTTTCTTGAGATGTTCGTTTGTCCAGTTGGAGAATGCAGCAGGACTTTTGCAATGAAAAGGATGTTTACATTAATCTTACTTGCTTCATTGGTAAAAAAAGACAGAGCACCGAGTTGGATGCTTTCTAGTTCTTAATTTCTTCTTCCAAGTTTAAATTCTCCATGTTCCGGGTTTAGTCTAAGTTTTCCAGTGTCTATAAAATAAGTAGCAGTCATGTACAGGGACCGATTCAGTGGACTTTTGTAAATTTATGCCTGTGTGCCCGTAGACAAGACTAATCGAATAAACTCAATTTACGTATTTTTTTTTTTGTTCCGAAAAATCAATATTTTCATTATTATAGTTACTAAATGTTACTGCAGCTTCTCTAAAAGTAAGGAATTTATATTAGAATTTAAAACAATATTTTCAATGAGTCTCATATATGCAATGGTTCAAAGAAATTTATAAAGATTTACTTTATTAATGTATTACTTTGCTGGTTTATTTTGCAACTAAAATATGTCCCGGTTGTGTAAGTAACTAAGCACATATTCTGCATAACTGGGAGAAACTAAGTGAGTGATCTGGTCACTGAAGCAGAAAGTGATAAAGAAAATAAAAGGAGAAAAAGAATGTCAAAATTTTTTCTTTACAATATCTTATAAAGAAAGAGATAAAACTGCTCCATAAGCTAAATATATCAAGTAGATATGACGACTATTCCCAATAAAAGAGAGAAAAATATACTCCCAGATTGTTTGTATTGAAATAAATTACAAACAAAAAAGCTTACATAGACTGAGTGGCCTTCATTTTCACTGGGCGTATATAAGCATTTTCAATAGGTGTATTATTTCGCTTATAGTTTTCAATGTTGTCAAGATATTTCGGGACAATGTTTCAAATCAAGTTGTAATTTTATTTTTTTTCTTTAGGAAAATTGATTAGCCTCAACGAAGAGTGAAGTAGGTAAGATGTAAAAGTAGAATTGTATAGATATTCTGTCGGTTGACTGAAGGAAATGTTGAAAGACAAATAGAAATTTCAAAAAGAAAAAAAAAGATTTGTAAAGTTAGGGAAGATGCAAAAGGTGACATAAATGGACTAAGTAGAGTTAAATGCGATTTAGATAGAGAAATAACGTTGACAATGTGATAAGACGTGGAAAAGGCATGAACGATTTGATCCTCCCGTTAAACTTTTGTATCTTGCAAAAAAAAAATTGAAACATTTAAAATAGAAAGTTGATAACTTCTGATATTGCTTAACCCTTTAGTGTTTAAACCGGCCATATCAGGCCAAAATTGCCTTCCTGTTTTATGCTCAAACCAGCCAGCTCTGACCTCTCACACCTACCCTACAATGTCATTCTAAAATTAAACAGGGACATCATCAAAATCTCAGAGTTACAAGATGCTGTACAACTAATTTAAAACAATGTAATTAAATAGGCTTTACATTTGACAGAGTAATCTGAATACTAAAGGGTTAAAGTAAAAGCCGTCAGACATTTTAAAGAAAATTGATTACATTCAAATTGATTTTATTGAAATCTATTTTACCTGGGAGCAGAAAACTAGAGGGAGTTAATTCCCACATACAAATCGTGGACCTAATAGAAATCAAGCAAGTTTCTTAATTTATTTGTGAAAAATTCAAGGAAAGATTACCAAAGGATTTTGTTTAAATGTGATAAATTCCGCAAGTTATTTCCCTTGTTAGAACTCTTTCCTATCGTTCGATCGATACACTGCCTTCAATGCCAATTGAGAATAGGTAAGTTTGAACTTACCTATTCTCAATTTTAATGATCTTTATTTTATCTTGTCATTGGAGTTCAGTGTGTTATTCAGCTTCATAATTTCTTTAATAACAGATTTCATGAATCTATTTTGCAATCTTTTAATTTCAGACATCATTTTAAGGTCATCCATTTTATTATATTTCTTGCTTGCAGAGATGAAGTCTGAACTGTGATAGTGCCTGGGCGGTGAAATCAATAAACGTTTTTCTGAATCCTGGGAATTCTGTACATAAATGACATTAGATCTTTCATCTTTTACTTGTTTCAGTCATTAGATTTCGGTCATTCTGAGGCCTCTTTTGGTGAACTGCTAAGTTACGGGGTACTTTAAAAACACCAACATCGATTGTCAAACGGCGATGGGGAACAAACACAAAGAACAAAGAATCAAGCATACACACACACACGAACACATACGACGTGCTTCTTTCAGTTTCCGTTTACTAAATCCACTCACAAGGCTTTAGTCGGTCCGAGGCGATAGTAGAAGTCATCCGCGATGCCACGAAGTGGGACTGAACCTGGAACCATATGGTTGGGAAACAATTTTCTTACACGTGATTTATTATGCGACATGCATTCACATTAAATGTTAAGTTTAGTGTGTAATATGTATCCCTTCTAAATGTTACACATAATCCTACTCTGAAATTCCTTCTATTATACATATTGTTATTTCTTAATTTTCTTTCCTTGGAACATGAACCAAGGAAATTTCCTTATATTTTCCACTTGAAAGACCCATCAATTCTTTTCTGAAACAATGGAAAATGAAGTACAAGTGAATGCGTTCTTTAGTGGATTGGATATAGGGTTAGGAGTTTCCATAAAGAATAATAATAAGAGTTGGGATCCCGAAGTATGTTCGACTGAGTTCCATTACTTGTATCTATCGGTTTCAAATTTTGAGGGAGGGTGTAAGTCGATTATATCGAACCCGGTGCTTAACTGGTATTTATTTTATTGACCTCAAAAGGTTGAAAGGCGAAATTTGAACTCAGAAGGTGAAGACCGCTAACAATTCTGCCAGCTCACCGCCCTTCTTCTTGCAGATATTAATGAAATATGAGACATTGGTAAGCCAGTGGTTGTACACTATACTAGTAAAAGCTTTTCTAACAAGTAGGTGACCCCCTTTATATCTATCTGATCTATATGTGTGTGTGATGTATGCTAAATTCGCAAGTAATTATCTATTTTCAATGTAAAAACAGCTAAATGACTAATCATAAAATTATGTTATTTCTTTGCACTGTCATGTTTAAATATGAATAAACCTTTCAGAATATTTTTATATTTCTTCACAGAAAGGTATTAAAGTATTTTTATATTAGTGATAAAAAGGAAAGAGCGTAAACAAATAGTAAAAGCAACAAGTGATGTGCAAAGTAAGCAGTAGAGAAATGACAGTAAAATTTTTATATGAAACCAAAGATAAGATGACAAAATGACTGATTTATTCTGTTCACCAACAACTTGTACTGAACAAATGTTTTCATAGACGAGAGGCACACCTAAATCTTTTAGGAATAATTAAAAAACACCAACTAAACAGTAATAAATAGGGCGGGCAGTCTAATATCGTGGCGGTCTAACAGGAAGGTAGAAGGGGTGGTGGTGAGGAGCTTACATGTTGGTGATGTCGGGCTATTTAACATTGTGGTGGTGACATGGAGTCTAATAGGGGTGTAGCATTGGTGGAAATACCGGATCTCACTATCACTGAGGATCTCATCTGGCGAAAGTACACCCTTAACATAGTTAGGGCCGTATTCCAGTACTTCACATATTTAATATTGCTGTGCTAGCTCTCAGTATTTTAGGGAGTTCATTATACAACGCCCAGCCACCCCACACACAACATTTTCAAGATCTAGTCTCAAATACTAGGTTTTCTCCCCTGGATTACAAACTATTTCAGTTCCATTCGAATATTGTTCATATATTTAGGACAGTATCGAAAACGTAATACATAAATTTTAGACCGTAACCTAACAAGGGAGTCCATGAGTTAGTCACTAGACTTGTTACAAATAGCAGTCAAATCTCCCTCAAATCATTTTATATCATCTCAAGTAAGATCCATTAGCTTTTGTAGTCTTGGCTATAGAAATTGATGGAATGGTCAAAACTGGACATTTTTGATCATAGTTCGGCTAGAATCTCTGAAATTAATAGTAAAGATGTTATTCAAAATCAACCTGGAAGAATGAGTTATGTTAATTGTAGAAATATCTATTTTGTAAACCTGACGAAAAAATATAATTATCAAAACTAAACATGGCTTTATTTTCATATTTATTACATTCTATGTTAAAATCGGAGATGTACTCGCATAGCAAGTAATTTGATCTGAGATCGTGTGCTGAAACGAAAACAATTGCAGCGTGGAAGGTGTTTATAAGCCATTTAAGAAACACACAAAAGCCGTTAAAATCTTATTTATTTTTATTATCAATAAAACAACGCGATTCTAAGAATTGTTTTTTAAGTATTATTTTTTGCGATTAATTAAAAAGTCATCAGCCCTGTTGTAAAATAATTTATTAACACTATTGTCAAGAAAGACTTATCAACATTTCAGCTGTATTCGCATCTGTCTGGTTTTTTTTTCTGTTTGTCTACAGTTGATGACAACATTACACATTTTATTTTGAACGGAAGACTGTTAAAAACATAAATTTACGTCCTAAGAAAATTTTTTTGTTTTAACACAAATAGAACATTCATATTCATTGTATTTTGTGGTAGGACATGTATATTTTCGATTGTCTTTTCAACTTGGCCATCTTTATATTTCATTATATTATCACTTGCTCTGTGATATGGTAGTCTCTGCTCGGGATAGATGAATCTTTTGTAAAAGCAGTACAGGTCATGCACAGGGGTGCTGTTAGTAAGGTAAGCATTAGCCATGGGTACATTGATGAATTTAGTGTACAGGTAAGCGTTCACCAAGGCCCGGTCCTCACCTCCCTCCTATTCATTATTGTCCCCCAGGCCATAACAGAGGAATATAAAACCGGCAACTATATGATGATGATCCGTAACCAAATTAGAAAAGAAATTCCAGGTGTGGAAGCAAAACCTGGAGTCGGTGGGCCTTATAGGCAACTTTGCAAAGACCAAAATCTTACTAAGCAAGAAAACAGACAGGACCCTACCCCTCCAATTAAATGGCTCTACTCAATATCTAAGAAAAGTGTAGATGGGGTGTACCTTGTGCAAGCTATAGAACACCAGCAGTGCTGTGGAATAATAGGAAGGTTAACAGAGAGAGTAGTGTTTGTATGTGGAAGATCCACAGAAGCCTACATATATCTCAAATGCCGCGGAGGCTCTATAGAAGTAGTGGATAATTTCTGCTACCTAGGTGACATGATTAGTAGTGGAAGAAGATGTATCAAAAGTGTAATTGCTAGAGTTAAGAGTACGATGGAGAAAGTTCAGAGAGTTTTTACCTCTGCTGGCAACCAAAGGTTTCGCTTTCCGAGTGAATAGAAAATTGTAAAATGAATGTGTATGAACAGCAAAAATACATGGTAGTGTGACGTGGGGCCCCGATTGCAGAGACGAGAAGACTTGAGAGGAATGAAGCAAGCATGCTCCACTGGATGTGCAGTGTCAGTGTACATGTGTGACACAGTGTTGCGTATTGAGGAAAAAGTTTGGCATAAGAGGAATTAGATGCAATATGCAAGAGAGAAGATTGTGCTGGTTTGGTCAAGTGATGCATATGGATGAGGGCAGTTGCATAAAGAAATGCTGATCACTCAAAGTAGATAGAACTTGTGGAAGAGAGAGAGAGAGAGAGAGAGAGAGAGAGAGAGAGAGAGAGAGAGAGAGAGAGAGAGAGAGAGAGAGACTCAGGCAGACATGTGACGAAGTATTGAAAGCTGATCTCGACGCTGAGCTTTACGAAGGGGAGGACAAAGGACAAATATTTGGTGCCTTGCTGTCCTCAAGAAGACCCGTTTATCACAGCAGAATTGATATTCTAAAACCACCTTGGTAATGCTTGTCTGTGAAGGGATCTACTCCCCCACCTCCTCTCTGTCCCATCAACCTTCCCTCTACATATTTCATTCCCTAATACCCACTACTTCTGTATCAGCAGAATAGGCACACACTACTATATCTCCCGGCTTTCTCAGTTACCTCACTTCCTCTCACCCCAAAACCGCTTCCATTTCCCATTATCTACCCCCGCCCAAATCCTTTTTATGCCTTCTCGTTCTGCTGTTATTCATCATTAATACCTCGCTTATCGGTTGTCACCCTCAATGACCGCAACCCCTTCCCCCGGACCTCTCATATATTTCTCTCCATCATTTGCTACAGTCACTTCTATCCAACCTACTTACCCAGTCCAAACCTCTGTATCACTTCACCTATTCTCACCACCCCTAATGTCCCTCGAGGGCATATTCCGATACATCTTTGCCATCATCTTTCTTACTATCACACTTCTTATCTTACTCTCTATTTTACTCTCCCTTTTCCAACCGGGTAATCCATGCATCTACAGCAAGGCATCTATCGCTGTCCCTCTATACTTTTAACTTCTTAACTAGTACAAATCTCCCTTAATGCTACTTACCTTCCCAGTTGAGGTCTTTTTGCCTCTTTTTTGTCTTGCAAAATATTTGGTGATCCAGTCGGTGATGGTGCCACATAAAAAACACCGGTGCTGGTGTGCCACATAAAAGCATCTGGTATACTTTGCAAAGTGGTTGGCGTTAGGAAAGGCATCCAGCTGTAGAATTCATGCAAAAATGGACAATGGAGCCTGGCACGGCCCCCGAAATTGCCAACTACTGTCAAACCATCCAACGTATGCTACTATGGAAAACAAACGTTAAATGATGTTGATGATGATTATGATATATATATATATATATATATATATATATATATATATATATATATATATATATATATATAAGTACTCATACGCTTATACATACAAATGTAGTGTAGCGCGCCGAACCAAATGAGGTGTGCTGATTTTGATCTACATCTTCAGGTCATTTTCGCTTTTCTTCCATTTTTCCAAGGTCGATGTACTAGGGTCATGTAGTCGGCTGAGAGCCACCGAAGGCGGTGACCCAGCATGGCCACATCCAATGACTGAAGCCTGTAATGGAGTAAAAGACTAGATAGTTCATAAATGTATAAATCAAAACTGTTTACAAATATTTACACTTACCCAAATGTTACGTATTTTAGATCGAGAGAAATATATCAAAATACTTTTAGACGGGTATTTTATATAAATAGTTGATGTAAGACAGACATGTAACGTAAACCATAGTAACTTAATATGAACAAGTTCCACTGTTCTGACTCTCCTTCTTTAGATTTCTAAATATTTAAACAATATTTTCCAGATGTGCTTCAGCCATTAGAAATATCACAATATTGTTTGTAACTTTCTCCTTTTCTAGTCTTGTGTGTGTGTGTGTTTGTACTTGTTGTTGCTGCTGCTGCTGCTGTTGTTGTTGTTGTTGTTGTTGTTGTTGTTGTTGCTCTTCTTCTTCTTCTTCTTCTTCTTCTTCTTCTTCTTCTTCTTCTTCTGATGATGATGATGATGATGATGATGATGATGATGATGATGATGATGATGACGATGATGATAGCCTTTCTATTATAGGCATAAGGCCTGAAAATTTTTGGGGACTAGTCGATTACATTAACTCCAGTATTTCACTGGTACTTAATTTATAGACCCCAAAATAATAATAATAGCAATATTATTATTGTTGTTGCTGTTGTTATTATTATTAGTCGAGGTGGTAGAATTATTAGCACGCCGAACAAAATACTTAACCGCATTTCGTCCGTCTGTTACTGAAAATTTATTGTTGGAGTGTGTTCGTAAGTTTCTATTAATTGTTATGTTTCTTGTTGTGCCTATTGTTGGACTTATTGTTGAAAAAATTGTATTATATTTTTTTTGTCGAAAGCTATCTGTGGTTTTCCCCTTTAATTGCCGGCAAGATGCGGAAAAGTTCGTGTTCTTCGTCGGGGGACGAATCATCGATTGAAAGAGAAGCAAAGAAAATAGAAAGCATAATTTTTGACAACGTTTCTGATGTGTTGGAAAGCGAATTTCCAACATTACCAAGAGTTACGAACATCAATAGGAAGACAGAAAAAAAGGACCATCCAAAATGAAGAAAAGAAAAGTTTTGCGTCAGCGGCTGGTGGTGGAGCGCGACAACTGACATAAAAGAATTATTAAAATATAAAGATATGATAACAGAACGAGATGAAATAGTAAAAGTGGAAATACAGGAAGAAGAATTAACGGAGGAAAAAAAGAAAATCATTATTTTTAAGACATTTTGCTTAAAAGCTCGTAAAATTATTAAAATATGTGAACAAAAAATTGAAAAATGTCTGGCAGGACATTACATATCTAGCCAGAGGGAAGAAGTTTGGTACCATCGTGGTGAGGTTCAAGAATGCAGAAACTGCACAAAAACACTCTATAAAATCTTTAGAGTCGGAAGACATAATGTTAATCCCAATTTACATGGGAATGAGAACGTCAAAAGTGAGAATACCAAGAATTCCGCCCGATGTTTCCAGTGTGGCCAACTGGGTCACATTAAAAAATATTGTAAAGAAGGTGTAGAAGAATCAGACGGCGAAGAGAAAGAAAGAGAGAGAGAAACTAAAGGAAAAATAAACAACAAAAGGAAAGTGGAAGGCTCGAACCAGCAAAAGCAGAGCGAGTTGAGACAAAAAAAAACCCCCCAAAAAAACAGCCAAGAGAGACAGACCGAGGAAGGCGGAGGGGGTGACGAGCGGAGGAATAGCTGCACTATACAGTAAAAACGAAGATTTAATGCGGGAAATAAAAACCCCAAAATCGGCAACTCGATTAATTGAACTGTCAGAGAAATATAAAAACTATGAATTTTACGAATTGGACGAAAAAACGTACAATATGTTGTTTTACACATATAGAAAATCGGTCTCAACAGGGAGACTTGATTTTCACCAATCCATGTTTGAAGGCTTACCATCTCCGACCCTGAGTCACGAAAAAGTGGAGAATCCCTCTCCACAAGGTAAGTCACGTCTATTCACATTGGTTGTATAAATGTTCGTGGCCTGATGTCAAGCTGGAAGCAAGGGCGCTTCCTAAATGCCATCAGGTCGAGAAACTTGGATGTAATTGTTGCAACGGAAACCCGGGTGAAAAGGCCAAGAGATCTGCTCCCCTTCCTGAACGGCTACTAGAAATACGTTTCTCCGAGTCGGGCGGGAGGTGGGGGAGGAGTATTGATCCTACTAAAATGAAACCGGGAAGCCGAGAAAAAGTTGTTCTTTTCTGACACAGAACGCAGGTTGGTCGTTCTTGACCTGACATTCAGTTGTGGCAAGACAATCAGGCTGGTCACTATTTATGCACTTAACATTATGGGCCCGCAAACTGATTATTTTCGTGACCTGGGCAAGTTCCTAGCCACATCGCATTCGCTAGTATTGTTTGGAGACTTTAAAACAATATGTGTAGCACACACAGATTGTGTTGGCTCGGACATGAACAGAAAATGTAACCCGGACTTACGAGATCTGCTAAGTCAATTTCAGCTAGCAGATCCTTATAGGTTGGAACGCCCGAACACTCCACAGTGGACGTGGTCAAATAGTGACGGGTCTTCCAGAACATATCTAGATAAGATTATAATTAGAGAAACAGATAAGTCCATAGTCGTGTGTCCACAGGTTTTTCTAGTCAGCTACAATGACCACAAGATGGTTACCTGTAAACTGACGGTAGATAAGTTGCATAGTCAGGGATCTGGCTACTGGAAACTCAATACGCCCCTTTTGGCGATTGAGGAGTACAGAAAGCGGATCAAGATGTTAATACAGAGGGCATTAACAGGTACCGTCATTAATAACAAATGGTGGTACGCCCTAAAAAGAGCCATCAAATATGAGTCTATTAGGTTTAGCATAAGTTTAGCTAAGAAGGGACGAAGAATAGATGGTCTAGTTAAGGAACTAGAAGAAGCCTGGTGGACTGGTAATGCGGACCAAGCGAGGGTGAAAAGACTAGAGTTAAACCAGCATCTTGAAGCCCAATACATGGGAAGTGAAGGAATCAAGGTCGCTGGATGGGCCCGAGTGGTGGAATCTCGGCAAGGAAATAGTTCCTCTATTCGGTCTTTGACGAATCAAAATGATGTCTTGGTAAACGAACCCGAGAAAATGCGTGAGGCCTTTCGGGAGTACTTCGCCCAGCTGTTCGAGGGTAGCGGTGTTCCTGGTGGTGAGAGAGCTCTCGAGGACTTTCTTGCCGGGCTGCCATGTCTCTCGGGGTCGGATGTTGAGTCTTGCGAAAGGCCAATCACGCCTGTGGAGGTGATGGAGGCTTTGGCCGACTGTAAAGCGGGTAAGTCGCCGGGACTTGATGGTCTTCCATACGAGCTGTATAAATGTATGCCAGACTTGTTCGGGCAAATACTGGCTGACGTGTACGCGAACTGGCAACAGAATGGGTTTATCCCCAGCTCTGTGCGCCGGGGGGTAGTGACGTTGGTCAGAAAGGACCCGGAAAAGGGGGACGTTATAGGGAATTTCAGGTCCATCACTCTTTTAAACGCAGAAGTGAAGATTTTGGCCAAGGTCTCAACAAAAAGGTTGGCGCGTGTCGCGAATGGTATAGTCGGGGAAGCACAGACATGTACCATCCCGGGCAGAACCATTCAGGATACCTTCCATCTTATTCGCTATATCATAGAGAGGGTTGGTAATAAATCTGGCAAAGGTGGGGTATTGGTACATTTGGACTTTTGATAGGGTTGACCATCGATACCTGGCGACTGTGCTTGCGCGGTTCAGCCTGGGTCTTGGCTTCCTCAGGTAGTTTATCGCTTTGTACCACAACATTGACTCGATAGTTCGGGTGAACGGGTTCCTTTCGAAGCCGTTCTGCATCAGACGCTCGGTTCGCCAAGGATGTCCGCTCTCACCACTTTTGTATGTGATGTCTCTCGAGCCCTTACTGTGAAGGTTGAGTGGCATCCTGAGAGAACCAGGTCTAAAGGAGTTTGTTAGGGCTTACGCGGATGATATCACTATCAGCGTAACCTCAGTAGCACGCCTACGTGAAGTGGGTGAGACTATTGAGGCTTTCGAGGAGGTGACAGGAGCAAAGATTAACCGGGAAAAGTCGGTCGGCTTGCAGCTCGGCACCTGGGTTGGCAAATCGATGCCTTCAGATAGCATTGTTGAGCGCTGGACGGAGGGACCGGTTAAGTTGCTGGGAGTTTGGTTTGGACCAGGCTTCCAGATAGAGAAGAACTGGACGGAGGTATTGAACAGGGTTGCTGCAGTAGTCAAGACCTGGTCTTGGCGGTAGTTATCCCTGAAAGGAGGGGCGGAGGTGGCCAATGTGTTTACCGCATCGGTCATTACCTACCCTGTCCGGATTCGTGGTTGATCAGGTTGGAGAGACAGCTCTTTCGCTTTGTGTGGAAGGGCAGGTCGCCACTTGTGAAACGCTCTGTCTGCTGTCAAAAGCCTTTAACGGGAGGTTTAGGGATGCCCTGGTTAATGATGCGCAGACATGCGTTGAGGTTGAGGCACCTCTGGATTCTCCAAGATAGTGAACGGGTATGGTCTCCGCTGGCCAGACAAATGTTCTCCGAGTTCAAAAGTTTTTGCGAACAGGAAGCCTGGTGTTCTCGTAGACCGAGGTCGAGTGAGTGGCATAAAGAGTGCCGTAAGGCCCTCTTGCTATTCCGGCGCTCGGACAACGCCAGCGGTGGGGGTTCCACACGGATTTTATATAGTGGGTTGGTAGAGTCTGAACGCGACGATGGCTTGAGGTCGACTCTAGGTCTTGTGTTTATTCAACTGGACAGCTTGTTTCACCGTACATTCGGGTTGAGAACGTTGGACACCTTCCAAAAGTCCATAACCTGGTAACGCTAAGAGGTGCCTTGCCCGTTTGGGATAAGCTCGCAAGACATGGTAAACGTCAGTCGCCGACCAGTCCAAGATGCGGGGGGGGGGCACAGGGAAACCGCCCCTCACATTATTGATCAGTGTCCGGACATAACTGAAATGTGGGCTTATGCTGAACACCTGTTGTCCGGCGAAGGAAGAGTACAGCTGTCGAC
Source organism: Octopus sinensis (assembly GCF_006345805.1). Lineage (NCBI taxonomy): Eukaryota > Metazoa > Mollusca > Cephalopoda > Octopoda > Octopodidae > Octopus > Octopus sinensis. The sequence goes on from NC_043001.1 coordinate 65,361,797, forward strand.
TGAGTCAATTGTAAAAATTGACCCACCGGGAGTTTTAACGAACGAAGGTAAGAATTGTTTTCTTACGGTTGTAGCAATAGCGAAAGAGGCAGTATGGAAGACTAGGATATAAGGAATTAAGACAGACAACTTTATCTCTGGCCACAATTTACGAACTTTTTTTCTTTTCATTTGAAAAGGAAACTGTGGCTGGAGAAGAGATGTCTGTCGGAGTGTACGCTCCAAAAGAGATGGAAGCATGTTGCACGAGTGTTGTGCGTGCAAGGAACCGTGTTAATAGACGGGAAAAAAAGGAGAAAAAAAAGGTACCAGCGGTAGATCGGGGCTTGTGGGGTCGGAGCGTGGCCTGATCATCGCTTCATTTGTTTTGTCTTTGTATTGTTAATTCCATTCGATTTTTTATATATTGTATTAAAATTTTTAAAGTCACATTATATATAAAATCATATCGCTTCACTGATCCCATCAGTTGTTCTGTCCATTTCTATGTTTGGCCCCCGGTGGGCAATAAAGAAATTGGTATTTCGTCCGTATTTACGATCTGAATTCAAATTCCGCTTAGGTTGACTTTGCCTTTCATCCTTTCGAGGTTGATATAGTAACTGGGTCGATGTAATCGACTCATCCCCAAAATTGCTGCCCTTGTGGCAAAATTTGAAACCATTATTATTATTATTATTATTATTATTATTATTATTATATTATTATTATTATTATTATTATCATTATCATCATCATCATTATTATTATTATTATTATTATTATTATTTATTATTATTATTATTATTATTATTATTATCATTATCATCATCATCATTATTATTATCATCATCATCATCATCATCATCATCATCATCATCATCATCATCATCATCATTATTATTATTATTATTATTATTATTATTATTATTGTTACCTCCGCCATAGCGAAGAGGGAGGTATTGTTTTCAGTCGTGTTTGTTTGTTTGTTTGTTTGTTTGTCCGTGGACAAGATCTCTCAAGAACTGCTGGATGGATTCGGATGAAGCTTTCAGGGATGTTTGGGCTCGTGACTTGCACGAATTGATTAGATTTTGGGATCGATCTGCTACCGAACAAAGATTCTGGATGATTTCTCTGGCTTTTTTTAATTTAATTTTTGAGAGCGGTCGGGTTCATTTTTAGTATTCTCGTTTGTGAGAGAAGTCGATTTTATTTCAGATATTCTCATTTTAAAAAATCGTTGAGAGGACGTTGGTGTTGTCCTTAGTGTTGTGTCGAGTCATTTGGTTCCCTGTTGCATTTGATGTGTGTTCGCTCCATGTGAGTCTTGTTATTGTTAAATTGTTATATTACTAAATTGTTGAATTTATTGTTGCCTGACTTTTTGTATTTCTTCCCCATTTATGGGTGAATTTGTGGATAATATTATGCAAGGTAGACCAGTGCCAGCAGGCGGTTGTGGATGGGAGGGGTCTAGCCGCGGATGTCTTGAAAGTTGGAGAAGTTCAATTGAACGAAACGGATTTCGGGAGGTTAAATGAGCTGTTGAGGGGGAGGGGACAGCCTGAGGCTGGTACCGCCTAGGGAAGTTGTAGAAAGGACAGAGAGAAGGAAAATAATATATAGAAAGCTGTCTGTTTCAGCAGAGGGAGTGGAAATGGCAGCAGTGGAGTCGGTCGAGGAGTGCTTGAGAGAGGTCAAAGATCTAGCGATGTGCTGAACCAGAGGAGGGGAGTGCGGCGCAGTGGAGGTGCGCTTCGTGAGTGAGGGAGAGGAGATGGGACACTCTACTGTGCCTTTGAGATCAGCTGAGTGGGTGCTGCTGCCGGCCTACTGTGGCAAATGTGCGGCCGGATTGGGGATTGGTGGTGTGCCCCCAGAGGTTGACGAGGCGTGGCTGGTGGAAGCCATCCTTTGTAGTGCGGATGAGGACACCAAAATGCTGAAAGTTGCAAGAGCTGCGGAGGTGGACTGGTGGGAATGCAGCCTTGAGGTATCGTTTCACATCAGTTTGCCGGACCTCCACAAGATTACGGAGGAGTTGGTGTTGCCGGACGGGACGAGGTTAGGAGTTGTGGTGGAGGGGGGATCTCCCGTATGCTGTCAATGTGGGCTGGGGGAACACATGGAGGCTGGGTGTCCCTGGAAGCGCGAAGAGGAGGAGATAGAGAGGGAACATGAAGAGGAAGAGGGTTCAACCGTAGAGGAGCAAAAAATGGAAGAACAGTATACAGTAGTGAAGAGGAAGAAAAGTAACACGGACTCACCACCGAGGGGTCCTAGGAAGGGGAGAAAGGGAAGTGGAGAGGAGACGCAGAGTGGAAAACAAGGAAAGGCGAACGAGCAGGGAAGAAATGAGGGGTCAACACGTGTAAGTGACAAGGTCGAGGAGCGAAGGCAGAAACTGTTACCATCACCTAGCAAGGAGGAGAAGTACAGAAGAAAGAGGAAGGTGAAAGAGAGATGATAGCAACAAAGAGTGAAAGACATACAGCGATAGGAATGCCAGCAACAGTAAAGGAGATTGGTGAGGGAAGGCAGAGAGTGACACCAGAAGGGAAAAATATAAGAACTATGATACAGTACACAGGAGGTGTAGAGATGGAAAAAGGGATTGCGATGATGAAGAACGTGGTTGGGGTTAAGTTGGCGCTCACAGAGTGCAAGGTATGAAAACTATTCTGCTGGAAAGAGAAAGAAGAGAAAGGTTGAAGGAATTGTTTTGGGGAAAAGATAGAGGTGACAATAGTACAGTTTCGTTTCGATGAGTTGCCGCCGATGGTGGTATTCGAAGATTTATTGGATTATACTGGTGACTTTGTTTTAATTAAAAATAAAAGGGAAAAAATGGAAAACCAACAGATACAAGACAGGATATTGAACTGTTAGTAAAACTTTATTTAAAAACAGTAAAATGAAACTGCCTGCTTATGGGGGGGGGGCAGGTAAGTAATTCCATCCTCATTTTTCATTGTATCAATAATTTCATACGGTATGTGTTTTTATGTAACCCATTGTATTGTTTTGTCTGTTTTTGTGTTGTGCCTTGTGCATAATAAAAGAAATCAGGACGTTGATGTTGCCTTGGCGGAGGTTCGCGATGTGACCACACAGGAGGTTTGAGTTGTTTTTTTGTCATGTTAGACGTAAGTTAAATATTTGTTTGATTGATTGTTACTGTTCAAATTGTTGCTTGTATTATTTTGAATTGTTGTTTTTTCCCGTTGTGGGAAAAATGGAGAAAATGCCAGCAGGTGGCCACAGTTATGTGGCTGCAACTGGAAAAGGGGCAGGCATGTAAATGCTGGGGGTACGAGAAATAAAGGTTGAACCTCGAAAAATGAAGGAATGCGAGAAGTTGCTGGAAAGAGACGGAACAACCAATGTAATGAAAATAACGGTGATATGGAAGACAATGAAGATAGCAACAAGGAAAATAGAAATAGCGACAATAGAGGCTATTGAAGAATGTTTGAAGAATATAAAAAGACTAACCACATTTAAAATAAAAGGGAGAAAGTACGCTACTGTGGAGGTGCTTATTGCATCAGAAGAGGAAGCAATTCCACGGAGGCAATAAGATCTGAAGAATGGGTACTTTTGCCATCGTACTATGGCAAACGTGTGGCCAGGGTGCGAGTTGGCAAAGTGCCCCCAGAGCTGAAAGAAGCATGGTTGATGACAGCCAAAATGTATGACATAAATGAGGAGGTCAAGATACTGAAGGCCACAAGAACCCAAAGATTTAACAACTGGGGATATGGAATAAAGTTAACCGTTCAAGCAACAGTGGAAGACCTAAACAGAATTGTCGAAGAGATAGTGCTGTCCGATGACGTAAGATTGAGAGTGGTGGTGGCGGGCACGCCGCCTATATGTTATACATGTGGGGAAAAGGGCCACATGAAGGCAATGTGCCCCCAGAGGGAACAGCAGATAAAGCAGACGAAGAGGCAGGAGAGCACGGACCAGGTGGTACAGGTCGAGATAAAGGAGAAAGCAACGGATGAGGGGTTCACGGTGTTTAAAAAAAGAAAGAGAAGTGGGAGAGTGAGCTCTCCGCCAGAGCAGCAGAAAATGAAGAAAGAAGAGATGGAAAAGGAGATGACCTGAAGGACGGAAGACGAAATGGTGGTGGATAAAGTAAGCGAAAAGGAACTTGAAGAAGTGTTCAAGGAGGAGTTGCATAAGGAAAAGACATTGGTGAAAACACCGATTGTTCCAGTGGAGGAAGAAAATTTAGAAACGCAACTGGAGAGACTGTTCAGAGAGGTGGAAGAAAAGAAGAAGGTGCTAGGAACGGAGCAGGAAAAGAGAAAAAAATAAGAAAAGGAAAATTTCGATGGAATTTTGTGACGTATGCAAAAAGCAAAGACACTGAAAAGAAAGTATTAAAGTTTAAACATATTATAAGAGTCAAGTTGCCCACAGATGTGTATTCCGAGAATGTGAAGGCCATCGTGGTTGACAATGACACCTACAACAGACTAAAAGACATGTGTGGAGAAGGGATTGACCCACCAGGAGTGATGGTATAGTTTGATGAATTGCCACCAGTAATGGAGCTAAAAGATTTAGAACCTTTCATGTGATATTAAAAAGGAAAAAGTAAGTAGAATTGTTTTATTGAAGAAAGAAGGAAAAAAGTAAAATTGTTTCATTTAAAAAAAGAGAGGAAAAAGCGAGATTAAGAAAGAACAATAAGATGATAGAACGATTGTAAGTAGTTTATATAAACGTTCAAATGATACTGCATGGGAGTGGGGTCTATGCAGCCATTTCATTTTTCATTTTTATATAACATCTCATTTTCATTCGTTTTATGATTTTTGTCCCCACCGTGGTGTTGTGTCTGTCTTTATAGTGTCCCCTCTGTGTTGTGGCCGTAGTGCCAAGAAACATTGGCGAAGGTTCGCGCTCTCAGAGTGCTCTTGTTATCATCGTCATCATCATCATAGTTATGAGAAGGCATCTCTCTCTCTTCTTCTCCATCCACGTAAAGTTATTTTGCGAGCTTGTGGAACTCACACAAACATATACGTATAGGTAGAAGTATATGTATACTCTTCTGTTTTTAATTAATTAAATTCTTCCTCTGAAGAAGGAGCTGGTTTCTAACAAAAATAAAAAAAACTCCATAATTGGAATGTAGATAATGAAAACAATATCACATTTTAAACTTGAGAAATGTCTTGCATATTTTTACTTTTTCATTTACAGATTGTATTTGAAATGTGCGAAATAGTTAAGTAATCCCCTAGCTTATCCAGATTGTCTCAGGCATTTACTCACAAAACCAAGTGCATCAATTATTTGGTATACATGTGAATCAACAATCTGGATATAGAAGCTGGAGGTTTCGAAGCAGTTGTCCACAGTTATTCTATTTCTTTTTGATTTCCAAAGAGTTATTCACCTCAGTAGGACAGCTGACCTTTATGACGGTACATAATTTTTTTGTTTATCTCAAACAACAATATCTGGTCTGTTATGTTTACACTTCACAGATGTTTTGAAGGAAATATTCCATCAGTATTCTGTTTATTGATGTTTGTGTATGTATGTATTCAATAACAGGGGGATTCCCTATATTTATTTGAGGACAATTTTTTTTCTGAATACCCTTGTACATTGTTTTTGTGACAACATCGTGTCGCAAAGGGACGTAGTACTTTGATGACATTTTTAGGCAGGTGTCAATCACATGTGTAATGTCTTCCACGGAAATATGACAATCTACATTTTCGGTTGCATCTTGAAACTAAAGGGTTTCGCTGCCTCTTTTGTTTATTAAGCATTTAGTAGCAATTTCCTGTTCTTGGATTGCAAATACATCGCCTTCGAAGTGTGATGTGATGTAGCGGTCGAGAGTCCAAGAGAGACTTCGCTTCATGCCACTATTACTATCGGCTTCAAGTCTTTGGGAAATATACCTATGCATAGCCTTTTTTTGGTATGCTGGGCGTTTCACATCTAGGTCTTCTTTGAGGTCTGTTAGTCCGGCTGTTTTAGGATTGTATAGGAGTGCTTCCTGAGGCGTTTACTACTGATGCGTAGAATATTGTTCTCTTCGCTTTTCAGCACTAAGTTTATGTATGTATGTATGTATGTATGTATGTATGTATGTATGTATGTATGTATGTATGTATGTATGTATGTATGTATGAATGTATGTATGTATGTATGTATGTATGTAAGTATGTATGTATGTATGTATGTATGTATGTATGTGTGTATGTATGTATGTATGTATGTATGTATGTATTATGTATGTATGTATGTATTATGTATGTAGGTAGGTAGGTAGGAGATCGATGATTGATTTCAGTATCTACTAATTCTTCAGTAGAGGTCGTTTGCTATTTTCTATCCGCTGTTGTAATATATAGCTACTGATAGTGTATACAGCCCTGGACAGAACTCGGCGACGCCAGCATTAACTCGTATCGGGTAGTTAATCTTTAGCGATTGATTGAGCACCTTTTGCCAAAGCGGTAAGTCGACGGGCTCTGAAGCGGGTGGTGCTGAAAAGTCTTATATTCCTTCTGTAATGGATGCCTACACCAAGAGCCAGATCAGGGATCTCATGGATCATGGCAACGAGGTAGAGGGAAAAACTATATGTCAGAGAAATTAGCCATATAACCTCCAACTTTTTTTGACTCTGCGGTGTAACCAGTTTGTTTACGTTTCACAACACATTAAAAAGAAAAAAGTAAAAAAACATAGGATTCCATATCTTTGTCTCGAACCTTCTGACGTGTACGCTCGAGCGAATAGGTAATCAAGCGAAGGATTGTTCATGGTTTTCTCTGTTTATTTCACACGTAAATAATGATATACATACATACATACATACATACATACATACATACATACATACATACATACATACATACATACATATGTATATATGTATGAATATACACATATACATATACACACAAAACACACACATACACATCTTTAGGTAAAATAACCGTAGGAAGATTCATAAGAAAGAAATGTGTTTGTGTATTGGTAAGTATTTTTGTATATGAATCTACGTAACTCAATTTACAAACTATCTAACCGTGAATTACTGGAGAAAAACATTTATGACAGATTCTAAACATGACTTGCATTTTCTGCAGTATTCAATCAATTATTTTGTAATCGGGCGAAATAGGATTTTGTATTACGACCTTTTATATTTTAAGTGAAAGAGCACTTGTAAGATGACTAAACAACAAACTTGAAATAATGTAAGTATCTTATAATTTAGTGCAGTTCAATTAAAATTTTGCCACTCGGCACAAAAGTATTCGTCGATGAGTAATGTATAGAATTTAGATATGAATTTCATCGATATGTCATGACTAGCGAGGGAAATACACTAAAAATAATGACGCAATATTGGGCAGATTTTGAATAGCTTAAACATTTATATGTGTGTGTTTATGTATATTTATGTGTGTGTGTGTGGTGTGTACACATATATATGTATACTCAACAGGATACATCATAATTCTTAACGAAGTAATTTTTCACAACAGTGTTCAAAAAATATTGCAATAAAAGAACGAAACCAACTTCTGATACAAATTAAAGGAAATGCATGTGAGGTTATCTTTTAGCAAGTGTTCCACTATTATTCTGTATAAAGAACAGTATCTTTTATCAGATGATGTATGCAGATAGAACCCTTTTGTGGTCATCAGAAGAAAATTATCAGTTATGTGAAATTAAGTGTAAAAATGGGTCAACATGCTGATCGAGTGTCCATCATTGACAAGACCAAACCAGGTCGAAATCAGGTGGTCCGGTGGTCTCAGTGCCGGCGGTAGCGGAGATTTATCTCCCTGAAAGTAATAAAAGCAAGTATGCATTTTGCACCAAAAAAGCCATTGAGTGTTTCTGTCATGGTAACTGCCACAATATAGTTCGTTCTAATCGTAGCTCTCCGTCGGTTACGACGATGAGGATTCCAGTTGATCCGACCAAAGGAACAGCCTGCTCGTGAAATTAACGTGCAAGTGGCTGAGCACTCCACAGACACGTGTGCCCTTAACGTAGTTCTCGGGGAGATTCAACGTGACACTGAGTGTGACAACAGAAACAAAAAGAAAGAACGAGAGAAAGCTGTGGTGAAAGAATACAGCAGACTTTGTTACCCCCCCCTGCGGAGCCTCGTGGAGCTTTAGGTGATTTCGCTCAATAAACACTCACCGGTCTGGGAATCGAAACCGCGATTCCGCTGCCCTAACCACTAGGCCATTGCGGTTCCACGTTTCTTCTAATAGAACATCCACGTTTAATTGGGTATAAATATTGCCAACCTCAAAGGAATTAAGCTCTGCAAAATGACACAAAACACCACCGATTTCACCTTAATTAGTCTTAGATATTTTCCTCCTAAACATCCAATATGCTATCACATGAAGTAGAGCTGTTTCTAAACTGCATGATATAAGATCGCATAGATATAGACTCATAGTAACGAGAGCCACATGTAGTTGAAATAAACATAGATAGAAAGTTATATATGTATTCTGTTGCTCTTTCACAAATTATATTCATCAAATGAAAAATATCGAAATATTTCGATATTTTCATTTGATGAAGACGATCTCGAAATATCATGGGTAATGAAATATCATAGGTAACATAAGCAACTTGTTTTCTTTGTTTATATAAATACTCTCTCACACACACACACACACACACAGACACACAGACACAGACACACACACACACAGACACACACACACACACACACACACACACACACACACACACACGCATACATATATTCATTCAAACGTACATGCATACGCGTTTATATATGTATGTATGTATGCTTGTATGTATATGACATTCTTTGCTACTATAGGATATATATTTATATATATATACACACACACACACGATATGTCATCTAAGGCGGCGAGCTGGCAGAAACGCTAGCACGCCGGGCGAAATGCGTAGGTGTATTTCGTCTGCCGTTACGTTCTGAGTTCAAATTCCGCCGAGGTCGACTTTGCCCTTCATCCTTTCGGGGGTCGATAAATTAAGTACCAGTTACGCACTGTACTATTGTCACCTCTATCTTTTCCCCCAAACAATTCCTTCAACCTTTCTCTTCTTTCTATATATATATATACGATATGTCATCTAAAGCGGCGAGCTGGCAGAAAAGTTAGCACGCCGGGCGAAATGCTTAGCAGTATTTCGTCTGCCGCAACGTTCTGAGTTCAAATTCCACCGAGGTCGACTTTACCTTTCATCCTTTCGGGGTTGATTAAAATAAGTACTAGTTACGCACTAGGGTCGATGTAATCGACTTAATACCTTTGTTTGTCCCCTCTATGTTTAGCCCCTTGTGGGTAATAAAGAAATATATATATATATACGATATGTCATCTATTTAGCCATGACCAATGCACCGACTAATTTAGCAGGGCTTTTTTTTTTATCTTCATATTGATATAAACTTATTTTTAACATACTGTGACAATGCTCTTTATAAGCATTGTTTTCACAATGAACGTATTCGGAGTTCCGTATACTTCAATAAAGAATATTCCCGGAAGAGGATCCATATTGGTCAGCGAAACAATCCAGGACTTAGAGCCACGGTTGGAATTATGAAACCAACTAGAAATTTTAATACGACTAGTCATTATATTTTAACAAGTTATTGAGGAATGGTGTGGACTAAATACCACTTTTTTATGAAGATCATATACAGTCTTATATAATTTTATATCAGTTACTACTTGAATTGCAGCTGACATATAGGATTACCAATTATTTTTCACGATGCTGAATTCGTATTACACAAGGGCTTTATGTCTCCTGAATGATTTCTCAATAAGTTGTTTATTATTCGGAAGATTAGGATTCAACAATAAAGAAACTCATACTTAGTTTAAGGGAGAGAGAGAGAGAGAGAGAGGAGAGAGAGAGAATAACATCATTATTTATCTCTATTCACTGTAAACAAGTTCCTAGTCTCTTATAACAGTAATTACGGAGAGACTTTAATGAATGAGTTGTGGGTTCGGTTTCCTCTAGACTCTAACCTTTTCAATGATTTTTATGTCATCTTTGTAAATATATATATCGGCACAAAAACATTTTTTTTTCAGTCAGTACCTATTTTCCTTTTAATCCTGACAGAAACAAAATCTAAATTCAGTATAAATTTTAGTAAGTTATTTATTGTTTTATTACAGACTTGTAATTTTTTTCTTTCCTATTAAACTAAGAACATAAAAACAATTTAGTGTTTAACGGCTCACAACACTATCGTTTTTCTTTGCGCGGATAGTTGTTTTTGCTTTGGTTTAACCACAGGGAACTCTAATCGAGCAGTCTCTGATCAAAGAAGTCTGTGAAGTTTGAAGAGGATTTGTTTACTGTCTCTAACAAGTCGAGCAACAAGTAGAGGAAATTTCATTGACTTGCATAATAAAGTTTACAACTGGTCGTTATAGGTCTGTGTTTAGTTCGCATACACACATACACATTTATTCACATACATATATTCAAATACACCCACACATATATGCGCGCGTGTGTGTGTTAAACTAATACACCTGTTTGTTGTTTACACACTTGTCTTCGTCTTTTGTTTTTTGTAAATTTCAACCACACACACACACACACACACACATATATATATGATAACAATATAATAAATAAAACATATGCATATATACATACATATATGTACATACTTACATCTATATGTATATATACATGCATATATGAGTACAAGAAACCATAAATAAACGTAGAACACAACGAGAAACGAAAACATAAAATCAAACAAGGAAACGGACTTTTTTAACAACGAAAAAACAGAGTACAGGACAAACAATACAAGGAAAATTCCCCTTCATCAGCTGCCCCTGGTTCGACTCAATGCGTGTTTCGAGATCGAACGCTACGCAGCCTTTTCCAAATAATTATGATGCGCACTCTTAACTTTCACTAATTCTCCTCTGTCTATCTCTCTCCCTCTCTTGTTCGTCATACTTTCTGGTTTTCTCTCCCATCCTTCCCTAATTTTCTCCTCTCCCCTTCACCGTTCCTTCTCTCTTACTCGTCCTCTCTCTCTCGTCACTGACACGTGACCAGAGGGAAGCCATCTTTCCGACTGCTATCTTCACCGAGATAAGGGTGTATCCTGTCCTTCTCATAAGCTGTCTCCTCAAGCGTTCAAAATAATTTTTCCATTGTCTTGGCTTAACAACCCTCATCGTTATTTTTACTGTGCTATTCTTGTCCTGTCTTTTACTGGTTTCATTTGTATTGTTTTTACTGTCCTGTTCTTGTTACCACTTTTACCCCTCCGCAAAAAATCCCAAATTTTATTTAATTTGCTTTGCAGGAAGGACTGTTTCAACGAAGTCGCGTTTTGTCCTTACCTTCAAAATGCGGAGTAGACGAAACAGGGACAACTGAAGAAGGGGAATATTCCTTGTGGTGTATGTCTTGTACAGTGTTTTTTCGTTTTTTGAACAAAAGTTCGTTTCCATGTTTTTGTTTTTATGTTTTCGTTTCTCATTGTGTTCTATATATGCATGTATATATACATATAGATGTAGGTATGTACATATATGTATGTATATATGCATATATTTATATATTATTTATGTTAGAATATATATATATATATATATATATATATATATAAAGTAGTAAATATATGGCACAACGAAGTACCAATATTTACTGGAAATAGCGAACGTAATAATACGACGCTAATGTATAGCTTCACCGCGTATGTATTAGCAAAAATGCGTGTGTGCAACAAACTAGAAAAAATTGTCTTACCTCCAGGGAGAACATCTGAAAGATGAAATACCTGGAAAAGGATAATGTGGGACCTGCAGGTTTCAGATTTTACAAGATATGTCTGCCACCCATAATCTTGTTCTATCTTCATCAGCCAAGCATATACCATGACAAAATCTCAGATGTTACCACATTAAAGCCATTACAATCGACTGAAACGCCGAAACGCCAACAGCACGAAAACGGTGAAGAAGCTTCAATAAATTAGTAATGCAATACTAGAGTATTGCTTTCCAGTAAAGAATAGCCCGTGAGGGAAAAGTAGTAAATATATGGCACAACGAAGTACCGATATTTACTGGAAATAGCGAACGTGCTGTTGGCGTTTCGGCGTTTCAGTCGATTGTAATGGCTTTAATGTGGTAACATCTGAGATTTTGTCATGGTATATGCTTGGCTGATGAAGATAGAACAAGATTATGGGTGGCAGACATATCTTGTAAAATCTGAAACCTGCAGGTCCTACATTATCTTTTTCCAGGTATTTCATCTTTCAGATGTTCTCCCTGGAGGTAAGACAATTTTTTCTAGTTTGTTGCACACACGCATTTTTGCTAATATATACGCGGTGAAGCTATACATTAGCGTCGTATTATTACGTTCGCTATTTCCAGTAAATATCGGTACTTCGTTGTGCCATATATTTACTACTTTGTGTATTTTCCCCTCACGGGCTATTCTTTACTGGAAAGCAATACTCTAGTATTGCATTACTAATTTATATATATATGTATATATATATATATATATATATATAGATATATATATATATATATATATATATATATATATATATATATATATATATATATATTATATATATATATATATATATATATATATATATATATTATATATAATATATATATATATATATATTTTATATTATATTGAGGGTACTACTATTCGTAGATACCAACACGCTAAGAGGGACCAATGCGGTCAAAACTACTAAAAATAAACAAAATTTTACCGAATGCAAAACTTCAAAACACATCATTTTAAAGAAGAATTCAGTTACATATCACATGTGATTTCGCATTTAATGCAGAATATGCATTTCATGTTCGTCAGTGCAACAAACTCAAGAAATACCGCTAAGCCTTTCGCCCGGCATGCTAACGTTTCCTATTTCTTTATTGTCCACAAGGTGCTAACAAGGGGCTAAACATAGAGGGGACAAACAAGGACAGACAAACGGATTAAGTCGATTACATCGATCCCAGTGTGTAACTGGTACTTAATTTATCGACCCCGAAAGGATGAAAGGCAAAGTCGACCTCGGCGTAATTTGAACTCAGACCGTAACGGCATACAAAATACGGCTACGCATTTCGCCCGGCGTGCTAGCGTTTCTGCCAGCTCGCCGCCTTTGGGGAGAGTCATATTGTCTTAATGCCTTATTATCTAACACACTCATCGGCTCGATTTCAACTCATTTATTATTTATATTGTTTCTTCCAAAATTTTCGTTGCTTTTGCAACCTTGTCAATGGATGTTGACTCCAATAACGGACAAGGTTGTAAAAGCAACGAAAAACTTTGGAAAAAATACAAGTTATAAATGAATGAAAATTCAAACCTGTGAGTGTGTTAGACAGTAAGGCATTAAGACAATATGATTCTCCCCAGACGAAAACATAATTTGCTTCAACAATAAAGAATCTTCACATAAAGAATCTTGCTAACCAGATACAAAAACAAATTATACATATATATGGACATTTGTTAACAGTAAGCTTTTATATATTTTTTGCGCTTCTATCTTCTTATTTTTCTCTCTCGTTCACATACTTCTTTTTCTAGCATCCCAACTTCCTTTTTTTCTCTCTCTCTCGCCCTCTCACTTGTAATTGTGAACCTCTTTCCTTCCTTCCTTGTTCTCTCTGCCGCACTGTTTCTCTCCCTTTCTCTTATCCTCCTTCCCCTCTACTGCCCACATGTGACCCATGACTAATTTTCCTATCTTTCTGCCTTTTGGCACCGACGCTTAACTTGTTGGTAGATATCTATCCCCTCTCTTGGTATTACTCTTTCTACATCCATTCAAGATTCCTTCCAGGCGTTATCCGTCATTCTCGTCTGTTTTGGCCGAAAGACCGTATTTATTCCGTCTTCGTCAATCGTTTTAATTTACATTTATTTACTTTCGTACGACCACTCTATATCGTTTGGTTTGCTCGAGCCCTAATTCTCCGCAAATTTTGCGGGTGCCGCCGTTATGTGAAGTTCTTACTAAGGCATGAAACTGAGTATTAACATTTCGGTTGATAATTGATGAAGAATTAAGGCCCTTCTGTGTCCGTGCTACGTGTACGTTTTTTTAGTATTCAATGCATTTTTCACACACACACACACACATATCGAGAAGGCATATTAAAGTCGCGGTATATTTAACAATGAACCTTTTTCACCCGATGAGGTGGCCCAAATTCTGCATTATCTTCTATGAACTTTTTGCATTTCGAATTAATGAAGACATGTGAGTTGTTTATTTATCATTAAATTCGATAATATGAGTTATTCATGTTTTGTGTCTACTGAAACAGATTTGTCGTGATATTTTGATGTTTATCGTTGAATAAAATTCATCATTATATTTCTCAATCGCTTATATCTTTATATTCTCCTTATTTTCTCATGTATATTACTATATACTCTGTATGGTTTGTGCTGACAAACTAAGGAGCTTTTTTACGAGCTCTACCGGATGGCCTGAATCCATTATATATGGGATGGTTTCAACAAAATTTCCCTCCATCTAATTTCACTCTCCTTCCATACCAAAAGAAAAATCTTTTGTAGACTGAAAGCTATGGTTGAAGACAGAAGCTACTATGCAGTGCGATCAAACCCAAAATCACGTGGCTTTACAACGAACTATTACACGGTCAAGACTACGCCCGCCAGCATGGCCTGTGGTAATGTTTAATAACAAATTACTTTACAGATTAATTTAGATGCGTTTATATGCCGAGCATAGCGTACTCATGACAAGAATTTAATTTGTTTGCCAGGTAGAAACTTGAACGAACGCCATCGGGCAATATTAATTCAACAGATTAAAAAATAGGTGAAGTTAGAGGTGATGTCATCATATGCTCTGCTTGTTTCTCTGTTCTAGTTTGTTGAGAACACATATCACTGGTTTACAGACATTAAATCATGTATTTTTAACTGACATAAATAACCATCATTGAACTTACTCCTCCATTGTAAGTTTACTCTGCCTACTTTAGTATGCAACTGTACATGTTATCGCATCAGCGTAGAGGCCTGCATCTGGTTGGAACCCTTTGTACGATGAGGGCAGATCTGGTACGAACCAACAGCAACTACTACTACTACTACCACCACCACCACCACCACCACCACCACCACCACTACTACTACTACTACTACTACTACTACTACTACTACTGCTACTGCTGCTGCTGCTGCTGTCATCGTTGCCGTCGTTGCTGCCGTTGTCCCATCACTACCGCCGCTAACCCCCGCCTCTCCCCGCCTTTACCACCATCCGCGCTGCCGCTGTTGTAGTAGTAGCAGCAGCAACTGCCGTCGCCATTGCAGCAGCAGCAGCAGCAGCAGTAACCGCTGCCGTCGCTACAGCTGCTGTTACTGCTGCTGTTGTTATTTTACCAATTTCAAAATTTGTGAGTTCTCGTTTTTTTGTTAAAGAAGAAAATTGTATCATGAGATTAAGTCAGCAATCAACACTCTACCGTCTGGACCTTTAACGCTTCTAGGCTTCTTTACAAACAAACAGCCTTATAAATGGTTTTATTATTTAAAGATCAATCTCCAGTATGTAAATGATGGTAAGTTTCATGGAGATGAGAGGTGTTATGCAATGGCGATCGTAATGGCATGGTGTAAGTTGTGGCCGGTTTGTGAGTAGCCAAATTAGCCGGTCCTACTTCCTTAAAACTAATGTACTTTCGACTACAGCAAACACGCATAGATAATATGGCCACCCCAGCTAATCACATACCTTGCACACCCCACGCTGCGTCACAAGGTGGTCGGTATCAAAATAATCAGAGGAGTCACATTTTCTTTCTAACATCTGGGTTCACATCTTACTGGAACCAACGTTTTCTCCTTACCAACACAGATACCAGCAAAATAACTGCCCTAACATTTTATGGTAAACTGAATCCCCACCCCCAAATGATCACGTTCTTCGTCAAAAATAAGTAAATAATTGCTTTAATTTTTGACACACGGCTAGCAATTTTAGCGAGAGAAAGTTTGTTGTCTTTATTTTATGGACGCGAGAGGCATGAAAGGTAAAATTAACCCTGATTAAATTTGAACTTAGAACATTGATTCAAACAGGGGTTGTTTATATTGCTTGGTGCATCTCGATAGATACAGGATAAAACTGCTGAGAAAAAAAAACTTTCTCCCGGCATGAAACCTCTGGTAGCCTTGTTAACCCACAAATCAATAGTTAAATGTTTGTGTGTGTGTGTGTGTGTGTGTGTAGTAGTAGCTATATAAGATGTTTGTAGTCTCAGTGGTCTGTGGCTGCAACATATTTTCAAGTGATGCTAAGTAAGTCTTTCAAATCTTATTGATGTGTGAAAGCTGTTTAACGTGATTGCTTTTCGTTAACTCGAACGGGTTGTTTTTGCTTCTTTTATTCATAAAAAAATTATCTTCAAAGTTCTCAGGGTGTTTGGAGAAAGTATTTATTGTTGTGGAAAGGCTGGAGTATTCAGGTCCCTTGGGGGCAGAACTTCAGACAGAAAGAATGGGTTGAATATGAGAATGTGACAGAAATAATGTGTTTGTTGTTCTACGATAAAGCTTTCCCCGTAGATATTATCAAAATTAAAAGAAAGGGAGTCCTTTATCAACAATATTACTGTGTACTGGCGAACGATTGTAAAACTGATATATGTGACATTTAAAAGGCAGCCATCAGCATAAGTCAAATTTATGAGACTTGAACATTCTTTAGATTCTTATTTCATAACATGAAGTTTTGCTAGAAGATTCTTTAAAAATAGTAATATCCAGGGATAATTAAATTCAGATGCTGAGTAGATATTTTATTTCCGATAAACTTACAAATGTGTAAAAGAATTTGTTGTTGTAGTGATGCTCGTTTAGCCCCAGGCTGGTGCTGACTGAGCAGGCCGGTGGTCAAAGTCTTCCCAGTGACGACCTCGTCCATCACTTGATCACTTTTCTTCTACGACTACATTACCATTATGTTTTTCCCCAAACGGTAGAGTATAATTTGAAGGAGATTTGAGTGCTATTTCTTGAAGGCCAAATGAACAAGTAATGGCTTCTTCTTAAAAAAGATATCCTGACGGATTTAAACAACTAAATATTTCTTAATTTTAGTGGATTGGCGACTTTACAAGAGAAAAAGCTTGAGTAAGAAATCAATGTGGGATTTTGCAAGAAAAAAACTTGAGGAAAGGGAAAACCCCAAACAATCAACCACCTCCTCTTCATGGATGATTTGAAACTGTATGGCAAAGATGAGACACAAGTGAGTTTCTTGGTGAACACGGTCCATTGTTTTAGTATTAAGGGTGGTATATAAAAATGCCGTGGAGCCACTGTTGAAACACACGAAGAGGGCTGGTATTATCAAAACTGAAAATTGTGTAACTAAAGAAAAATTTAAACAAGAAATGAACAAAAAAATAAGAAAAAGCAGGGAAGGAAAAATATATGGCCAGTTTGCAAGAGATGTGAACGTCAAGACATACAAAGTACCGGTGGCTATGGATGATGAAGAGTGATCTGAAGATAGAGACAGAAGCACTCATATGCGCAGCTCAAGAACAAACGTTAAGGAAATGCGTCAACGAAGTGCAGAATAGACAGCTCTACCAATAGCGACAAATGCAGAATGTGTGGTGTGAGGGGTGATAACAGTATGGTACGTCGTTAGCGAATACCCGAAATTGGCACAACGCGAACACAAACGATTCCATGATAATGTGGCAAGAATGATCCATTGGGAGCTCAATGGAAATCATGGCCTACAAAGAGTAAAGACGTTGTATGAGCAAACTCCAGAAGGAGTCACCGAAAATGAGAATTGCAAAATCCTGTGTAATCACCCGACCAGACATAGGAAACCGGATATTGTTGAGTGAATTGAAATAAAGAGCATGTGTGATGATCGACATAGCATGCCCCGGTGACAAAAGTATGAATGTGAAAGAAGAAAAGATAAACGACTGTGACGATTTAAAGTGGGAAATACAAAGGCTGTGGTCAATGAGTAGACGTGATACCAATAGTAATTGGTGCACTTGAAAGTATCAGCACTCAACTACCAACATGGCTGAAAAAGACTGCAGCAAGTGTGAAGGTAGAACACCTACAAAAATCAGCATTATTTTGAACTGCAATAATTCTTTGCAAGGTTCTTGAAGTATGACCAGTAAACAAGTGTCACCTTAGTCTGCTGGCTGTGGACAGCTGACACTTTTCATCATACCCAGCAAAGTAAGCTGTGAATTTTCATATAATAATAATAATAATAATAATAATAATAATAATGGCCCTGATGCAGTACCAGGCAGTGGCTCTCATGGCTTCTGATCTTAACTGATTGGAGGTGTTATCATGTACATTGTTTTGTCTTGGTATAAAAGATGGGCTACAGCAAATATTCTGCTCAATACCACATATTTGCTTGTCAGTTGTTTAACCTTAACCAGTTGAGCATGTCTCTTAGTGGCTGACGATATGTGCATCTCTGATCACGAGCAGAAGTAGTGGGGGAGCATCATAGCCATGTGTTGAGAGGGATTCTTTGGGGTTTGAATAATTCACCTCTGGAAACATGGGTAGTTCTTTCAACATCCTTAAACAACCCTTATTCAGGGACCCTTTGAGCGGGATGGGCTACTCGACCTGAAGAAAATTCTAACTGGGCCCCACCTGCAAGGTCATGTGCTGTTTATCTTGATATGAGATCACCATGTCGCGCACATATGGTTGTGATGCATGTGCCTGGTGTACCCTTATCAGACGGGTAGTCATGTCATGATGGGTATATTGGGCTTCGTATATTTTACCCCAGTGTCACTTTGATGGCATGAACTGCTCTCTCACTCAATAATAATAATAATAATAATAATAATAATAATAATAATTCAGACAAATACATAGCAAAAACACCCGGACTAACAAATATATGTAACATTCAGAAAATAGCATTTCTCAGCACCGCACACATCCTACGTAAAACACTTTCAATACAGTAAAAATAACAGCCTCACAACAAACCACATCACACACCCAAGGCTCACAGAGCTGCGCTCGGTAGTGCAGTGAAAGCATGTGATAAAAGTAAGACTACTGAATAATAATGAAGATAATAATAATAATAATAATAATAATAATAATAATAATAATAATAATGATAATGATAAAAACTATCGGCCTATAACCTGTCTGTCCACCACGCATAAAATCCTAACATCTATCCTGGCGGAGAAAACATATGCATTCATGGAGAAGAACGATATTTTCCCCATTGAACAAAAAGGGTGCCGCCGAGGCTCTTACGGATGCAAAGATCAACTGCTAATCAATCGTATGATCCTTGAGAACTGTCACAACAAGCGCAGAAATCTCAGCACCGCATGGATTGACTACAAAAAGGCCTTCGACAGTATACCGCATCCATGGATCTTGAGATCGCTGGACATCTTCAAAATTTCCCCTGTGATTTCAAACTTCCTGAAGCACAATATGTCGTTGTGGAATACGAATCTCCAATTATACCACTCTAATGGAGTACTTGCCTCAGAAAATATAAACATCAACTGTGGAATTTTTCAAGGTGACTCACTTTCACCTTTAATATACTGCATAGCCCTAATACCCCTTACAAGTGAATTAAACAGAACAGGGTATGGGTATAAAATTGCCAATAAAAAAATAAGCCATCTATTTTATATGGATGACTTAAAACTTTATGGTAAAGACAATAATGAACTTGAAGGCCTATTGCGCACCGTGAAAGCATTCAGCGATGACATCGGGATGGAGTTTGGACTTGAGAAGTGTGCCAAGGCCATTTAGTCGTGTTAGATGTTGACACAGTCATAAGAGAGCTTGAGCAAGAACAAACATACAAATATTTAGGGATAAATGAAGGCTCTGGTATTCAGCATGCAAACATGAAAGAGAAAATCAGGAAGGAATGTTATAGGAGAGTTCGTGCAGTCCTGAAATCTGAACTAAATGCACGTAACAAGGTGTTAGCTATAAATTCCTTAGCAGTTCCAGTTGTTACTTATAGCTACAATGTGTTGAACTGGAATATGAGTGAAGTAAAGAATATAGATAGGAAAACACGCAAGCTGCTGAGTTGTAATAGGATGCACCACCCAAAGGCAGACGTAGATCGCCTTTATCTTCCCAGAGCCCAAGGAGGTCGAGGCCTGATCCAATTTGAACTAGCTTACAAAACAACCACAATTGGACTGGCCAAATATCTCGAAATATCGAATGACTGGATGCTAAAGCTCGTGGAAAATCACGAGAGACGAAAGAAGCTTCATTCTATCATAAAGGAAAGCAAAAAATTTGCTATTGATCTCGTGCAGGATACCCAAACTGAACAACCCGAGAGAAGTACGGCAACTATTGTTGCAAAGAAGGTGAAAATGATGGCAATGAAAAAAGCGCACGAGCAATTGGCTGATAGGTGGGAGGAGAAACCTCTGCACGGCAAATATGTGACCCGCAGCAAACAAGCTGATGTTGACCAGAAGCAAACCCATCAGTGGCTACGGAGCTCAGGGCTAAAAGCAGAGAGCGAAGGTTTCATCCTGGCTGCTCAAGATCAAAGCCTATTAACTCGGAACTACCAGGCCAATGTGATGAAAAATGGAGCAGACCCAAAATGCCGATTCTGCAACGACATGATTGAAACAGTGGACCACCTAATCTCTGGATGTAAAGTCTTAGCACCAGTGGAGTATAAATTAAGACATGACAGAGTTGGCCAATATCTCCACTAGCTAATAAGTCGGCATTACAATATCAAAACTGCCGACAAGTGGTATAATCACCACCCTGAGGCTGTAACTGAAGGAGAAAATGTAACCATTCTGTGGGACTTTCCAGTACATACAGACCGAACCATCAAGGCCAATAAACCAGATATTGTTGTGAAAGACCAAAACAATAAAGTTTGCTTATTGATCGACATGAGCATCCCCTGTGATCATAATATCTCAGCGAAAGTGTTTGACAAGCTCAGAAAATATAAAGACCTACTCATTGAAATTGAGAAAATGTGGCATCTCAAGGCGGTTACAATACCAGTGATCGTAGGAGCACTAGGAATGATCAAGAAGGGAACCGAAAATTATATGAGAATGATCCCTGGCTTACCATCCCTGCAAGAAGTGCAAAAGATTGTCTTAACTGGTACATCACACGTATTGAGAAGAGCATTGTCGATGTGAGAACTGTTGCTGCTCATGTATTTTAATTTAACTTTAAAAAAAAAAAAAAAAAAAAATGAACGAACTACTGAGTTTGGTTTAATGGCCTACCAATGTATACTATAAGTTTCTTTGCCCTAGGAGTCGGGAAGACACTCGGCAAGAAATGATAGCAAATTTGAAAGAAGAAAAAAAAAGTAATAATAATAATAATAATAATAATAATAATAATAATAATAATATTAATAATAATTACTATTATTAATAATCATGTCTTGATGCAGTACCAGGCACTGGCTCTCATGTATATATTTTGTCTCGGTATAAAAGATGGGCTACACCAAATATTCTACTCAACACCATTGATTTGCTTGTCAGTTGCTTGACCTTAACCAGTTGAGCATGTTCCTTCGTGGCTGATGATATGTGCATCGCTGATCACAAGAAGTGGTGGGGAAACATCATAACCATGTATTGAAAGGAATTCTTTGGGGGTTTGAATTATTCACCTCCGGAAACAAATCTTATTCAGGACTTGTGTAGGATAGGCTACTCGACCTGAAAAGAATTCCAACTGGTGCCTATCTGCAAAGTTAAGTGATATTTATCTTGTTACGAGATCACCAAGTCGTGAACATATGGTTGTGGTGCATGTGCCTGGTGTACCTTTATCAGACGGGAAGTGATGATGGGTATATTTGTACCCCAGTATCACTCTGATGGTATGCACTGCACTCTCACTGAATAATAATAATAATAATAATAATAATAATAATAATAATAATAATAATGATAATAATGATAATAATAATAAAAATGATGATGATAATAATAATAATAATAATAATAATAATAATAATAATAATAATAATAATAATAATAATAAAATTACCAATTACCAAAAACATGTAATGAAAAGAAATATAACAAGTAACTGCAGAATATGTGGAGATGGACAAGAAACAATAAATCATATTATCTCTGGCTGCACAGTCCTGGCTAAGAAGGAATATATTCACAGACATGGCAGAGTTGGAACCTACATACACTGGAAGCTATGCCAACATTATGGAATAACAACAGAAAAAAGATGGTATAGGCACACATCAGAAAAGGTCACAGAAAACGAGAAAGCAACCATACTCTGGGATATGCCGATACACACAGATAGAGAGATTAAGGCCAACAGACCAGATATAGTTGTCAGAGATCATGAAGAAGAAAAATGCTTTTTAATTGATGTATCAATACCGGCAGATGACAACGTGTCTCTAAAAGAAATGGAGAAACTTTCAAAATACAAAGACCTGGAAATAGTGGTAACCAGAATGTGGAATCTAAAAACAGAAACAATTCCTATCATAGTAGGTGCATTAGGCATGATAAAAAATATTCAGACAAATACATAACAAAAACACCAGGACTTACAAACACATATAACATACAGAAAATTGCACTACTAGGCACTGCACACATCCTACGCAGAACACTTTCCATACAATAACCATCAGAGCATCACAACAAATCACAGCACATACCTAAGGCACACAGAGCTGCGCTCGGTAGTGAAGTGAAAGCACGCTATAAAAATAAAACTACTGAATAATAATAATAATAATAATAATAATAATAATAATAATAATAATAATAATAATAATAATAATAATAATAATAATGATGGTGATGATGATGATGATGATGATGATGATGATGATGATGATGATGATATTAATAATTATAATAATAATAACAAACACCGAAAAAGCTTGCTGAAAACCCGTGCTAAAACTGCTGCCTTAGATATTCTTACTGATAAATGGCAAGAAAAACCTCTCAGTTGCACACACCCAAAGAGAGCTAATAGTGCCGAAGTTGACGAAGCCCTTATTCATCAATGGTTAGTGTCTTCTGGCTTAAAATCAGAAACAGTAGCGTTTATCATAGCAGCCTATGACCAATGCCTACCTACAAGAACCCACCAGGCCAACATATTAAAGAACAGCAGTAGCTCAACATTTCGTGTATGTAAACAACAAAATGAAACCATTGATCTTGATAGAGCAGCACAATATATTCACTGGGTAATTTGAAAAAACCGGATGTGCCCCATGATAAACACTGGTGGAACACAAACCACCTCCAGTGCTTGAGAATGATCACATTTCACTCCTCTGAAACTTCACCATTCAAGCTGACGGAAAGACAGATGCAAATCGGCCAGACATTATATTGAAAAACTTCAGACAAAAATCATGCCTTCTCATTGATATGACTGTCCCAATCGACATAAATGTATCTGTCAAGACCTACCAAAAACTGAGCAAGTATAAAGATTTTGAAATAGAAATTGGCAAAATGTGGAACCTCAAGACTAAAACAATGCCTGTTGTCATAGGTGTCCATGGAATGATAGCAAAAGGGGCTGATTCCTACCTAGCTCAAATAGCAGGAAACCCAAAAAGGGCAGAAATTCAAAAGACAGTGCTCATGGGAACTGCCCATATCCTACGCAGAACACTGTCTATGTAATCTCAAATCTTGAAACAAACTCATAATTTTCTTATGTTTTCTTAAACATTTTCTAGAACAATAGTATGTGCAAAACCAAATATATGACACCCTAGGCATAACACCAACATAAACTTCTAACTTGTTGTCTCTTGAGGTCCCTGGGTGAGACATGGAGTCAGCTTGTACAAATACAAAGCAAAAGTCAAACATAGAAATGATAATGATGATGATGGTGATAATAATAATAATAATAATAATAATAATAATAATAATAAATAATAATAATAATAAAATAATAATGATAATAATAATAATAATAATAATAATAATAATAATAATAAATAATAATAATAATAATAATAATAAGAAGAAGAAGAAGAAGAAGAAGAAGAAATACCAGGCACTGGCTCTCATGACTTCTGATCTTAACTGATTGGAAGTGTTATCATGTACATATTCTGCTCAACACCACAGATTTGCTTGTCAGACCTTTGACCTTAACCAGTTGAGATTTGAATTATACACTTCTGAAAATATGGGTGTTTTGTTCAGCATCCTTAAACGTTCACAAGCACTACTGGAATTTCTTGAATCTTGTCAAGCAGACATTAGAGAAAGCCTTAAAATAAGTGGAAAGAAATCCTGGGACAACCTCACAAATTCCCAACGTTACGCACTTCAACGTCTAGCTAATAACAATTCTATTGTTATTAAGATGGCGGATAAGGGAGGCGCTATAGTAATTATGGACAAAAGTGAGTATATTTCGGCTTGTGAAGAAGTTTTACATGACAAAACTTCATATAAAGAATTACCTGTCGATCCAAACCCCAATTACAGAGAGGAACTTGACAAAATAATTCTGGAAATGGAGGAAAACAATTTCGTTAATAAGGCTGAATCTAAGATTTTAAGGTCAGAAAGAACACCTGTATTTTATGGTCTCCCTAAAATACACAAAAAGTTCGAAAGATTTCCTTCAATGCGCCCAATTTGCAGCGGATATGAATGTTGCACGGCCAAAATTTCGGAATGGCTAGATAGCTTTCTACTCCCCGCAGCAAAACGATCAAGTTCCTATATTCGGGATACGTTTGATTTTGTATCTAAAATCAATAACTTTTTCAAGCACCGAGGCCATATTGAGAACTGTTTTTTGGTAACCATGGATGTTTCTTCCTTATATCCCAATATTGACCACGATGAGGGGGTAGAAGCATGCATGGATGCCTTCCAAAAGCGGTCAAACAAAGTATTCCATCAAATTTTCTCTGTAGATTATTGAGGTTTGTGTTAGAAACAATGAAGTTTAGACAAAGATTTTACCACTAGACAAAGGGTTGCGCCATGGGTATCCCCATGGCAGTTAATTTCGTTAATGTCTTCATGATGAAATTCGAGACAATTACTAAAGACATTCAAATCTCTTCATGGTCATGAACCAATACTCTGGTTACGGTTCACTGACGATGTATTTTTTGTCTGGGAAGGATCACAGGATAGTTTAATGGACTTCTTGCATTTCTGTGACTTTTATGCTAGAAACTATGGCTTTAAGTTCAACATAAAATTTACGTCTAGGTATTCAAAAACTAGCGTTGAATTTTTGGACACTAAAGTCAAGTTTTCTGGAGGCAGAATTATTTTGCAAGCCCACGTCATCCCACATTTATCTCCACCGCCGCTCCGATCATCCACATCATCTTATTCGGTCAAATCCGAAATTCAAATTTTTGAGGATAAAACGCGTTTGTACTGACATCCTTATGTCAGTACAAACGCGTTTTATCCTCAAAATACTGGAATACTGGAAACATACAAATGCTTTCGTATGTCATTATGCCAAACGCGGTTACAGTGAATCACGATTAAAGGAAATAGCAAATGAAATAGCTAAGATTGACAAAGATGGTCAAACCTACAGACATAATTTTAGCAAACACAATACAATAGATGACAGAATTCCTTTAGTGATTAACTGGCACCGGCATTTCGCTGGCATTTCAAAAGTGTTGCATGAAAGTTACCAGCATGTGGTGAAAAAATATCCTCGCTTCAAACAGATATTTCCTCAGCCGCCTATTGTAGCCTTTAGACGGAATAAGAATATAAGAGAATTATTGACCTCTATATCTGATTCCAAGAAAACGAACATTGAAGTATCTACACGCTGTACCTTAAAGAACAGCTGCAAGAGAGGTAAGGGATCTTTTCGGTTTGAACGGCAGTTTTTAAAAATATTTTCCACGTAACTAAACACTTTTAAACTTCGTATACTTGTAGAATGTGTTTATAAAACATCTTTATTGAGAAAATTCTATAGTTTGTAAGATATTTGTTGTTTTTTTCTTCAATTTCTGCTATTTCAACCAA
Organism: Octopus sinensis; assembly: GCF_006345805.1. Classification (NCBI taxonomy): domain Eukaryota; kingdom Metazoa; phylum Mollusca; class Cephalopoda; order Octopoda; family Octopodidae; genus Octopus; species Octopus sinensis. The sequence goes on from NC_043001.1 coordinate 65,387,950, forward strand.
TCAATGACGTCTATTGAGGTGAAAACATTATGTGCTGTATGTCCCTCATTTAAGAAACAGATTGGGTTTATTTACATTTCTGAAGAAAAAAAGATACCCATTCCCGCACCCCTAACCCTAACCCATACCCTAAAAGAGATTGAAATGCAATAGATCGATACTAGGGTCATAATTATGGGTGACAATTTCATATGACACCGCTAGAAAAAACTGCCGTTCAAACCGAAAAGATCCGAGGTAAGCCCTGTTCATTGTGTTCACATGAGTGAAGTGAATTCCATCAGAAATCATAACAGAAATGTTATGATTTATACAGAAGGTGGAACATGTAAAGATTCCCATTTGGTGTACGCTACAGAATGCACAAAACACAACTTAATTTATGTTAATTGCACAACGGAACAATTAAACAAAAGGTTTAATGGCCACAGATTCGACGTCAGGCACAATAACAGTAGTTCGATAGAACTTGCTGAACATTTCGTTTCAAGCGGCTGCAATTTTGAAGAAGACTTGAAAGTGCATATTCTCAGAAAATATTCTGAATCTACTTCGCTTTCACTTCTCAGAATGTATGAGGGGAAATATGTTTGCGGGTTATTAACATCATGCCCTGGAGGGATGAATAAGATGACAGCAAAATATCATCAAATTTATACAAAGCTGTTTGATTAAATATTCTTCTTTCTCTCTTTTTCTTTCCTTTTTTCTGTCGTCTTCTTTTTTCTGTGTTTTTCTTTCTTTTCGCCTGTTAAAGACTTTAAAACTGATGATGTCATTCCATCAACGTGTGGACGCTACTTGCTCTCATTCATACTTTACCTTTAAATTTCTGAATTTTTATCGCTTCTTATTTTGAACTTGACAAAGACAGACATACTGTTGAAATATCGTTCAATAAAATAACTTACAATCGAATCGCGCTCTTCGTCTTGACTGTTTACCTTTGTGAAGAGTTACGTCAATCCTTTTTAAAAATATAATAATAATAATAATAATAATAATAATAATAATAATCCTTTCTACCATAGGCAAAACGCCTGAATTTTTTTTGTGTGGGGACTAGTCGATTTAACCGACCCAGTGTTTTACTGGTACTTAATTTAGCGACCCCGAAAGGATAATAATAATAATAATAATAATAATAATAATAATAATAATAATAATAATAATAATAATAATTATAATAATAATAATAATAATAATAATAATAATAATAATAATAATAACAATAATAATAATAATAAATTCTTTTATTAATAATTAATTCTTTTATTTATAATCCTTTTTTATTGGCTACAAGGGCTGAACACAAAAATATATAGGGACAATACAAAACAAGGGATAAGTTGGGTCTAAAACGGAAAATGTGTAAACCGTAGAAAACAAAAACAGTTAACAAAAATTCCCCAATAGTGGGGTGAGTGGAGTTCTACCCAGGGCCAACCAGGGCACCCCACACATCCTGGTCATCCCGACTGCCAAGGGCAAGCCAGGTAGGCAGCCCTCTTCCCCTCAACTGCTCCAGCTTACAGACAAATATTCAGAATAGGCCCATTCATACGAGCCATTTTCGAAACATTCACCCACAAAATTACTGGGGGCTGTACTTCCCTCTCTACTCTCATTTTCTTTCTCAAGTGGAACTTGAAAAAGGCGATGAGGAAAGTGTATGTCGTCAGTCCTTTCAGCCTCGTCCACCACACTACCTCTTTCGCTATAGCCATCAGGCAGAGGAAATCTGCCTTTCCCCCCCAGCCAAAAGAAGACGGCGGGGCGATCCTCACAATGGACTTGGCTGATAACCAGACCTGTCCTACACATGACAACAGCTGTTCGACAAAGCTCCAAAGTTCTATATTTAAGAGATAAGGAATTATGTACATTATTTACATTTGGCGGATATTTGTCCTCATCTTGTTTGTTGTTAACACAACGTTTCGGCTGATATACCCTCCAGCCTTCATCAGGTGTCTTGGGGAAATTTCGAACCTGGGTTCTCATTCCTAAGGTATTTTTCGATGTTGTTGTTATTATTATTATTATTATTATTATTATTATTATTATTATTATTATTATTATTGTTGTTGTTGTTGTTGTTGTTGTTGTTGTTGTTCAGGTTACTGTCTGGAATCGAACTCGGAATCTTGGAGTTAGTAGCCCGCGCTCTTAACCACTACATCGAAAAATACCTTAGGAATGAGAACCCAGGTTCGAAATTTTCCCCAAACACCTGATGAAGGCTGGAGGGTATATCAGCCGAAACGTTGTTAACAAACAAGATGAGGACAAATATCCATCAAATGTAAATAAAGCTCCAGAGTTCAGCAATGCACGGACACTGGGCAAGTGCATGTAGGACGGTTTTATCGCCCTGAGAACACCTCTGACAGGTTAGTCTGATAGCACTTCCGTGTCTGTAGAGCTTGTCTGGAACCGGCAAAGCTCCTCGGTAGTATTGCCAGTTAGCTCATCCCTGTCGACGCCCAGAGTTTTCTCGAGTGCATCGTCACACTTTCCCTCCACTAATCCTCTATAGAACTCCATGATGGCACTTCCACCGACCGCGTTGCCCAGCTGACGGACACTCCAGGTACCAAGCGCACTTTCTTGGTCTACGCTTGAGCCAGGACTAGCTCCATCAATGAGACGAGCTGCGGAAAGTCCTGTTTGACGAACGGTGACCACTCCTGCTCACCGTTAAGAAAACACTGGAGATGTCTCAGCCTCAGCGCATGTTTGCGCATCATTATCCACGGCATACTCAGTCCTCCACTTAGCGGCTGTTGACAGCAGATATACCATCTGATGAGCGGAATACGTCCCTTCCATAGAAAGTGGACGAGCAAGCACTCCATCTTTATCATGTACGAAGTGGAGCAAGTGACGACGGTCAGGCAGTAGTAGATGACAGAAGTGATGTACGCATTCGCCACCTCCTCCCGACCCTTCAGAGTCCTCTCTACCTATTTCTGGTTGAGATTGGCCACCCTCGTCACCTCCCACAGTTCTTGTCCATCTGACAGTTTCGACCAAACCAGACCCCGAGCAGTTTAACCGGTCCTTTCGTGCAGTGCCTTACAATGCTGTCGGTTGGCATGGACCTGCCTCTCCAGGTGCCGAGCTGCAGGCCCACCGACTTCTCCTGGTTTATCTTTACTCCCGTCACAGCTTCGTACTCCCTTTGAGCAGAGTGCACTGCCTCGATTTACGAGATATCCGAGTTGTCCAGGTAAGCCAACACGAAACTTTCGCATCCTAGATCACGCGGGATGCCCCTCGAAATATTCAGCTTCCGCAGCAATGGCTCGAGAGCCAATACGCCCCAAAGAGGTGAGAGTGGATGTCCTTGACGGACCGAAAGAGCGATGCTAAACGATTCCGATTGGTGGCAATTTACTTTGACCACCGAACAAATGTCACAGTACATTGCAGCGATCCAGCCTCTGAAAACAGGACCGAAACCCGCTGCTGCAGGAACAGCCTCCAAATATTGGTGGGTAACCCTATCAAGAGCTTTCGATTGATCCAAATTGATCAGGACCTCACCCATACTAGGTTCCTTAACCACCCTCTCCGCGTGTGGTGGAGTTTGTGGATAGTTCTGTTTGGAATAGCGCATGTATGCGAGTCACCAACCAGCTTATTGACGACAAGTGCCAACCTCTTGGCAAACACTTTGTCCAGAATCTTATAATCTGCATTCAGCAGAGTTATAGGCCTAAAATGATCAATTTTGTCCCCCTCGTTCGGCACCTTCCTCAACAGCACCACCACTCCACGGCTCACAGCCCTGGGAATTCCCCCGTTCTGATGCCAGTTATGGTAGACGTCTGCCGAGAGACCATCAAACAAGTCTGGCATATGAAAATAAAGCTCGAAAGGCAGACCATCTCGCCCCAGAAACTTCTCTCTTGCGCAGGCCTTCATGCGTTCTGTATATCTTCAGCTGTTATCAGCATTTTGTAGAACTCCGCCTCCCTGGCTGAGAGGCGCGGCATGCCACTGAGATAGGAGGTGAAATCCACCACCGTCACAGAACCATCTCGCGCTCCTACAGTTCGGCGAAGTACTGCTGAAATTCTGCACACATCAGCTTGGACACGGTTATCATGCATCCATCACATCTCGCCAAGGACCGAATTGTTGTTTTGTTTCCATGTTGCGCCTCTGCCACCAGAGCCCACCGAACGGCTTTCGTCCCCTTCGGCCTCTGTGCATGCGCCCTAGCTCTGGCACTACAACATTCGTGCTTGGTATTGAAGAATTGATCAAGAGCCAATCTCAACGCTAGCACGTCGGTCGCTACGCCTTTCCTAAGCGCCTCTTCTAGCTTCCTAACCAGGTTTTCCTCTATCCTAGATTCCTCAAACGCTATTTCCTTACTAGAACCTACTGCCTCTACTCTAATACCCCTTTTCAGGGCTATCCACTAACGGCTGTTGACGATTGCCTCTGCCAACTCTCGATGGACTAGCTTGCTAACCCGGTCTCTGAGAGTTTGGCGCACCGGGAAAGATGCGTTCAGCTTCCAGTATCCGGGGCCTTGTCTCTGGATCCTATCTATATCAACCGTACAGATCACAAATTTATGGCCCGTGTAGCTGACGACTTTGAAACGTGGAGAACTTATACTAATTCTATCTACAGGCCTACAAAATACTCTATCTAGATACGATCGAGAAGATCCGATGCGGTTCGCTCATGTCCATATTGGCGCATTCGGGAAATCCAGTCGGTACCTGTCAGTCAACTGGAAGCGACTGAGCAAGTTTGTGAGGCTTTTAATCCCCCCTCTCCTATCCAGGCGTGCGTCCAAGATGGCGTTCTAGTCACCCACTAACATTAAAGAGCGTGATGACCCAAGGAAAACTTCCAAATGTTTGAAGAAATCTGGCTGCCTTGCTTCCGTGGGGTGTACACAGCGACTAGTCTAAAGGCACCACCTTCACTGTCGCTTACATCCAGGACCACCAACCCACCCTCCGGTTCCCGGAAGATTGTCCGAACTTCGAGATTCAGGCCTTTCCTAAATAGCACTGCCATCCCGCCTCCCATTCCGAGCTAACTAAGAGATGCGCAGATCTCATAATCGTCGAAAAGGGATGCAAGATCGCGTGTCGGAAATCCTAATCTCACTGGCTGCTATCACATCCAAGCCTAGCGATCTGAGGTCAATTACGCAGCCCACTCTGACAATCGCCATAACGACACGAAAGGGTTGAGGAAATGAAAAAAAAAGAGTGAGCTTACTTACCCTCTTGGAGCTGTTGGCAGCCTCTGGGAAACGGGCTAAAAGCCTTTTCGTAGCACAAACGTTTGACCTTCCCACGTCATGCGGGAAATCCTTCTGAATTTCTTTGTATGGTTTGAGTAGCATTAAGTGATCTGGAACCCTAAGGGTGATGGTGTCGTAAATTACACCCCCTCTCTCAATCCCCTTGTTTCTTGCTATGAAAGTCAAAAAATTTTTGTTGGCTCTCCTCACGAGCACATAATTTGGTGTTTGCGTATTGGTGACTGAGCTTTCTTTTGGGGACTACATGTGGTTATGAGTGCATTGGTGGATTTGGTTGAGGTAGTGGTGCGTCTACTGTTGTTGGAGATGAGGCTACCGTTTTATTAGAAGGTCTCTGTTGTTGCTGTTGCTGTTGTTGGGGGTGCGATGTAGGTTGCAGGCATAGCCGCATACCTCCCAACCTTTTGGGACAGAAAGCTCTCAGGTGGTTAGTGACTCCACAGATGTTGCATCTGGGCTTCATCGAGTCCGATGGCAAACATTTCTCTCTTTGTGTTCGCTACATCATCAAACCGTTTATTTTTGCTATTGTTTTTGTAGTTGTTGTCGTCGTATTTGTTGTTATGATGCTGTTGATGTTGGTAGAGATGGTGTAGTTGTGGCCACTTCCACCGTTGCCACTCTCGCCAACACCGTCACCGCTATTACCCTCCACTCCGCCTTCAATTGTTGGATTATTTTTCTTTCCGCCAAAATCCGTAGCATTATTAACGAAAACGTTATCTCTGCTACTTCTGTCATTGCCACCGCTGCTGCTGTTGCTGTTTCTCGCATTGTTGTTGCTACCACCACCACTGCTGCTATTGTCACTGCTGCTGCTGTAACTGCTATTGCTGTTGTCACTGCTGCTGCCACTGCTGCTGCTACTGTCACTGCTTCTGTTGCTGTCACTGTCGCTGTCTCTGCTGCTGCTGTTGCTGTCACTGCTACCACTTCTGTTGTCGATGTTGCCATTGCTGCTGCTGCACTTTTCTCCATCCTTTTCCTCCTCCCCCTCACCAGTATTATTGCCAGTAACGGAGGGAAGGGGAGGGAAATCATCAGCGGGACCTGCGGGAGAGGTTGTTTTTTTATCTTAGTTCTTTCAAGATGTACTCCGCCATCTTGTTGAAGTGTATTGAATTAAACACCCACCGAACTTAATTGGTGGACCGAATGTAGCCCAGCGAAGGGCAAAGCAAACACAGAAAATTAGTGACAGGTTCCTGGTGTTTCTATTAACAACTTGGGACCAAACGAATAAACGGCACCAAAACTGGTGTAAACAAAAGTTTTAGACTAAACTTACTTGGAGCGAAAGGCAAGGTCGACCTCACCGGAATTTGAACTCAGAACGGATCGACGGGCGAAATACCTATTTCCTTACTATCCACAAGGCGCTAAACACAGAAAGGACAAACAAGGACAGACAAACGGATTAAGTCGATTATATCGATCCCAATGCGTAACTGAAACTTATTTAATCGACCTCGAAAGGATGAAAGGCAAAGTTGACCTCGGCGGAATTTGAACTCAGAACGTAACAGCAGCCGAAATACCGCTAAGCATTTCGTCCAGCATGCTAACGATTCTGCCAGCTCGCTGCTTTCTTAATAATAATAATAATAATAATAATAATAATAATAATAATAATGATAATAATGATAATAATAATAATAATAATAATAATAATAATAATAATAATAATAATAATAATAATAATAAATCCTTTCTACTAAAGGCACATGGCCTGAAATTTGGAGTAAGGGGACTAGTCGATTACATCGACCCCAGTGTTTCACTGGTGCTTAATTTTTCGACCCCGAAAGGATGAAAGGCGAAGTTAATCTCGGCGGGATTTGCACTCAGAACGTAAAGATGGAGGAAATGCCGCTCAGCATTTCGCTCGACGTGTTAGCGATTCTACCAGCTCGCTGCCTTCTTAATAATAATAATAATAATAATAATAATAATAATAATAATAATAATAATAATGATAATTGATAATATTATTATTATTATTATTATTATTATTATTATATTATTATTATTATTATTATTATTATTATTATTATTACTATTATTATTAATAATAATAATAATAATAATAATAATAATAATAACAATAATAACAATATATGTATAAAATATATATCATTAAATAATCTCATGATAATATTACGCATATAAAGTATTCTATAAAAATATTATAGAAATAATATTACATATATAAAACACAAAAAGCAGTTTGATGATATCATGTTTCTCGAGAGGGTCATTATGTCAATAATAAACACACGCACTGGCTCGCTTTCACTTTCTTTGATATTATTAATATAATATTATTAATATAATGTTTGATTAATCCTTCGGTCAATCAATCAATCATCTAGGTTTGTTCTGTGTTAGTATATTTAGTTATGATGATTCGTAACAATGTATTCAATGTGATTTCGATGTTTTATTGCAACAGAACACGGAAAGCTTATTGTTCTTTATAATACACTTCTCTGTCTCTCTGCATCCTCTCTCTTCCTCTCCTCCTATCTTCCCGTGCTCTCTCCCTCTCTTTATATATATATATTCTAAATTGAAAAAAGAAATTCAGCCGTAGTTCATAAATCATTAAATGCACAAAAATAATCATAAACTTTTACAATGATACAAAAACATTCTATAAACAACATGTGAAAACTGTGTCCAGTTATTTATAAAAATATCTTTCAGTTCTGTCATTCTTTGCAACGTAATCCCCCAAAAGTAAGAGATACGTTCAATGAGGTCTTATTTTATTTACTTAATCGTCTTACATTGACAATATCTATGGATTACCCGCAAACAGATTGAAGGACAATATTTGTTTATCTTGTTCTTAAGTTTGAGTTAGTTGCAAAGAAAATAAACTTTATCCGCATTTGCGAGTAATCAAAACGTGATGTGACTTCTATGACGAGATAACAAATGTACCAAATGAACTACATGAAACAAAATCATGCCTTCTTCTTTAAGCTTTTCAATGGACAACATTGAAGTAAAATCAAAAGAGTTGTTAACAGATGCAAATATAGAGATCTATCATGCTAGACATGAAAATATTTCTACGGTAACTATGTACCAGGAAGCTAAAAACTAAAAGATCTAATCCTGAAAAGAATGAAAAAAATCACGTGATTTCTAGTCAAATAGTTTTCAAGTGCAAAAATACAAAATTACTTCCACAAGAATAAGAATTATAGCAAGAAGGAGAGCAACCTATGCAGTTAATGACTTCATTTCTAGGTATAAGATTTTCAAATTTTTAGGTGAAGGAAAGTAATATGTAGGATCTGAAAGTGATTCGAGCTGATGAGGCAACCTGTCGTGATTGCTTGACTTGCTCGAAATAACAGCTAAATTTTCCTCAAGTCGCTCTTAATAATTATTCTTTCTACTATAAGAACAAAGCCTGAAATTTTGTAGGAGAGGTTAATAAGTTACGTCGACCTCAGTACTTTACTGGCACATTATCTTTATCGAATCGAAATGGATGAATATTGATTGTTAAAGATAAAAAATTATCCTGATATTTTATTAGCAACCTACATTACAATCGGGTCAATGTTGAGAAAAAATTTTTGAAAAAAAGTACCTGTCACCTGACTATGTTCCAACCTCTCTCAACTTCAAATATAGCAACTATGCTGACCAATCTTTACTCCTAAAAGTGATGCAACAGTACGAAGGGATGATACAGTACTTGCAATGTAATGATTTCAAACAGGTAGGAAGAAAATAAGAAATCAGAAATTACTAATTTTACCCCGGTAACTAATTTTGTCCCACTCTCCTTCGATGCCCGACAATATACGATAATATAGAATACCATCCAAGAAAAAATTTGTCCTGGGATAAATATAGAAATCCTCTCACCGTTATTAAATACATTTGTAACCATCAACACAAGAAATATTAGTGGAACTTCCCCACTAAAACTTCTAACAAGCCGGATAATGTTGCTTGGTATAGACAAGAAATTGTGCGTACCATCATAGAGGTTAGCTGTCTTTTTGATGTGGATTTAATTCTCCATTTTACTATAAAAGCACTTTTATTAAAAGTCCATACATTTTTCGGTGAAGACACACTGGGCAATCTTGGCGGTCGGCTGAGCCACCGAACCTCAAGGTGTCGCAAATAACACACAAAATATTCTCCAATTAAAAACACGTAATAATGATTTCTGATTTGGGCACAAGTCCAGTAATTTTGGTGGGAGGGTCTTAGTCAATTAAATAAAGATACACCAACTGGAAAGCAGATTTGGACATAGCACAAAAAATTCAAAGCGGAAGGCTGTCTGTGCAAGGTAAAAGGATCTGGATGATCATCAGCATCGGAAGATATTGTCAGTCAGGTTCGGGAAACATTTGTGCGAAGCCCAAGAAAGTGTGTAAGAAGAGCATCTTTGGAAACCCAGATTCCTCGTGCAACACTTTGGTGTATAGTAAAAATGGTTTTTATGGACCGTTTCTCTTCGAGGGAAATACGACCGGCGATGTTTATGTACAAATGCTTCAGAAATGGTTATTTGATGAGCTGATTGCAAATGAGTATGAACACTTTCATTTTTCAACAAGATGGGACTCCACGTCACTGAAAGCTGACTGTGTGGGATAATCTCAATGAGAATCTATCAGGGAGATGGATCGGGCGTGCCAGTAATAATGACAAAGTGTTGTTGAAATGGCCACCACGTTCACCTGACTTGACACCAAGTGATTTTTTTTTCTATGGGGCTATGTGAAAGTACTGGTTTATATCTTCTCTTCCTATAAGCCTAGAGGAACTCAAGTAGAGAATCACTGAGGCCCTGGAGAAAGTTACGCAAGACATGCTACAGCATGTTTGACAGGAGTTGGACTACTGACTTAACGTGCGTCGTGTCACAGGCGGTGCACATATTGAACATCTATGAAGGTTGGTGAAATCGGTTATAAAATCTACATCCCTCTAAAGCTCAAGTTCGAATTTTGATAAATATATCTTTTATTGGTCAACATGAAGCCTACTTAATTTCTTTTACCTAGAACATGTAGTTATTTAAATATTTCCATTTCAAATGATGTCATATTATTGGGGTCACCTTGTGTGTGTGTAATTATATAGATAATTATATAATTATATATAATTATATAGATATAACTATAAATAAGGGTACTGAAAAACAGCACCTACATGCTAGAGATAGACGTCAAATGATTCTAAAATCCCACTTAAAATAATTTGAAGCGGTATTTAGTATCATTTGACGCCAAACAGTACCTACGCATGTAGGTACTGTTTCTTATTATATATCTATATTATATATCTATATTATATATCTATATTATATATCTTATTATATATCTATATTAATTTTTACCTGTATGGTTTTTATTACATGCTGTCCACTGATAAAATCATTAATTGATTTTAGACTTAATTATGTATGCATATATTTATTTATTCACTCCGATCCTGATATTTACTGCGGTATTATCTTGATCAAATACGCATGTGGTTGAGATGAATAATCGGATTTGCATCGTATATACGTGTGAATATATGTATCTATTAGTATATATACGCGTGTATTTGTTTGGGTATGTAAATATACTTACATTTATGTACTTTTAGTATATTCTACTGATGACGGTGAAGCAATTGTATTACTAAACCAGAAATCGGATGATATAAACTAACATCAAAAAATATTTTTACTAAATCTCTTTTATTCATTTCCTCGCTTTTAGCTTTGTCCTAATGAAGTGGTTTTTAGAATAATTTGACGTCTATATCTAACATGTAAGTGCTGTTTCGCAGTACTATTAATTATAATTGTATCTATATAATTATATATCTATGTTAATTTTTACCTATACGCTTTTTATTACATGTGGGGCATTGGTAAGGCCATTAATTGATTTTATTTTGTTTATGTATGTATGTATGTATGTATGTATGTATGTATGTATGTATGTATGTATGTATATATATATATATATATATATATATATATATATATATATATATATATATATATATATATATATATATATATATAAATGCATTTGTATTTTTTCAATGTGTACAAATAACACGGAAAAATAGTTACCAGGGTAGCAAAAATTCACATATGTACCAATGATGTTATAGCCTACTTAAAAGGTACCAATTCCAGGGTTTAGTGAAATGTTTTTGTATAACAAATAAATAAAGAAATGGAGTTAAACGCAGGTGTTATTCAAATCTTTATACTTCCGACATATGTTTCGAAGAAAGCTTTGGTATTATTCCAGAGGGAATAAAATAATGTAAAGCAATGCGATCTTCTCATCAGGAGAAAACAGAGAAACAACATCAATAAGACATTTTAACCGAATGTGATGATGCGTATATGAGAATGGAACACTGGCAATTTAAAAAAAAAGCACATTATAGATTTAACGTCAAATGCAATTTAGAGAAAGAGAAGGAGGAGAAAGAAAGAAAATAGGAGAAAACTAAGAATGGAGAAATGTAGTGCGATAGATGAATGGAAATAAAGCTTAAATGCGTGGAAATAGATATATTTAGTGGAGATGAAATGTAAGAAGACAGTTAAAGGTCGAATTTTATAGATTGGTAGAAATTACTTATAGGAACTAAAGGTATGTTTTTGCCAATGTTTGCAACAATAAATGCGTTCTTTAAAGGTGTTTGCAAGAGAATTCTCTGAGAACAGGATGAGATAGAGTTTGTCTAGATAGAGCGGACAAGAAGATTTGCCTTTATCGCATGGAAAGGACCTAGATAGAATATTCCATTCCAAATCAAATTGTTTATTATGTTCCTTCAGAGACCAAATTAATTTACTAAGCCCAGTATTGTATGTTTATTGATATGTCTAAATGTTAGTATTATTCCAGAGGGAATAAAATGGCGTAAAACAATGCGATCTCCTCATCAAGAAAAAAGAGAAACAACATCAATAAACCATTTTAACCGAATATGATGAAGCGATGACCAAGTAAAACTGTTTGGTTGTTAATTCCATATGATAAGCAGATCAAATCCAACGTCCCTTACCAGTTTCGTGAAGCTATAGATAAGAATTCCCCACCCCACAAAATTGAAGATACCATTCTATTATCAATTCACACCGAAACAGAATAGGGATTTTAAACACCAAAAACCTTTCACAAATCATCGTTAAATACAAATCCACTTAATGAAAATAATAACATTGATACTATTAACACCAACCATTCTTTGAACAATATATATATATATATATATATATATATATATATATATAGCACCAGGTGGTGCTATTAAGTTAGACATGGCCTGGGCCAATAATGGCCGAAACCTATCAAAGTATCAAAGTATATATGTATATATATATATTTATGTGTGTGTCTTTGTCTCTCTGTTTGTCTCCCCACCATCGCTTGATAGACGATGCTGGTGTGTTTATATCCCCATAACTTAGGGGTTCGGCAAAAGGAACGGATAGAATGAGTACCAGGCTTACAACGAATAAATCATGGGGCCGATTTCTTCGACTGAAACAAATAAAAGAATATGTATATATATATATAAAGAGAGATGGAGAAAGAGAGAAAAATACATGCATTGCACCCTCACACACACAAGCACATGGAACACGCATCACTCCACACAACGCACGTACTGGTTCTCTTAATAGACATACGCATCCATGCATTTGCGTACCCCAGTTCAGCCGGATCAGTTATATCCCCTTTACTCCGCCTCTTCATTTCTTCATTTCATTATGTTAAACATTTTCTCTCTCCGGTTTCCTTTTTCTCTCCGTTTTATACATACACACACACACATACATACATGCATACATACACACATACATACATACATACATACATACATACATACATACATACATACATACATACATACATACATACATACACACACATAGATATATAAGAATAATGGAAAATGGAGACAAACGCACAGATGTTATTTAAATCATTTATATCACTATATTACCGACAGTTATTTCGATTGATGCATTAAAATGAACCCGAGAGGAAGAATAATGCGGAAAAATGCATCAATCTCATCAAGGAGAAGATTATAAACAGTGCTCATCAATAAACCATTTTTACAGATGTTAGGAACTATAATATATAATATATATGGAAAACAGAGGTGGATAGGGAACGCTAGTAATTTTAAAATACCGTTAAGAAATTTGACGTTAAAGGACGAGAGAAGAAGGGAAGGAAGAGAGAAAGAGAATTTGAAGAGTAATGGATGTATAAAGAACATTTTTATATTGGCATTTCATCCACGGAATTAAAAAAAAACGTGTGGCCAACCATCTTTCTACATTTAAATATATTCACAAACGTAATGCTACAGGTCTTAGTAAACTAATTTGGCATCTGAAAGACTGTAAAAACAATTTTCTTTGGACTGGAAAATTTTGTCAAGACCTTTTCCCTATGATAAAGGGAAATCTTTCTACGCTCTTTATACGAACGAACAACTATATATCCTTTTCTCTAAACACACGCTGGTCAACACCTATAAAGAACGTGTTTACAAGTGTTCGCATTGGAAAAAATCACACTTTCAGCTATTTCACATAATAGCTTCTCCCTTACCTAATATTATCTGCAACTTAAACTTTATTCTTTTCATCCTATACATCCTATTCTTTCCTTCATCTTTTCTAACCATTTGTCATTCACTTTCTATTTGTTTGTACCTCCATTACTCCTTTAATTCTCTTTCTCGCTTCCTTCTCCCTTTCTCTCGTCCTATGACATCTAATTTCTTAATAGTATTTCAAAATTACTAGCGTTCCCTATCCACCTTTGTTTTGCCTATAGCTTATGTATTATAGTTCCTTACATCTGTAAAAATGAATTATTGATGAGCACTGTTGTTTATAATCTCCTCCCTGATGAGATTGATGCATTTTCCACATTATTCTTCCTCCCGGATATATTTTAATGCATCAATCGAAAAATATGTCGGTGATATGGTGATATAAATTATTTAAGTAACATCTTGTGCGTTTGTCTTCCTTTTCCATTATTCTTATGTTCACCAAAACACGTCTCACTTTTCTTTGGAATTATCACCCATGCAAGTGTGATTACTAATTTCTTAGGTGCTTATGTGACTTTTGATTACCCTGTAACTAACTGTTCCTCTGGATTGAACACACACACCCGCACACACACACAAACACGCACATATACACACACGCGCACACATATATATATCCAGACGTATGCGTCTCTGAAACATCGTAACTTTTCTATAGAAAATCTATGGAGACAGACTTAAAAGTGAAAATATCACACTGCTAACACACGGCAAGACACAATATTAATTTGTAAATCTGTGATATACTTGTTAATATAAAATACTCTGGCCTTCACAGCAATTATATATATATATATATATATATTATACACACACACACAAACACACACACACACACACACACACACACATATATATATATATATCTATATACAAAATTTAGAGGGCTAACCACTAAAAGTAGACAGCCCTTATGCTAGATATAGACATCAAAATCGCCATTTTCAAGGAAGAATGTGTTCTCAAGAAAAAACTCAAAAAAAACAAAGTGTAAAAATAAGCAAGACAAATGAAAATATACGAAATAGAAAAACGATTACCTATGTACTAATTAGTTTCACTTGTTAATATTTACGTATATGGATACGCAAGCATCTGCAAGATCATCAGCATAATCTGTGGTTTATAAAACACAATTTCCAGAACTAGATACAAAATGCTCAACCGAACTCCAGCATGTATAAAGTTATACAAATTATATTCATGTGTATCTTTCAAATGCCTTCACTTTGGCGCGCTGAGATCGGAAATTGCTCTGCAGTTAATAAACTACAGCAGTCAAATTAATGGTTATAGAACATTTTTTATTTAAAATTAAATAAGGGTAGAAATTGATATTAATCAATTAAAACCAGTGGTCTAGCATATTTAAAAAAAATCCGAAGATTAAAAATTTTTTACATACAATATTTAGAGGACTGACCACTAAACGTAGACAGCCCTTATGCTAGATATAGGCGTCAAAATCACCATTTTCCACGAAGAATGTTTTCTCAAGAAAAAATCTGTACCTAGTTTTGGAAATTGTGTTTTGTAAACGACAGACTATGCTGATGATCTTGCAGATGTTTGCGTATCCATATACGTAAATATTAACAAGTGAAATTAATTAGTACATAGGTAATGGTTTTTTATTTCGTATATTTTCATTTGTCTTGCTTATTTTTACACTTTGTTTTTTTGCTGAGTTTTTTTCTTGAATACACATTCTTCCTTGAAAATGGCGATTTTGACGCCTATATCTAGCATAAGGGCTGTCTACTTTTAGTGGTCCGTCCTCAAAATTTTGTATGTAAAAATTTTTAATCTTCGGATTTAAAAAAATATGCTAGACCACTGGTTTTAATTGATTAATATCAATTTCTACCCTTATTTAATTTTAAATATATATATATATATATAATATATATATATATATTATACACACACACACAAACACACACACACACACACACACACACACATATATATATATATATCTATATACAAAATTTAGAGGGCTAACCACTAAAAGTAGACAGCCCTTATGCTAGATATAGACATCAAAATCGCCATTTTCAAGGAAGAATGTGTTCTCAAGAAAAAACTCAAAAAAAACAAAGTGTAAAAATAAGCAAGACAAATGAAAATATACGAAATAGAAAAACGATTACCTATGTACTAATTAGTTTCACTTGTTAATATTTACGTATATGGATACGCAAGCATCTGCAAGATCATCAGCATAATCTGTGGTTTATAAAACACAATTTCCAGAACTAGATACAAAATGCTCAACCGAACTCCAGCATGTATAAAGTTATACAAATTATATTCATGTGTATCTTTCAAATGCCTTCACTTTGGCGCGCTGAGATCGGAAATTGCTCTGCAGTTAATAAACTACAGCAGTCAAATTAATGGTTATAGAACATTTTTTATTTAAAATTAAATAAGGGTAGAAATTGATATTAATCAATTAAAACCAGTGGTCTAGCATATTAAAAAAAATCCGAAGATTAAAAATTTTTTACATACAATATTTAGAGGACTGACCACTAAACGTAGACAGCCCTTATGCTAGATATAGGCGTCAAAATCACCATTTTCCACGAAGAATGTTTTCTCAAGAAAAAATCTGTACCTAGTTTTGGAAATTGTGTTTTGTAAACGACAGACTATGCTGATGATCTTGCAGATGTTTGCGTATCCATATACGTAAATATTAACAAGTGAAATTAATTAGTACATAGGTAATGGTTTTTTATTTCGTATATTTTCATTTGTCTTGCTTATTTTTACACTTTGTTTTTTTGCTGAGTTTTTTTCTTGAATACACATTCTTCCTTGAAAATGGCGATTTTGACGCCTATATCTAGCATAAGGGCTGTCTACTTTTAGTGGTCCGTCCTCAAAATTTTGTATGTAAAAATTTTTAATCTTCGGATTTAAAAAAAATATGCTAGACCACTGGTTTTAATTGATTAATATCAATTTCTACCCTTATTTAATTTTAAATATATATATATATATATATATATATATGTATGCATGAATGTATGTGTGCGTGCGCGCGCGCGTATGTGTGTAGACGTCACTAAAGTGACAAAGGACACTAATCAGCACCAGTATTGCTAGAAATAAGAGTCAAATCTTCAGTGACTATCGAGTTGTTTTGACTCTTATTTCTAGCAATACTGGTGCTGATTAGTGCCCTTAGTCACTTTAGTGACGTCTATATATACATATATATATATGAAGATTAATAGATATATACATAATACATACATACATACATACGTACATACATACATACATGCATACATACATATATACAAATATATAATGTGTATATGGGGAGAGAGAAGGGCTGTGTGCTCATAAATTATCGTTATAATGTTATTATATTGTATCATCTAGATGTGTTGTGTGCAACCAACGGAGCCCACGTGGACGTGTCTGCTATTCCTTATTTTTCCTGAATTTGTAAATTTGTAAAGATAAATTGGATTTGTGTGTGTATGTGTATTATATATACACATGTGTGTGTGTGTGTAATAATACATTATACATATATAATTAAAATTAAAATGAGCGTGAAAAATTGGATATCAACTTGATAACATTAATTTAACACTAGTAGTCTAGCATATTAAAAAAACTGAGGCTCAGTAAATTGTATTACATACATATGAGAGGGATTACCACTATGTGGACACCCTAATGCTAGAAGTAGATCCGCAATGGTCATACTACTCAGAAATGTTCTCTAGAAAATTTAGCAAACACCAGAAACATAAGCGAGCAAGACAAATGAAAAGTAACAAAAATATAGATTAATCATAAACAATGTTTCACTATCAACAGATTAGGCAGTTTTACTTACTCAAACCGGCAAAGGTTACTGCAGTGAATTATTTTATGCAGTATTATTTTCCGGTAATTTAGCGCGCCAGAATGAGGACTTTTGAAAAATAACCACAAGTGTAATAGGTAGAACTGCATACATGTTTGACCTCGTGCGGACGTCTGGTGTGTAGTTCTGCAAATTATATTTGTATGGGTGATCATACTGAGGATCTATGGACAAATTGCATAAGTAAAATTACGTAATCTGTTGATAGTGAAACATTGTTTATGATTCATCTATATTTTTGTAACTTTTTATTTGTCTTGCTCGCTTACGTTTCTGGTGTTTGCTAAATTTTCTAGAGAACATTTCTTAGTGGTAAGACCTTGGCGGATCTACTTCTAGCATTAGGGTGTTCACATAGTGGTAATCCCTCTCATATGTATGTATGCATATATATATATAGGTGCAGGAGTGGGTGTGTGGTAAGTAGCTTGTTCCGGGTTCAGTCCCACTGCGTGGCACCTTGGGCAAGTGACTTCTACTATAGCCTCGGGCCGACTAAAGCCTTGTGAGTGGATTTGGTAGACGGAAACTGAAAAAAGCCCGTCGTTTATATGTATATATATATATATATATATATATATATATATATATGCGTGTGTGTGTTTGTGTGTCTGTGTTTGTCCCCCTAGCATTGCTTGACAACAGATGCTGGTGTGTTTATGTCCCCGTTACTTAGCAGTTCGGCAAAAGAGACCGATAGAATAAGTACTGGGCTTACAAAAGAATAAATCCCGGGATCGAGTTGCTCGAATAAAGGCGGTGCTCCAGCATGGCTGCAGTTAAATGACTGAAACAAGTAAAAGAGTAAAAGATATATATATATATAGGATGGCTAGAGAGTAACTAGGCATTAGAAATTGCTTATAGAATTTTTAATATCACTGAAGTCATGAGGAAAACATTTTTTTAAACACCAACCCTAATGGGGATTTCTTATTTTATTATTGGCTTTTTTCTTATTTTCCAGATGGCCAGTCGCTTGACTGCTCAGGAACAAGCTAAGATAACAGTACGCTATGAAGTATGGAATTCCATTATTTTGGTTCAGAGATAGTGGCGTGCATGGAAAGATAAGCATGCAACACTACGTCCGGGCTCTGTGAATGATGTAAGAAATGGCCGGCCAACCACATCCCGATCAGTGGAAAACCTGGCAACAGTGCAGGGAATGTTTAATCGCAGCCCGCAAAAATCAACACATCAAACAGCTTGTGAAAGTGGACTAACAAGACACACAATACGTACGGTGTTGCATTAAGAATTGAATTTTTGTCCTTGGAGACCCCATTACGTGCAGGAGCTAAAACTTGAAGACTGTAACCGCAGAAGATCAGAAGTCCAGAACTCCAAGAAGTACAGATCTCACACCATGTGATTTATACCTGTGGGGTTAGAAAAAGAGATGTACAAGAAAAAACCTCACACACTGGAGGACTTGGAGACACGGATTCAGGAAGTTCTCAAGGATATCCTAGACAACGTCCCTCAGAAAGTTGTTCATTCCATCCCTGGTCATTTGAGGAAACTAACTGACGCCACCGGTCTTACGTTGAAATAAGATTTACTTTGATTTTCCTATGTAATATAGAACATGTATCATTTGTTTCAATAAATTTGTAAAAGGAATATGGATTTTATTACCAGTTTTTAAAGCCTACTTACTTTTCACTCACCTTGTATGTATAGTGTTTGAAGTGATGTAAGATAAGGTTAAACATACCTGAAGAGTCTCCATGAACGGACAAAAGCGCTAATAAACAATTATCCAAAATTCTGACTGCCTCCTTTTTCTTTATATATATTGTGCATGTCTTTGTGTGTACGTGTGTGCCTCTGTGTGTGTATATGAGTGCGTGCGTGAGTGTGTGTGCGTGTGTTCGTATTATAGCGAGTTCCGCTTAACTGTGTTTTGCCTCGGTTACCGAAATTCTTATGGAGACTAACTACTAATCTTTTAACCGGAATTCCTATATTTTAATAACCCAGCGACTCGAATTTTCGTGGTACATTGATCTCCAATATAAATTAAAACTGAATTAGAAAATAACAGAATTCGGAAGCAGCTGATTGATAAGTACATCTATCTTATCTTCGTTCTGGTCTTTGGTAGCAAAAGCAACACCAAAAGGCTTAAATTGCTCGACTTCTTACAAAATTTCACCACTGAGTACGTCGAGGATTGTTTGGGAGGGAGGGAGAGAGAGGGAGGGAGAGAGAGAGAGAGAGAGAGAGAGAGAGAGAGAGAGAGAGAGAGAGAGAGAGGCCTGGAAATACAATCTTTGTCTTGGCTGAGTGACACGTACATACTGAGGAGTTGAACGGCTGATTGAACCTCCATGTAGTTGCGGCCAATTATCGCGAGGTCATTGAGGTTATTGTTGTTTAATCACAGAATATAAACTACAGTGAAAGTACTCGCTCCAAAACGACCAAAACCCAGAAGCAGAAAGAAATAATATAAAAGCTTACAATACAAGAACAGCATAATTATCTGCTTGATCATAAGTTCAAGATATCTTGATATATACAGTTTAGTCACAATACACACCCTTAGAAACAGTATAGGATGGAATTTTTGTTTTCTTAATATAATAAACATACAATAACTACCAAACAAAATAAATAAAGGTGTTACACATGAAATCCGATCTGATATATTCATGGTATGTGAGAAAGAGTGTCAAAGATTTGAGAAAACGCCCCAAAAATCAGATAAATTTACTGGAATTTGACTTAAATGTCAGTATCACCTGTCGCATTTTTGCTTATTTACTGATTCTCACTAAAAGTAATAAGAAATTATTCTCTTTTCCTTAATCTTTTTCTTTATTAAATATATTTTCTTTAAGAAAAAACAATAAAACATATTCCTTTGAATTTCATTCACTCAAGTTTAATGATAAATATAAATAGCTTCTGGTTAACGTTAACACACACACACACACACACACACACACACACACACACACACACACACACGCACACACATACACATCTATGTATGTATATTTATACCAGTTTGCTATATCTATCTCATGTGAGAAAATATATAAATTCGCATTTCAGTAGAGTGATATTTATATTAAAGGGTCTTGGTAGATGCAATACGCTCCTATGATACATAGTTAACAAATGTATTACATATATTGTTATTAAATTCGTCAATAAAATGAAAGTTTCTATTAGATCATCCATAATAGTTTGGAAAAAAAGCACTAAGAAAATTATAGTGGCGGAAAGAACTATCGATCTCTTGATTGTAACTTATTTTATTGACAGAAGGTAAAGTCCACTTAAGTGGGGTTTGTACCAAAAGCATAAAGAGTCAACTACTTGTTTCACTGTATGTTGCCTGGTACTCTACTGAGCGTACGAAGGCATCACCTACTATAAACTACAACAAACTGCTGTAATATAAAGAAACGTACCTAAATAGTTATTCACTTAAAGGGAACTAAATAAAAGCTCAAACAGTTAATTCTTTTACTGATGTCAATAACTGCTGATTCAATTTCACAAAGGCGCAGGAGTGGCTGTGTGGTAAGTAGCTTGCTAACCAGTCACATGGTTCCGGGTTCAGTCCCACTGCGTGGCATCTTGGGCAAGTGTCTTCTGCTATAGCCCCGGACCGACCAATGCCTTGTGAGTGGATTTGGTAGACGGAAACTGAAAGAAGCCTGTCGTATATATGTATATATATATATGTATGTGTGTGTGTTTGTGTGTCTGTGTTTGTTCCCCTCGCATTGCTTGACAACCGATGCTGGTGTGTTTACGTCCCCGTCACTTAGCGGTTCGGCAAAAGAGACCGAAAGAATAAGTACTGGGCTTACAAAAAGAATAAGTCCCGGGGTCGAGTTGCTCGACTAAAGGTGGTGCTCCAGCATGGCCGCAGTCAAATGACTGAAACAAGTAAAAGAGTAAAAAGAGTAAAGGGAAAATATGTTATTTCATGAATGCAAGAAACCATCAAACATCTGTCTGTCTACATTTGTAACCCGAAGAAATGTTTATGAAATTAGCTATAGTTAGATTTGGTGTAGATAGTTATATTTTTGTCAACTTTTAATATGTCTGTTAGATCTTTTCTGAATTTATCGATAGTATGGCTATTCACACTATGTGAGACTGCTAAAACGTCATCTTTGTACTATTCCGAGATGTGAGGAGGGATGGTTCGATTCCTGAGAGTATCAGGGATAACCAATGAAACTAGGTTATCCACCTTAGTCCTCTTATAGCTTCTCATGGAAATGTCGAATACAAGTTTTTATTCTTTTTAACCCTGTAAGAATGGTCATGATACAACAATGACTGTTCATTACTATTCTAATATCTATTTTAACATCGTGGTCGCTGATCACTGAAATGGCACTGGGATTTTACTAGTACCATCACAACCTAAACATCTGGCGCTATATGAAGTAGCAGTCCTCAACATTTCATTATAAATCTGGTATATTCAATAGGAACGTAGCTTATAAGTAACCAATAAGGAACAAATTTTAAGCGGGATGAGGTTAAGGCACTACTTATCAAAGACATCTGATCCATTAGATACGTACATTCGTGTCAAAGAAATTCTGAGTAATGGTCGGGTGAGTTGTTTATAATTTAACTACAAATATGTATTTTACATAAGGTGTTGAGTGTTCTTCCATTGAGACCGTATATATACACATGTGTGTGTGTGTGTGTGTGTGCGCGCGCGTAGAATATCTTGGACTACTGTTGAGCTTAGAGTCCCACATTATCATCATTCAGTCTGCTTCCAGTAGAGTAGTTTGGTTACTACTACAATTAGTAATAACATACAAAGCAAATATAAGAGAAATTATGATAACCATAATGTGCTCCCGAAAGTGATCGGCAAGGCGTCGATTTGTTTCCCCATGGTAAAGGGAACCGAAAAGTTTGCTCAAGACACATTATATAAGGTTGGACGATATGTTACAAAGGTTCTGAGTTATATGATACTGTGACTTGGGCGTCAGCCGGTCGCCACCCGCTTCAATACAACAGGCAGTTCCATTACGCACTTATCAGTGTGCGGCATCAATGTACATTATGGATCCACATTCTAAGGGAAGTGGAGGAAACAAAGTTTCATGTTCTTAGTACTTTAAACCCTTTATTATCCACCAACTTCCTTCTCACCTCACTCTTAACTTTGCCTATTTCTCCTCCTCATTCCATTCCCCTTTCATCTACCACTTACATGATGTTTCTCTCTTCTACCACTCACACGCTGTTTCTCTCTTCTACCACCTCTTGTTCATGTATGAAATTCACGTGATTCTGCGTTCCTTATCAGTTGCAGCCACTTTTTAAGAATATAGATGTAAAACTCTGCTGGCTCTCATTAATTTGTTTCCATTCAACATATGTATATGTGAATGTCGTATATAAAATTGTAAGGCATAACATTTTAAATAAACATACAAAATAAAACCCAGTTATTTCACAGGTTCTTATCTTTCCGTAGGATTGACCTGATGAATTTTTAGCCTTGTTAGACTTTCGTCAGTGAAAGAGTACCCATTTTTTGTCCAAAGAGTGATTCGTCTGCTTATAACTATAAATAGTGTAATCAAACTCGGACACAGCTAAACTGGTGCGATTGAATTACATAATAGTGTATACACTGACAACATTAATACAAGCAGATGAGTAGAAATCTGTTAGATAGAGCCTACTCATTCCGTCACGGCGAGATAAAGTTAGTAGTGTAATATTGTTTACTTTTCACAGTAAGACTGAAAATATGCCTATCGAGAAAAAAAGCTACCTTTCATTTCAAATTATACCAACAGCTGTGTAGTGTATTATTTCCCACGTACACACGGACGTACATACATACATACATACATACATACATACATACATACATACATACATACATCAATTGCATGAATACCAAAAGAACAGGAGTTACGTAATCACTTTCCTTAGCTTACTTCTGTTTCAGCTATAAGAAGCTTGTTTTCAGAGCTGAGTACTTGTGCGACATCTTATGGCAAGAAAAGCTGTAGACTAATGAAAGTGATTACCTAACTCTTGTTCCTTTGTCAATTATTAATTGCTATCACGCACTATACTCACCTGATGGTTTAGTCTAAAGCATAAGTTTTGCCGAACGGGAACATAAACAAACGAACACCGGTTGTCAAGAGGTGGTGGAGACAAACAAAGGCACAAAGACACACAAATACATATGCACGCGCGCACACACACACGCACTTATTACATATGTCAGGCATCTTTCAGTTTCCGTCTACCAAATCCATTCGCAAGCCTAATACCAGAACCATGTGGTTGGGAAGCAAACGTTTACCACACAGCCACGCATATGTCCACATGTGTACTGAGTGCTTAGCAATGAATATAGTGTGTGTGTGTGTGTAAATAATTGGTATGACTCGGAATTTCGGGTGCAAACAACAATTTTACATTCACCGGATGAGTATGTTATGGATTTGATTTCCCTGTGAAATTATGATTTCACATGCGACTCTGAGTCATATCAATCGTTTGTTAGCATAAACATCATTAATCTCTCTCTCTATCTACCCATCACCATCAACTCTCTATGTACATAAATATATATATATATATATATATACGTATGTGTGTGTGTATGTATATATATATATAAATATATATATGAAGTGTGTTTTGTCTTGGAGATTTTTATGGTAGTTGAAAAGACATTAGCGTCTATTTTGGCGAGGCACTTAGCTGACCCCTGATTATAATTATGTATATAATTATAGAATATTTTGTATAATTTACCTAAAAAGGTATTTTAATGTATTGACTACTTGGTAAAATGATTAATTAATTAATTAATTTTACTCTATATTATATTATATTATATTATATTATATTATATTATATATATACTTTATTTTTATTTGTTTCAGTCATATGACAGCTGCCATGCTGGAGCACCGCCTTTAGTCGAACAAATCGGCCCAAGGACTTATTTTTGTAAGTCTAGTACTTATCCTATCAGTTTTTTGCTGAACCGCTAAGTTACAGGGACGTAAACACACCAACGTCGGTTGTCAATCAATGGTGGGAGACAAACACACACACACACACACACACTCGTATATTTATGACGGGATTCTTTCAGTTTCCGCCTACCAAATCCACTTACAAGGCTTTGGTCGGCCCGAGGCTATAGTAGAGACACTTGCTGAAGGTGCCACGCAGTGGGACTGAACCCAGAATCCTGTGGTTGGTAAGCAAACTACTTACCACACAGCCACTCCTGCGCCTAAATAATGAATAGATATGGCTTTTTTGAGGGGATAATTCTCATTTTAATCTTAATAATAATGTTTAGAGTGAGTTAGTTTCAAGTTTCTCGCAGCCGTTTTCAAACTCTTTTCTTTATTAACCATTACGGTCAAGATACAGAGTGGACGAAACAAGGACAGACAAGGGGTCGTGGAACGAATGAAACAACATCATGAATATATATATAATTGAAAAACGATGATGAATGTGTATGAATATTAGATGAATAAACAATTATGAAGTGCGGGACGTGGCCGATACCACAAACCATATTCCAATACTGAATTTCTTGCTGGAAACTTTAAATTCTCGCTTAAACAGGTTCATTCACTCTCAACACACTTGCTACAGTCTTACAACTTTTCCAAAATATTCCGTGCGACAGGCATCTCTTCTCCAGCCTTATTTTTCTTTTCATGTGGAAAAGAAAAAAGTTAACCAATCCCAGGCTGGAGATAAAAATGCCTGTCGCGATCCCTTTCACTCTCGTCTTCCACACTACCTCCTTTGCGGTAGCTACTACACAGAGGAAACAAGCCTGCTCTTCTCTATTGAGGGAAGACGGCGTAACAATCTTAATTATAGACTCAATTGACAGATGTACTCTTCTCAGATGTGACAACAGTTGTCGAACATAAACTCAAAGTTCCGCAATCTTCAGACATTACACGATTGCGTGCAGGACAGTTTAACTGTTCTGTTCGCATTTTGGACGAGTTGGTGTGGATGAAGAACCATGCCTGAAGAGTTTGTCCCGAACAGGTAAGGCACCTCGGTAACATTGCCATGTCAGGAAATTATCCAAAGGTCCTGGTCAGAATGTTCTCTGGTACAGGCTGGCGAGTTCACCGTCGTCGAAGCCTAGTGTTTCTCGTCGGGCGTCGTCACACTTAAACTCTACTAACACTCTATTAAAGGACGAGGTGGAACCCCGTCGCTTGCGCTGCCTGCCTGGGAGAGAAGCACGAGTGCCTGACGACACTCTGCCTGCCAAACTCCCAACTTCGGTCTACGCTTAATCTATGGGTCCAGTTCAGTAAAAGAGGTGAACCGTGGAAATAACAGTCTGACGAACGAAGACCTACCGGCTCAC
Organism: Octopus sinensis; assembly: GCF_006345805.1. NCBI lineage: Eukaryota > Metazoa > Mollusca > Cephalopoda > Octopoda > Octopodidae > Octopus > Octopus sinensis. The sequence continues at coordinate 65,414,182 of NC_043001.1, forward strand.
CGTCCACGTAGAGCCAGAGGTACCTCAGCCTCAGCGCATGCCTGCGTATTTTTAGCCATGACATCCCCAGCCACCCTTCAGCAGTTGTTGGCAGCAGATAGAGCGCCTTACAAGAGGACCCCTGTCCCTCCACAAAAAACGGAATAGCAAGCATTCCATCTTGTTCAGCCACGAATCTGGGCAAGGTACGACGGTCAGGTAGCAGGTAATTACAGATGCGATGAACACACCTGCAACCTCCGTCCTCCCTTTCAGGGATAGCTTCGCTCAGACCAGTTCTGGGTGAGGAGAGCAACCCTGATCGCCACCTCATTTTAGTTCTTCTCTATCTGGAGGTCTGGACCAAAGCAGACCCCTATCATTTTTACCGGTTCGTCTGTCCAACGTCCACGATGCTGTTGAGCGGCATCGACTTGCCCCTCCAGGTGGCGAGCTACAAGTCGACCGATTTACCCGGTTAATTTTTGCTCCTGCCACTGCTTCGTAATCCCTTATGGACTCACCTACCCACTGTAGGTGTTCGACGCGGGATACGATGACGGTGATGTCCTCCGCATACGCCGAAATCGATTTTCCGAACCTTAGATCTCGTGGGGTGCCTCTCATAGCCTCCAACTTCCGCAGAAATTGCTCGAGGGTAAAACATAGAGAAGAAGAGAGAGAGAGGACACTCTTGTACCGATCGCTCAATGCAGAACGGTTCCGAAAAGAAACCGTTCATCCGCACTACCAATTCGATTTTGCTATATAAAGCGGTGATCCAACCACGGTAGGTCGGGCCAAACCCGGCCGCTGCAAGGGACGCCGCCAGATATTATTAACTTTTTAAAATTTAAACTATATTTTAATTTTAGCTTATATAATAGAGCTCAATTCGAGGAATTTCATGGTATCAATTTCATTCAATGAAGTTTTAAAAGAAAAAGTTATGAGTGTTTTTTTTTTCTCAATTTGAGGGTGATAATATAGTTCTCTACTTTTTAATGAATATATTTCTATAGAAGGACTTTTAACATATGTCACCGGTGTCATTGAGGTAAGGAGAAAATTATTAACGACACCGCTAATTAGCATAATAGCATAACCTGGAAAAACATGGATTACATGGAAAAATGCGAAGAAGGGAAATAATATTCTTAAGATTATAAACCTGGAAAATTACAGAACAAGTTATTACACTTGGAAAAGTTCAGGACAACTTATTACATCTGGTAATACAACAAGAAAATTTCTACTTAAAATATTGCAGCTAAGGATAAAATTTGAATATTAAAAATTATGTACTAAAAATAATTTATAAAGTAACATTATAATTAAAAAAGGTGCCATCATTTTGCTGAAATATCGATTCACTAGAATAAATGAGAGCGAGAAGTACCAATATAGCTAAAGTTTTATGCAAAGTTGAATAGTATATATGGTAGTCAAATTCATTACGTAAAAAAATAGACATTGGGTCAAGACTAAAAATGTGAAGACTTGGATATAACTCAAGCAAATTTTACTATGTATTTGTTGTTATAGGTAGATTTTACTGTAATATATAACTAATTTTTGTATTATTCTATTTGTTGTACTAATTATGTACTACTATTATTTTTTATAACCTATTTTCAAATTTCTAATTATTAATTAATAATTAAAAAATGAATTTTTTTAAAGTGCAAAAGATATTAACAAATAGAAGTGATAACTTTTAATGAAATTTTGGTTAATATAGGGCGTAACAAATATCAGAAAATCAAAAAAAAAATGTGTGTAATAGGTGTAAAACAACTTCCTATGAACGAATATGAAAAAAAAAATTCGCGCACGCGAAAGGGGGATGGGGGAGAGGCCTCGGAAAATTCACATCGGGAAGTTCCGAAAGCGTCTGAGGAGCTGACCCGGGCACCAAAACAAAAAAAAAAATAGTGTAATATGTGTAAAACAACTTGCTCTAAACGAATATGCCAAAAAAAATGCGCTCTCGAGAAAGAGGGGTGGGGGAGAGGCCTCGGAATATTTATATCGGGAATTTCCGAAAGCGTCTGAACCGGGCACAAAAACAAAAACAAAAACAGCGTAATAGGTGTAAAACAACTTGCTCTAAACGACTATCATGAAAAAAATGCGCGCTCGCGAAAGGGGGGTGGGGGAGAGGCTTCGGAAATTTCCCATCTTCAGTCCACGGCCTTTAAACTAAGAAAAAATAGTGTAATTGGTGTAAAACTACTTGTTCTAAACGAGTATCAAGAACACACACTCACACATGAATCATAAACTCCGTATTTCGCAAAAAAAAAAAAATAAAGAGAAGAAATTCTGGAAAAAGTGAAGAAATGTTGGATCTCATTCCTTGGTTAAAGCTATTTTAAACATTAAATTTATGCTTTTCTTTGAAATAGTTCAGATATATGCAATTCTTCTCACTTATTAAGATGCATTTATCAGAAAAAAAGAGACAGAAAAAATTATTATTTTGTGTCAATCCTTCCCTAATTATCCTTTATTAATTAGTTTTGGCGTGTATTTTTTTCCCAAATTTATTTTTTCACCTTTACAACACTGTTTAGTAAAGCAATTAATTATCTTTATAATTTGCATATTTGACTTATTAATCAAAATTCTCTAGATGTAATATATACTAAGTAATGCATCCTTCATTTATGTGTTCCGTTCTGTATTATGCATGCGTGACTGTTTGTATGTAAGTGTGTTTAACTGTGCACATGAATGTGAATATTAAAGAACATATTTATTTACTATGATTGTTATTTTCAGAACAAATAAATCTTTTGGCTGTTATGTTATTGATGTTATTATTATTGCTAGTTAAAGGGTGGTGACTTGGCTGAATATTTTGAGTCTTGTAGTATGTAGTTGTGTTAGTCAATATTCTGAGTTCAAATCCAACTCATTTCTTTATCATCATTATCGATGGACCACTCAAAGAGGTATGTATACATTATCATTTTCGTAACATAATTTCTGTAGTATTTCAAGATGTTTCTGACACGTATTTTGATTCACATGGCGGAGATCCAACATTTCTTCACTTTTTCCAGAATTTCTTCTCTTTATTATTTTTTTTTGCGAAATACGGAGTTTATGATTCATGTGTGAGTGTGTGTTCTTGATAATCGTTTAGAACAAGTAGTTTTACACCAATTACACTATTTTTTCTTAGTTTAAAGGCCGTGGACTGAAGATGGGAAATTTCCGAAGCCTCTCCCCCACCCCCCTTTCGCGAGCGCGCATTTTTTTCATGATAGTCGTTTAGAGCAAGTTGTTTTATACCTATTACGCTGTTTTTGTTTTTGTTTTTGTGCCCGGTTCAGACGCTTTCGGAAATTCCCGATATAAATATTCCGAGGCCTCTCCCCCACCCCTCTTTCTCGAGAGCGCATTTTTTTTTTCATATTCGTTTAGAGCAAGTTGTTTTACACATATTACACTATTTTTTTTTTGTTTTGGTGCCCGGGTCAGCCCCTCAGACGCTTTCGGAACTTCCCGATGTGAATTTTCCGAGGCCTCTCCCCCACCCCCCTTTCGCGTGCGCGAATTTTTTTTTCATATTCGTTCATAGGAAGTTGTTTTACACCTATTACACACATTTTTTTTTTGATTTTCTGATATTTGTTACGCCCTATATTAACCGAAATTTTTAGTTTTAACAAAAGCTAATATTTTCTAAATCTAAAGATTTTATTTGAAATTTTATCCTTGTTCTGTACTTTACCAGATATAATAAGCTGTCCTGAACTTTTCCAATTTATATATTGTACGACACAAATAAAATGATATTTTTCGAACGCTAAGTTGCTGTTAGAACAGCAGAAATACTAGAAAAAATTACCCTTACAAGGCAGAAAAGCTTGTCAACAACCAGTCATGAGACTCGAACTCATATCCCTCTAAGATTGCAGCTGAAGGCTTTAACATTAAGCTAAACTACCGGCTTATAAATCCATTCTCCGAATTAGACGTAAATACTTTAGCTTTAGAAAGGTGTAATGTAAGATACAAATAAGAAAATACTTTTTCGAACGCAAAGTTGCCGTTAGAGCTTCTAATAAAAAACAAATATTTGTTTGCTTACATTTATACACACATGGTGGTTTTATAAAGCTAAAGTAAATAGCGTCTAATTCGGTGGATGAATTTGTCAGCAGGCAGTTTACCTCATTGGTAAAACACTCAGTCGGAGATTTTGAGCGATATGGGCTCGAGCTCCATGGCTGGTTGTTGACAAATTTTCCCGCCTTCTAAGGGTAATTTACCCAAACAGTTTTAAATCTCTGAGCGAGAAATGTGTAGTAACAGTATCTTACTGTAAAGTCTATTTACCAACGCAACGTGGCAGCCCAACGCAGGATGATGTTACTACTTTTTAAGCTCAGGAAAACATCTTTTCTAGCTGGCTTCCGACACATGATCTGTGTCCGTATACTGTGAGCAAGGGAGTCTACCGCCCTCTTTCCAGCCGTAGCGATACCTGCAGACCAATGGTTTCTGGGCAATTTCAGGTATCACTGCGGCTAGAAAGTGGGCGGTAGACTCCCTTGCTTACTGTATATGGACACAGATCATGTGTCGGTAGCCATCTTGAAAAAATGTTTAACTGGGGCTAAAAAGTAGTTACATCGTCCTGCGTAGGACTGCCACATTGCGTTGGCAAATAGACTGTACTGTAAGGTACTGTTAATACACATCCACTCAGAGATTTAAAACTAGTTGCTCTCTTTACAAGATCAGCGGCTGTGTGTCGCTTTAAAAGTATATACTGTGAGCAAAGCGAGTGACCGCTATCTCTAGCCGGCTGTTGTCTTGTATCGAGGAAGGAAAATTACCCAGAAAGCATTGGTCTACAGGTATCGTTACGGCTAGAAAGAGGGCTGTAGACTCCCTTGCTCACAGTATACGGACACATATCATATATCGGTAGACAACTGGAAAGATGTTTTCCTGGGGCTAAAAATTAGTAACGTCGTCCTGCGTAGGACTGCTACGTTGCGTTGGTAAATAGACTTTACTATATATATATATATATATATATATATATATATATATATATATATACTTTGTTCTTTTCTACTCTAGGCACAAGGCCCCAAATTTTCGGGGAGGGGGCAGTCGATTAGATCGACCCCAGTACGCAACTGGTACTTAATTTATCGACCCCGAAAGGATGAAAGGCAAAGTCGACCTCGGCGGAAATTGAACTCAGAAAGTTAAGACAGACGAAATACTTTTAAGCATTTCGCCCGGCGTGCTAACGTTTCTGCCAGCCTTATATATACATACTTTATATAGCCTTATATATATATACTCTCTATATATACTTTATACATAAAGCTGCAAAGACATCGCAAAAACTGTTACTCAGAGTTTCACGTTCCCGTTAGTCAGAACGTGAAACTCTGAGTAACAGTTTTGTGATGTCTTTGCAGCTTTATTAATGAAGTATATTACTCTACCACCGGTATTCGAGTACTATTTTTTTCCACGCGATCATTTCTTTTTATCTAAATTTCTATAAATTAGTTTATTGCCATATTACATTTGCTTTTTCTTTTCGTTAATGCCACATCCTATTTCGTCTTGCTTAGAAGCAGCTAATCGGACTTGCTTAAGGTGTTTGCGATGAACTCTTCTATTCATCCCCAACCCCCTGTTCTTGACAGGATACTTCAATTCTGGTCCTTTTCTACTGTTACTTCATTGGATATTTCTGATTTGGTAAATATGTGTGAAGGACGTCCGTGCTTCGGGCACATTTCACGGACAAGCTGCAAGTTTCATACACAAATCTTTTTTCTCTGAACAGTTGAATTCTGAGATAAACACTGCCTTATTGTATTTCTGTAGAATATGATCTTGATCTTTTGAAAGTTCGGGTTAGCAATTGCCTTGCTTAACATGGGATTTCCTTCATTTTCATATGTATCTCACCAGTTCTCTCATTACCAACTCATTTGATAAATTCCTTTATTGTTACCTCATTTACCGTATTCTGTGCCACCAGTTCTTTTTATCTAAATTTCTATAAATTATTTTATTGCCATATTACATTTGCGTTTTTCTCTTCATTAATGTCACATCCTATTGTTTAGAAGTAGCTAATCGGACTTGCTTAAGGTGGCTTCGAGGAAGCACAAGAAAAAAAAAAATGAATTTGACCCAATTACTGCCCTAGTAAAAAAAAGAAAAAAACAAAATTTACTGTACATGCTGGTAGCGAATTAAACATTGGAAAAATTTCAATTTCAATCAAGAGTTTGAAAGAGGTTCGCCAAGCCTGCCATATTGAAGTAAAAAAAAAAAAGTATGATTTTGAAGCAGAAAGATACATTTCAATGCACACGTGAAGGCCATTGGCGAAATTGTATATCCCTATAAAAGAAATTGTTTATGACATGAATATATGGAGAGGGAAATAGCTGAATGAACAATAAGAAGGCGAGAAAAAATATTAAGACACAATTCACTGATTAATACTTCTAGCTTTAGCTGCAAGGACATACAAATCATAGTAATTGAAGAATGAATTTTGAACTGGTAGAAATTTGGCGAACAGAAGTAAAAATTTTGAAATCTGGGTGATTGTTAAAACCAACAGAAAAGAATTATACTTGACAAGATTCAAAGTGCAGCAAATAGTGAAGTTTTCAAGTGATAAAAATCCATTGGTCTCAAAATTTGGCTTAAGGCAAGCAATTTCGTGGGAGGCGGTTAGGCAATTGTATTTACTCGAATGCTCAACTGGTACTTATTTTATCGACCCTGAAAGGATAAAAGGTAAAGTCGGCTCCGGCAGCATATGAACTCAAAACAAACTCAAAAGAAATGCCGCTAAGCATTTTTCCCGGAGTGGTATCGATTTTGCCAGTACGCCTCCTTAAAGTGATAGAAATATATAACCAGGAACATATAAAAGTTAAGGAATGTTGGCGATGTAAGTGGTTATTAATACCTATAAATTCCATCTATATAGTGAAAATTGTGAATGTAAAAATAGTCGAATAGGAAGATAACGAAAGCCATAACATCATCGAAAGACTCGGAAGATTATATATTTGGGATTTGTTGTATGGCAAATTCGGTACGATGCTGCTGTTAGTGACTATTACTTCTGGACTATTACCTCTTAGAACTTTATTAGAAACTTTGTTTTTAAAACAGGAAGCACAAGGAACATGTAATGACTCAGATTACGTATTCTCGTCTCATCATGGATCCCCATTCATCTCTTCTGATACAAGCAAGTTGCTATCTCTAGTTACGAAATAGATGAAAACATGCGGCTGAGCCAGTTCATCACAGATTGTTCGGTGATTTTAGGGAAAGAATTAACCCCTATGTAAAACACAGAATCACAGTATAAGCAGTCATTGATGGAATATTGGAAACGTTCAGTCCTGATCAAGTGATAGATTTACAGAGAAGAAAATTTCTGATTTTTATGGGAAGAAGAGCTTATTTTGATATGGAGCTATCGTTTATTCAAATTACATCCAAGTGGAAAGAGCGCTGGCAGAAGCTCCAAATTTGTATTTCTTTTAGAAATCAGATATTAATTGGTGATAGCAATTTGATTAACTGTTTAGATATCGTTTGAAACTATCTGCATGAGGTTTAAATCTAGTAACAGACACATTCACCAGTTATACTGCTTAATTAGATAAACACTGCCACAAAACTGCATATTCTGTATACCTGATACAGGAAGTTACAAAAATGTATAGACTGGAGATCTTAATTTTATCTACCCCGCATACACATTAATACAGGAAGAAAAAAGTACAACTGATGAGAATTTAAATCTGATTGGGCACGAATACTAGTACATAGTGGGGTGGGGTATATAGTCAAAAATACATCAACCCTGTCAATATTTTGAATACCGACAGAAAGTTATGCATGAGTACATGTTCCACAGGTTAAAGAATGCTTGCAACATTAATAGAAATAGTAATTACTCCTGGACATGTGAAAAATATAGATGAGATACAATAAAAGCATAATCTACTACAGGAGTAGGTTATGCCGTTTTTACCTCTGAGAAGCTATTGTATATCTGATCAATAAGAGACATATTTCATTTCAAATATACATCGCGGCACTGGATTGATAGAATCGTTGGCATGACAAATAAAATTAATTTCAGTGTTTAGCAGCAGTCCTAACTTTCTCAGTTCAAAATACTACCTAAGTCAACTTTGAATTTCATCTTTTTAGGATCGATACAAGAATTGATATTAATTCATTTAGCTGCATCCTAGCCCGTCCAATATTTATAAGCAATTTTACGCATGAAAATAAACAGAAATATAGTCATGTAGCAGATAATTAATTTTTAACCCCTTAAATGATCATCAAATAAACTTGGGAAACATCAATATGAATAAGGCGTGCACAGGAAGGAGCCGCTACATGTTTGTTTAAGTCTGTTAGAAATGGTAGCAAATTCTACATGTACACACGTATATACATAGTTATATATATATATATATATATATATATATATATATATATATATATATATATATATATATATATATAAAACATTATTGGTGAATTGAAGAAATGGAGCTGAACGCAGATTGAACAGAAATCGTTTTATTTCATTCTACACGTGTTTCGAAAGGCACAAATTACCAAAATCCGATTGAATAATGGGACCATATTGTGTCTTTCTCTTCAGGAAGAAAAAAGGAAATCCGTTGGAAAAACAAAAACAGAACAGAGGCAGAGCAAAAACAAATCGAACTGTGCTCCTAAGAGCCCATGGCGAAACTGTTTATCAGTGTATGTTGAGAACCGGTGGCTGAAGAATTCAACAGGTCAGGCATCGGTCAAACATGTGGGTGAGGGTGTATAGATGTTCTTTGTGACCGAGAATAAAGTTCTGACTATTTAAAGAATATTGGATGTTTTATAAGGGGCGAGAAAAAATCTACTTAGAGACGTGTGTGTGTGTATACTGTTCTATATATGTGTGTGTTGGCGTAGGGGTAGAAAACATTTTTTGTGTACGTGTGTGCGTTTGATCGTTCGGCTGTCAGAGTCTCCGAACTCTTCCATATTTTGTTTGCCAGAGGCCGGATGGTAAACGGGCTCTTACAGTCGGCTTTTCGATGCCCCCATTGGCGGCGTTACACTTATCTGGCCTTTAAATAGCGTTTATAAATAAGACCGGCACCCATAGCCCTTGGTAACAAATTCTGAAATAGATTTTAAGATATCTACAATTAACCACTGCAAGGGAAATTACTCCTGTAAGACAAACGGGGCTTGTTCTTTCACAGCGGGGGGTTTCCTTGTCAAGGTAGGCTTAGATGAACACACACACACACACATAAAACATAAAAAATATATATATATAATTTCTTTATTTTTTTCTTTCTGCCACCCAACGGTTATCACGGCAGTAGCCACTGACAGCCGAACGATCAAACGCACACACGTACACAAAAAATGTTTTCTACCCCTACGCCAACACACACATATATAGAACAGTATACACACACACACGTCTCTAAGTAGATTTTTTCTCGCCCCTTATAAAACATCCAATATTCTTTAAATAGTCAGAACTTTATTCTCGGTCACAAAGAACATCTATACACCCTCACCCACATGTTGACCGATGCCTGACCTGTTGAATTCTTCAGCCACCGGTTCTCAACATACACTGATAAACAGTTTCGCCATGGGCTCTTAGGAGCACAGTTCGATTTGTTTTTGCTCTGCCTCTGTTCTGTTTTTGTTTTTCCAACGGATTTCCTTTTTTCTTCCTGAAGAGAAAGACACAATATGGTCCCATTATTCAATCGGATTTTGGTAATTTGTGCCTTTCGAAACACGTGTAGAATGAAATAAAACGATTTCTGTTCAATCTGCGTTCAGCTCCATTTCTTCAATTCACCAATAATGTTTTAATTTCAATTATCCGCACCAACGCACGGTTGCAACGCCAGATGGTTGTACCTCCAACCGTGCTGTTCACTGCTGTGATTTTTGCTACTAAGGTATCGGTTAAATTTTTGATTAATCTACTACAAGATTATTCATCTTTCTATTTCACATAATTATATATATATATATATATATATGTATATATATATGTGTGTGTGTGTGTGTATGTATATATATATATATATATAACTTGATTCAGTCATTAGACTGCAGTCATGCTAGGGTTTAGGTGGCGAAAACTTCGAAGTTGCTGTCTTAGACCAAATGCAGTCACGCTTAACGTCTCCAAGGTTTACAGCTTTTCAATATCAGGTCAAGATTCAAAGTTCTGCGAAACTTTCAGGTGAATGAGTTTGAAGAACATTTAGACAAAATTTTTATCTAAGATATGAGTCGACACCTCACCAAAGCAAAAAAAAAAAAAATAGAAAAAAGAAAAAAGAAATGTGAAAAAGAAAGAAAAAAAGAACACGGGCAGTTTTGTTGGACATGCTTGCTCACAAGAAGCAAACACGAAGTGAGGACCATTAAAATGAAACGAAATAAACCAGCAATCACATCAGTGGCAGTGCTCTTGTATGAACAGAGCGCCTGACTGAAACACGTAAAAGTAAAAAGGAAAAGTATAAATAAACACATACGTATACATATGTGTTTATGTACATGAAAATATATGTGTATATATACACATACATACGTACGTATTGTTTATCATTTGTCTTATACTCGTTTCAGTCATTTTACTGCGGCAATGCTGGAGCACTGCCTTAAAGAATTTTAGCTGTGTAGCCTGCCTGGGATTTTCTCTCTTCGGTATTTCCTAATGAGGAATGCTAAGAAGCTAGAAACGCGTCTAGGAATCTGCTAGGGAGAGACACTGAATAGATAAGATGTTTTTACACCTTCTACCATAAGCGAGAAATTCTTTTCCACGGCAACAGCAGTGAATTTGCCTTTAGAAATTAAAATATGTCAGAAACACTCACACACACGCACTTGTTTCTGACATATATATAAATAATAATAATAATTATAAACGTTTTTCTTCCTCATGCTTTATGATAGCATGTTTGGCCATTGATGTATTCATAAATAATCTTAATTATTTATAATATATCCTTCGTAATATTTTTACATTACTCTCTACTTATTTATATATTCTTAACTCATATCTGGTGATTTTGCCGTGGCTCACGATTACCGGTCTTCTCACATAAACGCTGTGCATGGCATTTGAATTCAAAGATCGATTGTGTAGATAGAGGTGAAAACATTTATAGAGCACCACTATAGACAACGTCAATTCTTGTCCGATCCCTACAGGGTACACACGATATACACATCCTTACACCATAATCTCCAAATATAATAACACAAAATTTACCTAATAACATAACTCCGACACTCTTACAGTCACACCATCCGGCAATTCCAACCCTCCTATAAAACTATAGCATCGTATAGCATCGGGTATCGGTGTTTCTCTACCCACTGTCTTCGGCGCTTGACATTTTTATAGAGAACCCATTTCTCGTCACCAGTCATTATTCGGTCCAAAAAAGGTTCATTCGTACGATATAATAGCAAAGAAGAGCACACATTCACTCTCTGCACGGGTTAGACTCGGAAACTTTGTGGGGAACATATTGATCCAATTTGCTGATTTCTCCGATGGCATGCAGATGTCAATGAATGGCTGAATGCGCAAATCCAAGCTCATCTGCTAGCTCTTCAACAGTTACGATGAGATTTTGTTTCACCAGATTTTGCAGGACGATCTCGTCGAGCTCTACAAGTCTTTCAGGACGAGGCTCGTCTTCTAGGCTGTTGTTTCCGGTTCGGAATTTCTGGAACCACTGTTGACAATGGCTTACACTTATCGTCCGATTTCCATTATTCGCACTTTCGCCATTTACTCGCACTTTCTGTTGCATTGTTGCCTTTATTGAACTCATAAAGCAAAATATGCCGAATTTGCTCCTTTGTCATTTCTATTATAGCTTTGAAAAAATAACTGTTAAAAGCGAACTGCACTCTTCAAAACTTGCACTAAGAATAAGGATAAGGCAAAATTACTACCTACCTATCTCTCTCTCTCTCTCTCTCTCTCTCTCTATCTATCTATCTATCTATCTGTCTGTCTGTCTGTCTGCCTGTCTGTTTGTCTGCCTGCCTGTCTGTCTGTCATTATTCAGCCAATAGAGAAAGAACCTGTTTCTAACCTAGATCCAAGGCACCTTCATTAGAATTTTAACATCAACAACAGGGTATTTTTGCTTGTATGTATGTAATTATGTATGTATGCATATACGTATTTAAGCATGTATGTATGTGTGTATGTATGTATGTATGTTTGTATGTATGTGTGTATGTATGTATGCATGCACGTACGTATGTATGTATGTATGTATGTATGTATGTATGTATGTATGTATGTATGTATGTATGTATGTATGTATGTATGTA